>NC_067467.1:18214913-18527663 GCF_025434085.1 Hippocampus zosterae
ACATTTATGGCCTTACATGTTCACTAGTAAGCGTCAAAATTACCTTACTAGTGAACCAGTGAGCGTTTTGTGGCTTACATGTTCACTAGTAAGCGTCAAAATGACCTTACTAGTGAACCAGTGAGCGTTTTGTGGCTTACATGTTCACTAGTAAGCGTCAAAATGACCTTACTAGTGAACTAGTGAGAGTTTTGTGGCTTACATGTTCACTAGTAAGCGTCAAAATGACCTTACTAGTAAACTAGTGAGCGTTTTGTGGCTTACATGTTCACTAGTAAGCGTCAAAATGATCTTACTAGTGAACTATTGGGCGTTTTGTGGCTTACATGTTCACTAGTAAGCCTCAAAATGATCTTACTAGTGAACTAGTAGGCGATGTGTGGCTTACATGTCAACTAGTAAGCCTCAAAATGAACTTACTAGTGAACTAGTGGGCAGATTTATGGCCTTACATGTTCACTAGTAAGCGTCAAAATTACCTTACTAGAGAACCAGTGAGCGTTTTGTGGCTTACATGTTCACTAGTAAGCGTCAAAATGATCTTACTAGTGAACTAGTGGGCACATTTATGGCCTTACATGTTCACTAGTAAGCGTCAAAATGACCTTACTAGTGAACTAGTGGGCAATATGGAATAAATACTCAAAGGGCTTGCCAGGCAAGATGATGAATGATGCATTTCGAGCCAAGCCCCAACAAAAACGGAGGAGAAAACTTTCAGACGCTTTGAAAGCTTTTGGGGTACATATTACTCTTGTTGTTACACAAAATTTTGTTTTACGATTATTTTAGGCGGTAACGTTATGGTGTAAATGTCAAATACGTGGTCAATTTATCAAGATGAAGCCTGCTTAAAAATTTGCTCCAACAATTTTGGAGATGTGTCTGACTTTGACAGCAATGGCGGCAGTTCAACGCTGACAGTCACAGTCGGGTGCAGATTTATTTCGGCAGGACTTTCTAAAATCTGCCGTTTGCTCTGACAGTTCTCTGTCTGACAGTCACATTTTGTCTTATTACTCACAAGCTAATTGACATTTAAAAAAAGAGTTAATGTTTGGAACACGATTTTGCTCTTACTGTTTGCTGCCTTAGTTCGTTTGAAATATTCGCTTCCTGCATTACATGAAGTACATTTTTTAATATTCACAAGACTGTAACTGTGCATTATAAATAATGTCACATTTGCACTATGTTTTACTGGATCTACAACTAAACTAGGTCCTCGTTTCTGGGAGAGTCCACAGCACCTCCTGTATCACAACCATTCTGCCGGCACACCTTCAGCAGCACGATGTTTCTAACGGGAGCTGGAGGGTGATCAGCTTCATTGAAGAACAGGAGGAGGAGAGGCACAACGTTTGTCATTTGTGATATGTTTTTAGACTTTTCTCCTAACTAAAAAAACTATGTTTTGTTAATTTCTTGATATAGTTCTTGTATTTAAATATTTTAACAATCAAATATTTTTCAACTGTGTTTTAGATATGAATTGTATGAAATAAATCAGTGAAGCCCCATTCAAATTCTACTTTATCTAATCTGCTCGATCACACTGCTGTCAACCTGCTGTACCTCCAAACTCCTTGGCTTACTCGCAGTTGGAGGGTTCCCCCCGAACGGGGGGACAAATCAAGGAACCAATCCCTGCACCCCGAACGGGGTGCCCTTACGGCCGTTTTTTTTTTTTTTCGGCTAACCGCCCCCTGAACCTGGCAGGGTGGCGGGCGGACCTTTTGCTCCAGGCGGGGGACATAGAGACAAATCCGGGGCCCACACAGACACTCTCACGCACGCAACAAACACACACACAACAAACTACCTGGACATGCGACATTTGCACACAACAGATTACAAGAAGACAGACATCCTTCAGATGCAACCACCACACACCACACTGGGTACACAAACATTGCACAAACATAAACACTAGACAATACAACATAACATGGAAATGCAGACTACATCCCAAAACACCACCACGAACAACAACACCTCGTAGGACACCAACAGGCAGCAGAGCACAAACAGACCAAAACAACACACACGCCTCACCAACACTACGCTCAAACGCAACACGGACAGACAACTCCAACAGAGATACAACAAACACAAGACCACCCCCCCAAACCTGGACCTGCAATAACTGCAATAGAATCATCACACGCAGACAAACCTCACTCAGATGCAACTCAACACACCCACACTGGATACACAGACATTGCTCCGGCATCACCACCCGCCAATACACAAACACGTGGACATGCAGAACACACACGCAAACAACAAACACCCCAACACCACAACCCCCGAACAACCCACAAAGAACAACACCCACCAACAAAAACACACTGACCATACTACAAATAAACATCAACGGCATCCAAAACAAGAAAACAGAACTAGAAGAACTCGCCTCACAACTGCACGCAGACATCATCACCATACAAGAAACCAAACTAGAAAAACAACACAACACACCTCGTCTCACCAACTACACCAGCATTAGGAAAGACAGAGACCACTAGGGAGGAGGAGGACTGCTCACATACATTCACAAATCAGTCACATTCACTCCCATGAACATCCCCAACAACATTAACACCAACACTACAGAAATTCAAACCGTAAAGATTCACATAACCAACCACAAAAGACTACACATATGCAACATGTATATACCCCCCAGAGATACCACCCGACCAGACCACGCCACAGAAGACACAGACATCACCAACACCTTCCAATACATAAACTCGCTGAACAACACCATTCTAACCGCAGACATCAACGCTCACTCAACACAATGGCACTCTCCCTACGACGACCACAGAGGCACCCTCATTGCAGACATACTACAGAACTCCCAACAAATCACTCTAAACGCAAACACACCTACCAGAAAACCTACAAACATCAACCAACAACCAACATCACCGGACATCACAACAGCCAGCAACAGCATCACAAACAGAACAACATGGACCACAATACACGCACTCAGTTCAGACCACCTTCCTATCAAAATCACACACAACACGCGTGCTCCTTTCCGCCTACAACAACACCTTCAAACTTACACAAATTACAGGAAAGCAGACTGGGAAGGATACACCTCTGAAATAGAATCAGCACTGGAGAACTTAACCATACCTGACAACATCCACACAGCCAACACCATGCTCACAAACCTCATACTTACAGCAGACAAACACCACATACCCCACGGAAAAATAAAAAGCAAATCACTTCTCCTACCACAACACATCAGAACACTCATCAGCCAAAGAAACGACATCAGACAACAAAACCACCAAGACCCACGCATCACAGACCTAAACAAAGAAATAGACAAACAAATCCAAAAACACAAACAAGAGCTATGGAAAGAACACTTAACGGATGCATGGAACCACAGACACAAACAATACATACTCTGGAACACAGTAACAAGACTATCTAACAAAGAACAAAAAGCACCAGAAAACACCACAATACAGTTCGGACAACACACGGCAATATCCAACAAACAGAAAGCACGAGCATTCAACAAACAATTCACCAACATAATACAACACAAAACCAACAGAACATACAGACAACTACAACGCAAAATACGAAAACTCAACACCACGCCCATAACCATCACAGAACAACAAGTCAAACAAGCACTACAACGCTCCAAAAGCAACAACTCCACAGGCCCAGACAACATAAACATCAGACATCTGAAACACCTAGGCCCCAAAGCAATAACACTACTCACACACACTTACAACACATCACTCAACACCAACACCATCCCCGCAATATGGAAGACTGCAAAAATAATCCCAATACCAAAACCCAACAAAAACCACGCACTCGGCCCATCCTACAGACCAATAGCACTACTCAGCCCAATAGCCAAAACAATGGAAAAGGTAATACTACCCTTCATTACCAACAACACTCAACTACCCTCTCACCAACACGGCTTCCGAAAACAACACTCCACAACCACAGCACTACACCACATACACAACATCATAGCCACAGGTTTCAATCAACAAAAACCACCACAACGAACAGTTGCCATAGCCCTAGACATGTCCAAAGCCTTTGACACGGTAAACCTACACACACTCACAAACAAACTCAACAACACTAACACCCCAAACATCATCATCAAATACATCTTCAACTACATAAGGGGACGCAGACAATACACTCAATACCGGGGGGAAACATCAGAACATAGAAACACGAAAACGGGGGTACCACAGGGGGGAGTACTTTCACCAACACTATTCAACATATACATGGCAGACTTACCACAACCACCTCCAAATGTACACACAGTTACATATGCAGACGACATCACCATTCTATCCACACATGTCAAACCACAACAGGCACAACAACAAGTACAAAAATATCTCCACGACATATACAACTGGACAAAACAGAACCAACTCACACTCAACGCAGACAAAACCACCACCACTCTGTTCACACCGGATCCGGCAGAATACAGCAACAGACTCACTTTACAAATAGATAACACCACCCTACCCACAGTCGCGAACGCAAAATACTGGGATTAACATGGGACCCCAAACTCACCTTCTCAAAACACACACAACACACTCTAACCCGCGCCAAGCAATCAAACAAAATACTTAAAGCCTTAACAACCACTCACTGGGGAAAATCCAAAGAAACTATACTCACCACATACAAAGCAACCACACTCACACGCCTCGAATACGCAAACACTATATGGTCACCAACACTATCGGACACAAACAAGACAAAACTCCAGACCACACAGAACACCGCACTCAGAATAGCAACAGGATGCACACAAGACACAAACATACAACACTTGCATGAGGAAACAAAAACTCTCCCACTGAACACCCATCTAAAACTACACGCATCGCAAATCAGACAAAAAGCCCAACACCCAACCCACCCACTACACCCGCTCACTCAACAACCACCACCACCCAGACAAAAGAAACAAACAATCTTCCACAACAACAACTACACACACAACAAAGACACAGCACCACAGGACACCAACAACGACACCATAAAACAGAACATGAAAGACATACACACCCACTTTGTACAAACACACTTGGACACCAGACAACACAACAAAGTAATACATGCACCAGCACCAGAAATAGACCCATCAGAGCAAGACCTACCACACAGAACCAGACAACTCCTAGCACAACTCCGAACCAACAAATCACCAGCCCTCCACTCCTACCTACACAACATTACACCGGACACACACCCAACACCACTCTGTGCGCTATGCGGCACGCAAGTGCACGACACACAACACCTGTTCACCTGCACAAACATACCCACCACAATGACTCCGGAGGACCTCTGGCGAAACCCAAGCGGAGTGGCGGCCCTGCTCGCCCGCTGGGCGGAGGAGGGGGGTCTGGGGATCCGGGAGACGGAGTGAGGGCCCGGTCCCCCAATGTCGGGGCACGGGTGGGGTCGACAACAACAACAACAACATCAACCTGCTGTAAATAATGCCTCCATTCATGATTGTAGAAACCCCAGAACGGTAAACATGTGATTATTTTATTTTAAAATATAAGAAGCCTATGTTTTGCAATTGTGCTCATTTTCATTGTATTGCACGACAAATATAATAGATGAGCCGGTTTGGGGACATCATCAACCAAGCTGCTGCTCCAATTGCAATGCGATATATTGTCCTGCTCTCCTAAATTCGCATCTACACCACAAATTATAACATCCTAACTGATTTAGCAACAACTGAAAATTCACATCATTATTTAGGGAGTTGCATAACTGTTGCATTATATGGTGCCCTATTCATTTTATTTAGTATAGCATACATATATAAAAGTGGAAAGATACTGCAGAGCTGTGCCATTACTCTTTATCTCTGTGTACATAATAAATAAACATCACCTACAGATACATTGGTAAAAATTGCTTGATTCCTTCTGTATACTGTAGATATTACGCAAATGGCGGTAAATAATTGTGAAAGCTCAGAATCAGGTTTTAAAGGGTTAATTCTTTGCTGGGTGGAGCTCTTATCATGGAGCCAATAGGAGGTGTCCTCGGGTGGTGTCCGTCCCTCATTCAGCTCGGGTCCTCCACCAGAGGCCAGGAAGCCCGAGGGCCCCGCGCAGTACCCCCGCCGCTCCCAGCACCGCACACCTCCGGACCGAGATGTCCGACGCTGGTCCCGGGATCTGTCGCAACCACCCATCCAGTCCGGGGGTCACTGCCCCGAGCGCCCCGACCACCACAGGCACGACCGCCACCCCCACCCCCCAGGCCCTCCCCAGCCCCTCCCCGAGCCCCTGGTACCCCCCGAGCCCCCCATGCTCCCCCCTCCCGATGCCTCCACCACCTGGGACCGCCACATCCACCACAACGGCCCTCCTCCGCCCCCCATCCACGACCACGACATCTTGCTGGCTCGCCACCACCATCCCGCCAGTATGGATCCGGAAGTCCCACAGGATCCCCGCTCCGCCACCCTCCACCACCCTCGGAGGTGCCCCCCACTCCGACCCCGGGGCCCCCCAGTCCACACTCCGCACAGATGCCTCGGCAGACCACGCCAGCCACCTGGCCATGGCGCTCCACGCAGGCCCCCCCTGCCAGCATCCCACACCCCGCAGCCACGTGCCGGATCGTCCCAGGCGCCTCCCCGCACAACCCACACCCCGGGTCCTGTCCGGCGCGGCACATCCGGGCCTCGACGGCTCCGGCGCCCAAGGCCCGCTCCTGAGCAGCCAGGATGAGCGCCCCTGCGCTGTCCCCCAGGCCAGTCCCCTCCAGCCACCGATAGGACTTCTTGAGATCAGCCACCTCAGCCACGGTCCGGTGGCACATCCCGCGTAGGGGCCCGCCCCACCACGATGGTCCCCCCCCCCAGCGCCCGTCCCTCCGCTCCCCACTTGGGGCAAAAAATGAGCACATAACACCATCCAGTGTGGGTCCTTGGGCAAGAGCCTTCACGCTAATGCGTACCTCATACAATGATGAGAGACAATAAAATGAATGACATGCCAGCTCAGACGTCGCCCGGCCAAACAAGGTCTGCGTCAGGTGCTGGGGAACCAGAGCACCTTGATGAAAAATGGAGCAGAGATGGGCAAGATGCAATAACATGGCTCTGTTGGAATGCTACTACTCAAGCAAGCCTAGTCAGAGAGGTTACATGGAGAGAATGTGGGCTAAATGGTTACTTCGAAACCCACAGTCACGGGTGGCCACGAAACAACTCGTAACTCAGTGTTCCAACATCCACAAACGGCAACTGCTGTCACAACTTGAGATTGATGAGGTACAACGCAGGTTCCATGGTGAGGGGCCCCAGGCTGCCAGATCAGAGGAGGAGTTCATACCAGAGTGAATGCAGATGATGAGATTGGGAGGCCAGCCCCAATGAATGAAATGCTGAGCGAGGCAGCAACTGACCTGAAAGCTAAGATCATGGCAAGAATGAAAGCTGGGAAACCTAGAATCCGATTACAACGGCTATGTGAAGTACCACCTGAAAGTCTCTTGGAAAGTGTGAATTCAGCACTGAGGGCGATCCTTACCGTAACGATCACGGAAATGAACTGATATACGCTTCAGCATCAGTGATCCTTGAGATGCTTGGCTATAAGAGCAACCATGGAAGCCATGAGATACATTACCGACCATGGAAAAGACGGTTGGAGGCTAAGATCAAGGCGGCTCGGAAAGATGTGAGTCAATTGACTGAGGTCCAGAGAGGTGTGATGAAAAGGCCGATCCTGAGAGGTACATCCAGATGACCATATATGAAGCACTCGAAACAAAGGCTCCAAGCCTTGTCCAGCCGCCTAAAGCGGTACACGAAAGAGAATGAGGCCAGACGAATAAACAGGCTGTTTGCAACACAACCTGCGAAAGTGTACGCTCAGTGGCAGGGTCCTAACAACAGAGCTGATCCACCAAGACTGGAAACTGAAAGGTACTGGAGAGGCAGATGGGAGAAGGAGGTTGCACATAACAGCAGTGCACAATGGCTGGTCACCCAAAGAGAGGAGCACAGACACCTCCCAGAACAGAACCCAATTACCATAACAGTGGCAGACATAAAGGAAATAGTCTCAAATATGAAGAACTGGACAGCACCAGGCCCGGACATGGTCCACACTTACTGGCTAAAGAGACTCACAGCACTCCATGAGCGCCCAGCAGCACAAATGAACCAGCTGCCTAGGGATGGGACTCACCCAGGATGGCTAACCGAAGGGCGAACGATCCTTATCATGAAAGATCCCTCAAAGGGTGCAGTCGCATCCAACTATCGGCCAATAACCTGTCCCTCCACAATTTTGGAAGCTCATGTTGCGGCTAAGATAAGTGCACACATGGATCAATACATGAGCGAAGCACGGAAGGGCATTGGTAGAGATACCAGGGGAGCCAAACATCAGCTCCTGGTTGACAGAACAGTCGCACAAGACTGCAGGTCCCGATGTACCAACCTGTGCACAGCCTGGATTGATTAAAAGAAAGCCTATGACTCGATGCCACATACATGGATCACTGAATGCTTGGATGTGTATAAGGTGAACAGGACCCTAAGAGCCTTCGTTGCGAACTTGATAAGGATGTGGAAAACCACACTTGAAGCCAATGGCAAGCCACTTACCCAAGTGTCCATCAAATGTGGCATATACCAAGGTGATGCACTCTCCCCATTGCTGTTCTGCATAGGACTGAACTCCCTAAGCCAAGTAATCACCAAGACAGGCTATGGATACAGCCTCAGAAATGAAGCTACGATCAGTCACCTCCTCTACATGGATGACATAAAGCTGTATGCTAAGAGTGAAAGGGACATAGACTCCCTGATCCACACAACCAGGATCTACAGCAGCGACATCGGGATGTGATAGTCGGATGGTGACTAAGAGAGGAACGGTAGTCCGGACTGAAGGGGTCTCACTCCCCGAAGGAACAATAGCAGACATTGAGGACAGCTACAAGTACCTCGGTGTACCACAAGCCAATGGCAACCTTGAACTGGCAACAAGGAAAGCGGCTGGGGACTAGTGAGTGTGAGAGTCACTGTCCAGGATGAAACATCCAAGCTCCATGAATACATCAAGGAGAAGGCTCCAACGGATGACGTACTCAGAGAATGTCTCAGACAATGGGCAACAGAGGATGAGGCGCTGGAAGAGGGACCATCATCGGAGGACAAGCCCCTACACGGGATGTACCACCGGACCATAACTGAAGTGGCCGATCTCAAGAATTCCCATCAGTGGCTAGAGAGGGCTGGCCTGAAGGACAGTACAGAGGCACTCATCCTGGCTGCTCAGGAGCAGGCCCTGAGCACTAGAGCCATTGAGGCCCAGATATACCACACCAGACAAGACCCAAGGTGTAGGTTGTGCAAAGAGGCACCTGAGACGATCTAACACATAACTGCAGGGTGTAAGGTGCTGGCAGGGAAAGCCTATATGGAACGCCATAACCAGGTGGCTGGCATAGTCTACCGAAACATCTGTGCGGAGTACGGACTGGAAACCCCAAGGTCAAAATGGGAAACACCTCCGAAGGTGGTGGAGAATGACAGAGCGAAGATCCTACGGGACTTCCAGATCCAGACTGACAAGATGGTAATGGCGAACCAACCAGATATACTGATGATAGATAAAGGGCAGAGGAAAGCCGTTGTAGTGGATGTAGCGGTCCCAAGTGCTGGAAACATCAGAAAGAAGGAACACGAGAAACTCGAGAAATCCCAAGGGCTCAGAGAGGAGCTGGAGAGAGCCTGGAAGGTAAAGGGGACAGTCGTGCCTGTGGTGGTCGGAGCACTCGGGGCAGTGACCCCCAAACTAGATGATGAGTGGTTGCAACAGATCCCGAGAACAACATCGGACATCTCAGTCCAGAAATGTGCAGTGCTGGGAACGGCAAGGATACTGCGCAGAACCCTCAAGCTTCCTGGCCTCTGGTAGAGGACCCCAGCTGAATGTGGGATGGACACCACCTGAGGGGTGAGACGAGGATTTTTTTTATAGATATACAGTAGATACACATTCACTCCCATGAACATCCCCAACAACATTAACACCAACACTACAGAAATTCAAACCGTAAAGATTCACATAACCAACCACAAAAGACTACACATATGCAACATGTATATACCCCCCAGAGATACCACCCGACCAGACCACGCCACAGAAGACACAGACATCACCAACACCTTCCAATACATAAACTCGCTGAACAACACCATTCTAACCGCAGACATCAACGCTCACTCAACACAATGGCACTCTCCCTACGACGACCACAGAGGCACCCACATTGCAGACATACTACAAAACTCCCAACAAATCACTCTAAACGCAAACACAACCACCAGAAAACCTACAAACATCAACCAACAACCAACATCACCGGACATCACAACAGCCAGCAACAGCATCACAAACAGAACAACATGGACCACAATACACGCACTCAGTTCAGACCACCTTCCTATCAAAATCACACACAACACGCGTGCTCCTTTCCGCCTACAACAACACCTTCAAACTTACACAAATTACAGGAAAGCAGACTGGGAAGGATACACCTCTGAAATAGAATCAGCACTGGAGAACATAACCATACCTGACAACATCCACACAGCCAACACCATGCTCACAAACCTCATACTTACAGCAGACAAACACCACATACCCCACGGAAAAATAAAAAGCAAATCACTTCTCCTACCACAACACATCAGAACACTCATCAGCCAAAGAAACGACATCAGACAACAAAACCACCAAGACCCACGCATCACAGACCTAAACAAAGAAATAGACACACAAATCCAAAAACACAAACAAGAGCTATGGAAAGAACACTTAACGGATGCATGGAACCACAGACACAAACAACACATACTCTGGAACACAGTAACAAGACTATCAAACAAAGAACAAAAAGCACCAGAAAACACCACAATACAGTTCGGACAACACACGGCAATATCCAACAAACAGAAAGCACGAGCATTCAACAAACAATTCACCAACATAATACAACACAAAACCAACAGAACATACAGACAACTACAACGCAAAATACGAAAACTCAACACCACGCCCATAACCATCACAGAACAACAAGTCAAACAAGCACTACAACGCTCCAAAAGCAACAACTCCACAGGCCCAGACAACATAAACATCAGACATCTGAAACACCTAGGCCCCAAAGCAATAACACTACTCACACACACTTACAACACATCACTCAACACCAACACCATCCCCGCAATATGGAAGACTGCAAAAATAATCCCAATACCAAAACCCAACAAAAACCACGCACTCGGCCCATCTTACAGACCAATAGCACTACTCAGCCCAATAGCCAAAACAATGGAAAAGGTAATACTACCCTTCATTACCAACAACACTTAACTACCCTCTCACCAACACGGCTTCCGAAAACAACACTCCACAACCACAGCACTACACCACATACACAACATCATAGCCACAGGTTTCAATCAACAAAAACCACCACAACGAACAGTTGCCATAGCCCTAGACATGTCCAAAGCCTTTGACACGGTAAACCTACACACACTCACAAACAAACTCAACAACACTAACACCCCAAACATCATCATCAAATACATCTTCAACTACATAAGGGGACGCAGACAATACACTCAATACCGAGGGGAAACATCAGAACACAGAAACACGAAAACGGGGGTACCACAGGGGGAGTACTTTCACCAACACTATTCAACATATACATGGCAGACTTACCACAACCACCTCCAAATGTACACACAGTTACATATGCAGACGACATCACCATTCTATCCACACATGTCAAACCACAACAGGCACAACAACAAGTACAAAAATATCTCTACGACATATACAACTGGACAAAACAGAACCAACTCACACTCAACGCAGACAAAACCACCACCACTCTGTTCACACCGGATCCGGCAGAATACAGCAACAGACTCACTTTACAAATAGATAACACCACCCTACCCACAGTCCGCGAACGCAAAATACTGGGATTAACATGGGACCCCAAACTCACCTTCTCAAAACACACACAACACACTCTAACCCGCGCCAAGCAATCAAACAAAATACTTAAAGCCTTAACAACCACTCACTGGGGAAAATCCAAAGAAACTATACTCACCACATACAAAGCAACCACACTCACACGCCTCGAATACGCAAACACTATATGGTCACCAACATTATCGGACACAAACAAGACAAAACTCCAGACCACACAGAACACCGCACTCAGAATAGCAACAGGATGCACACAAGACACAAACATACAACACTTGCATGAGGAAACAAAAACTCTCCCACTGAACACCCATCTAAAACTACACGCATCGCAAATCAGACAAAAAGCCCAACACCCAACCCACCCACTACACCCACTCACTCAACAACCACCACCACCCAGACAAAAGAAACAAACAATCTTCCACAACAACAACTACACACACAACAAAGACACAGCACCACAGGACACCAACAACGACACCATAAAACAGAACATGAAAGACATACACACCCACTTTGTACAAACACACTTGGACACCAGACAACACAACAAAGTAATACATGCACCAGCACCAGAAATAGACCCATCAGAGCAAGACCTACCACACAGAACCAGACACCTCCTAGCACAACTCCGAACCAACAAATCACCAGCCCTCCACTCCTACCTACACAACATTACACCGGACACACACCCAACACCACTCTGTGCGCTATGCGGCACGCAAGTGCACGACACACAACACCTGTTCACCTGCACAAACATACCCACCACACTGACTCCGGAGGACCTCTGGCGAAACCCAAGCGGAGTGGCGGCCCTGCTCGCCCGCTGGGCGGAGGAGGGGGGTCTGGGGATCCGGGAGACGGAGTGAGGGCCCGGTCCCCCAATGTCGGGGCACGGGTGGGGTCGACAACAACAACAACAACAACAACATAAAAAAAGACTTCCCCTTTAAATATTCCTGCTGCATAATATATCTCCTTTCCTTTCGTAAAGGATGGTCAGAACCTTTCCTAAGCATTATTAAAATTTAGACGATCTTTGCTCCAGGTGCTACCGGCTCATCTCACTCGGTTAGGATAGGAAAGGAAAGTTCCTATGCCAAAATGATAATCCAAAAAGGGCCCCTGTTGGTGGATAATCAGGCCATGGGAGGTGTGAGTAAATTGTGAGGGGGTGTTGGCTGGAGCTAGAAATAATTTTGGTGTCTTGTCCCTGCAGTAGGTTCATTAAAAGAGCAACCAGTGTTTTCACCACCATGGTCGGATCTTACTCTGGAGGGTAACCCATACAGGCAGGTGGCTTGGACAAAATATTTCAACACTGTCAAAGCTGTGTTGTCTGTGCTCCAGTTGAAGGTACGTTATTAGCCTGGAATTCCCATCAATGCCGGCATGTGTCACAAACACCCACCTGTAAAACAAACATGAAAAGAATAATGATTAAATACAAGAAAACAATCAAGTTTCATATCTTGTTTGAAATATCATCTCGGTAGAGAAGGTATTGCTGTGCACTTAAGACTACATGGAGGCAATTTGGAGTTTGTGTAACTTGGATATACAAATGATAAAATTCAATTTAATCTGTGCTGTCCATACAATATGGCTTTCTAATGCTCCCACGAGTACAAATATAAGATGATCCCTTATTACCGAATGAGACGCATATGCCCATCTATGTGCCATAAACTATTGGGGAATGGCACATAGTATGTTCTTCTAGCCACAGTCTGGCTCCATCTCTGGGCTGCAGCAGCTGGCTCAATACGGTTGAGGATTTCTCGAACTCTTTTTCTTTGTACTACAATACCATCAGCACGCAGGTATGCCCTCATCATCTGCAACAGGTTCATAAAACAACACAATAAAGAAAGTACACTTTCACAATGAATATAATGATATATACATGAAGGGACAAGAGTATGTAGCAGAACACTTGCTTCCGAGCCTGATCTGGGAAATTGGCTGTGCAATCTTCTGACATGCTCTTCCAGGTCAACATCATGAATGGGAGTAAATCTATTTCTGGCTGAAATCTGAAAAAAACTTCATTTTTTTATGCAGGTATGAAGAGGAACAACACAACATCTCAGTGATGGCTCTCACTGTAAAGCCCTGAGTGGGGAGCAGTTCAATTTGATCACTTGTAATGTCAAGTGCTGGTCTTCCTCGTCTACCTAAAGTATGGAAATAAAAGGATTAAGGAATTCAAGCAAACGAATCACTACGTGTTTTTTATATACTGTATACAGTACAGGCATATAGACACAGATGTACATAAAAGTACATGCAGCTTCAAAACCACGAGCAGCTATTTTCTCTAACCATTTTACTCAAGAAAAAAATAATTCAAACTTATAATTGAATAACTACAAGATCACTAGTTATTGCTTAAAAGTGTACAGCCATCGCGTTACTTAATAGTCTACTGATTTGCAGGAAAACCACTGGTATAAAACGACGTTTGACAGGGTGATAGAAGGTAAGTCACAGCAAGTCGTCAGTAAAACCCGTGTGTAGTTCGAATAAAAATACATACGAAAAACCAATGACAAAAAATGGTAGCCATTTTACCTGTGTGCAAACGATGTGCCACATGGGAACAAACACGTCCACCATTAGGAGTGGGTCCCGCAATGATGACAGATCGGAGATCTATTGGACTTTGAATCAAACTTTGAATAGTATCAGCGCTAAACTGGTCACTAACTCTTCTTAAATTAGCAATTGAAATGTTTATCGCGCGTGCTTCACTTTCACCGGCAGACCCTTGATGACAGGCACTCTCTATTGCCCTGCACCTTCGCCGAATACGTCTCAGGACACTGTCCGCCATTGTTGTTTTAAAAAACTAAGTGGGCACAGAATTTCCAAAATCATGAGCCCTGACTGGTGGGATGACACTATTTTGAAACGTACAGCCAATAGGATACCGTTACATGTTTTCGTAATCATCCTTATTTGCATTTAATGCAAGTACAGTGTAATGTCACTAGCACTACAAGTGGGCACATTTATGGCCTTACATGTTCACTAGTAAGCGTCAAAATCATCTTACCAGTGAACTAGTGGGCACATTTATGGCCTTAAATGTTCAGTAGTAAGCGTCAAAATAATCTTATTAGTGAACTAGTGGGCGTTTTGCGGCTTACATGTTCACTAGTAAGCGTCAAAATGACCTTACTAGTGAACTAGTGAGCGTTTTGTGGCTTACATGTTCACTAGTAAGCGTCAAAATGACCTTACTAGTAAACTAGTGAGCGTTTTGTGGCTTACATGTTCACTAGTAAGCGTCAAAATGATCTTACTAGTGAACTATTGGGCGTTTTGTGGCTTACATGTTCACTAGTAAGCCTCAAAATGATCTTACTAGTGAACTAGTAGGCGATGTGTGGCTTACATGTCAACTAGTAAGCCTCAAAATGAACTTACTAGTGAACTAGTGGGCACATTTATGGCCTTACATGTTCACTAGTAAGCGTCAAAATGATCTTACTAGTGAACTAGTGGGCGTTTTGTGGCTTACATGTTCACTAGTAAGCGTCAAAATGACCTTACTAGTGAACTAGTGGGCGTTTTGTGGCTTACATGTTCACTAGTAAGCGTCAAAATGATCTTACTAGTGAACGAGTGAGCGTTTTGTGGCTGACATGTTCATAAATAAGTGTCAAAATGATCTTACTAGGGAACTAGTGGGCGTTTTGTGGCTTACATGTTCACTAGTAAGCGTCAAAATTACCTTACTAGTGAACCAGTGAGCGTTTTGTGGCTTACATGTTCACTAGTAAGCGTCAAAATGACCTTACTAGTGAACTAGTGAGCGTTTTGTGGCTTACATGTTCACTAGTAAGCGTCAAAATGATCTTACTAGTGAACTAGTGGGCGTTCTGTGGCTTACATGTTCACTAGAAGCCTCAAAATTATCTTACTAGTGAACTAGCGGGCGTTTTGTGGCTTACATGTCAACTAGTAAGCCTCAAAATGATCTTACTAGTGAACTAGTGGGCACATTTATGGCCTTACATGTTCACTGGTAAGCGTCAAAATGACCTTACTAGTGAACTAGTGGGCAATATGGAATAAATACTCAAAGGGCTTGCCAGGCAAGCCCATTGAGTATTTAAAGGGTTCAAAGGGCTTGCCTGGCAAGCCCTTTGAGTATTTATTCATCCGTGATGGTATTGTAGACCAATGAGAGCACGTCCGACAGACACGTGGACTTCGGGCGGCCAATCATGATGCATTTCGAGCCAAGCCCCAACAAAAACGGAGGAGAAAACTTTCAGACGCTTTGAAAGCTTTTGGGGTACATATTACTCTTGTTGTTACACAAAATTTTGTTTTACGATTATTTTAGGCGGTAACGTTATGATGTAAATGTCAAATACGTGGTCAATTTATCAAGATGAAGCCTGCTTAAAAATTTGCTCCAACAATTTTGGAGATGTGTCTGACTTTGACAGCAATGGCGGCAGTTCAACGCTGACAGTCGCAGTCGGGTGCAGATTTATTTCGGCAGGACTTTCTAAAATCTACCGTTTGCTCTGACAGTTCTCTGTCTGACAGTCACATTTTGTCTTATTACTCACAAGCTAATTGACATTTAAAAAAAGAGTTAATGTTTGGAACACGATTTTGCTCTTACTGTTTGCTGCCTTAGTTCGTTTGAAATATTCGCTTCCTGCATTACATGAAGTACATTTTTTAATATTCACAAGACTGTAACTGTGCATTATAAATAATGTCACATTTGCACTATGTTTTACTGGATCTACAACTAAACTAGGTCCTCGTTTCTGGGAGAGTCCACAGCACCTCCTGTATCACAACCATTCTGCCGGCACACCTTCAGCAGCACGATGTTTCTAACGGGAGCTGGAGGGTGATCAGCTTCATTGAAGAACAGGAGGAGGAGAGGCACAACGTTTGTCATTTGTGATGTTTTTAGACTTTTCTCCTAACTAAAAAAACTATGTTTTGTTAATTTCTTGATATAGTTCTTGTATTTAAATATTTTAACAATCAAATATTTTTCAACTGTGTTTTAGATATGAATTGTATGAAATAAATCAGTGAAGCCCCATTCAAATTCTACTCTATCTAATCTGCTCGATCACACTGCTGTCAACCTGCTGTACCTCCAAACTCCTTGGCTTACTCGCAGTTGGAGGGTTCCCCCCGAACGGGGGGACAAATCAAGGAACCAATCCCTGCACCCCGAACGGGGTGCCCTTACGGCCGTTTTTTTTTTTTCGGCTAACCGCCCCCTGAACCTGGCAGGGTGGCGGGCGGACCTTTTGCTCCAGGCGGGGGACATAGAGACAAATCCGGGGCCCACACAGACACTCTCACGCACGCAACAAACACACACACAACAAACTACCTGGACATGCGACATTTGCACACAACAGATTACAAGAAGACAGACATCCTTCAGATGCAACCACCACACACCACACTGGGTACACAAACATTGCACAAACATAAACACTAGACAATACAACATAACATGGAAATGCAGACTACATCCCAAAACACCACCACGAACAACAACACCTCGTAGGACACCAACAGGCAGCAGAGCACAAACAGACCAAAACAACACACTCGCCTCACCAACACTACCCTCAAAGGCAACACGGACAGACAACTCCAACAGAGATACAACAAACACAAGACCACCCCCCCAAACCTGGACCTGCAATAGCTGCAATAGAATCATCACACGCAGACAAACCTCACTCAGATGCAACTCAACACACCCACACTGGATACACAGACATTGCTCCGGCATCACCACCCGCCAATACACAAACACGTGGACATGCAGAACACACACGCAAACAACAAACACCCCAACACCACAACCCCCGAACAACCCACAAAGAACAACACCCACCAACAAAAACAACAAACACACACTGACCATACTACAAATAAACATCAACGGCATCCAAAACAAGAAAACAGAACTAGAAGAACTCGCCTCACAACAGCACGCAGACATCATCACCATACAAGAAACCAAACTAGAAAAACAACACAACACACCTCGTCTCACCAACTACACCAGCATTAGGAAAGACAGAGAACACAAGGGAGGAGGAGGACTGCTCACATACATTCACAAATCAGTCACATTCACTCCCATGAACATCCCCAACAACATTAACACCAACACTACAGAAATTCAAACCGTAAAGATTCACATAACCAACCACAAAAGACTACACATATGCAACATGTATATACCCCCCAGAGATACCACCCGACCAGACCACGCCACAGAAGACACAGACATCACCAACACCTTCCAATACATAAACTCGCTGAACAACACCATTCTAACCGCAGACATCAACGCTCACTCAACACAATGGCACTCTCCCTACGACGACCACAGAGGCACCCTCATTGCAGACATACTACAGAACTCCCAACAAATCACTCTAAACGCAAACACACCTACCAGAAAGCCTACAAACATCAACCAACAACCAACATCACCGGACATCACAACAGCCAGCAACAGCATCACAAACAGAACAACATGGACCACAATACACGCACTCAGTTCAGACCACCTTCCTATCAAAATCACACACAACACGCGTGCTCCTTTCCGCCTACAACAACACCTTCAAACTTACACAAATTACAGGAAAGCAGACTGGGAAGGATACACCTCTGAAATAGAATCAGCACTGGAGAACTTAACCATACCTGACAACATCCACACAGCCAACACCATGCTCACAAACCTCATACTTACAGCAGACAAACACCACATACCCCACGGAAAAATAAAAAGCAAATCACTTCTCCTACCACAACACATCAGAACACTCATCAGCCAAAGAAACGACATCAGACAACAAAACCACCAAGACCCACGCATCACAGACCTAAACAAAGAAATAGACACACAAATCCAAAAACACAAACAAGAGCTATGGAAAGAACACTTAACGGATGCATGGAACCACAGACACAAACAACACATACTCTGGAACACAGTAACAAGACTATCAAACAAAGAACAAAAAGCACCAGAAAACACCACAATACAGTTCGGACAACACACGGCAATATCCAACAAACAGAAAGCACGAGCATTCAACAAACAATTCACCAACATAATACAACACAAAACCAACAGAACATACAGACAACTACAACGCAAAATACGAAAACTCAACACCACGCCCATAACCATCACAGAACAACAAGTCAAACAAGCACTACAACGCTCCAAAAGCAACAACTCCACAGGCCCAGACAACATAAACATCAGACATCTGAAACACCTAGGCCCCAAAGCAATAACACTACTCACACACACTTACAACACATCACTCAACACCAACACCATCCCCGCAATATGGAAGACTGCAAAAATAATCCCAATACCAAAACCCAACAAAAACCACGCACTCGGCCCATCCTACAGACCAATAGCACTACTCAGCCCAATAGCCAAAACAATGGAAAAGGTAATACTACCCTTCATTACCAACAACACTCAACTACCCTCTCACCAACACGGCTTCCGAAAACAACACTCCACAACCACAGCACTACACCACATACACAACATCATAGCCACAGGTTTCAATCAACAAAAACCACCACAACGAACAGTTGCCATAGCCCTAGACATGTCCAAAGCCTTTGACACGGTAAACCTACACACACTCACAAACAAACTCAACAACACTAACACCCCAAACATCATCATCAAATACATCTTCAACTACATAAGGGGACGCAGACAATACACTCAATACCGAGGGGAAACATCAGAACACAGAAACACGAAAACGGGGGTACCACAGGGGGAGTACTTTCACCAACACTATTCAACATATACATGGCAGACTTACCACAACCACCTCCAAATGTACACACAGTTACATATGCAGACGACATCACCATTCTATCCACACATGTCAAACCACAACAGGCACAACAACAAGTACAAAAATATCTCCACGACATATACAACTGGACAAAACAGAACCAACTCACACTCAACGCAGACAAAACCACCACCACTCTGTTCACACCGGATCCGGCAATATACAGCAACAGGCTCATGGGACCCCAAACTCACCTTCTCAAAACACACACAACACACTCTAACCCGCGCCAAGCAATCAAACAAAATACTTAAAGCCTTAACAACCACTCACTGGGGAAAATCCAAAGAAACTATACTCACCACATACAAAGCAACCACACTCACACGCCTCGAATACGCAAACACTACATGGTCACCAACACTATCGGACACAAACAAGACAAAACTCCAGACCACACAGAACACCGCACTCAGAATAGCAACAGGATGCACACAAGACACAAACATACAAGACTTGCATGAGGAAACAAAAACTCTCCCACTGAACACCCATCTAAAACTACACGCATCGCAAATCAGACAAAAAGCCCAACACCCAACCCACCCACTACACCCACTCACTCAACAACCACCACCACCCAGACAAAAGAAACAAACAATCTTCCACAACAACAACTACACACACAACAAAGACACAGCACCACAGGACACCAACAACGACACCATAAAACAGAACATGAAAGACATACACACCCACTTTGTACAAACACACTTGGACACCAGACAACACAACAAAGTAATACATGCACCAGCACCAGAAATAGACCCATCAGAGCAAGACCTACCACACAGAACCAGACAACTCCTAGCACAACTCCGAACCAACAAATCACCAGCCCTCCACTCCTACCTACACAACATTACACCGGACACACACCCAACACCACTCTGTGCGCTATGCGGCACGCAAGTGCACGACACACAACACCTGTTCACCTGCACAAACATACCCACCACACTGACTCCGGAGGACCTCTGGCGAAACCCAAGCGGAGTGGCGGCCCTGCTCGCCCGCTGGGCGGAGGAGGGGGTCTGGGGATCCGGGAGACGGAGTGAGGGCCCGGTCCCCCAATGTCGGGGCACGGGTGGGGTCGACAACAACAACAACAACATCAACCTGCTGTAAATAATGCCTCCATTCATGATTGTAGAAACCCCAGAACGGTAAACATGTGATTATTTTATTTTAAAATATAAGAAGCCTATGTTTTGCAATTGTGCTCATTTTCATTGTATTGCACGACAAATATAATAGATGAGCCGGTTTGGGGACATCATCAACCAAGCTGCTGCTCCAATTGCAATGCGATATATTGTCCTGCTCTCCTAAATTCGCATCTACACCACAAATTATAACATCCTAACTGATTTAGCAACAACTGAAAATTCACATCATTATTTAGGGAGTTGCATAACTGTTGCATTATATGGTGCCCTATTCATTTTATTTAGTATAGCATACATATATAAAAGTGGAAAGATACTGCAGAGCTGTGCCATTACTCTTTATCTCTGTGTACATAATAAATAAACATCACCTACAGATACATTGGTAAAAATTGCTTGATTCCTTCTGTATACTGTAGATATTACGCAAATGGCGGTAAATAATTGTGAAAGCTCAGAATCAGGTTTTAAAGGGTTAATTCTTTGCTGGGTGGAGCTCTTATCATGGAGCCAATAGGAGGTGTCCTCGGGTGGTGTCCGTCCCTCATTCAGCTCGGGTCCTCCACCAGAGGCCAGGAAGCCCGAGGGCCCCGCGCAGTACCCCCGCCGCTCCCAGCACCGCACACCTCCGGACCGAGATGTCCGACGCTGGTCCCGGGATCTGTCGCAACCACCCATCCAGTCCGGGGGTCACTGCCCCGAGCGCCCCGACCACCACAGGCACGACCGCCACCCCCACCCCCCAGGCCCTCCCCAGCCCCTCCCCGAGCCCCTGGTACCCCCCGAGCCCCCCATGCTCCCCCCTCCCGATGCCTCCACCACCTGGGACCGCCACATCCACCACAACGGCCCTCCTCCGCCCCCCATCCACGACCACGACATCTGGCTGGCTCGCCACCACCATCACGCCAGTCTGGATCCGGAAGTCCCACAGGATCCCCGCTCCGCCACCCTCCACCACCCTCGGAGGTGCCCCCCACTCCGACCCCGGGGCCCCCAGTCCACACTCCGCACAGATGCCTCGGCAGACCACGCCAGCCACCTGGCCATGGCGCTCCACGCAGGCCCCCCCTGCCAGCATCCCACACCCCGCAGCCACGTGCCGGATCGTCCCAGGCGCCTCCCCGCACAACCCACACCCCGGGTCCTGTCCGGCGCGGCACATCCGGGCCTCGACGGCTCCGGCGCCCAAGGCCCGCTCCTGAGCAGCCAGGATGAGCGCCCCTGCGCTGTCCCCCAGGCCAGTCCCCTCCAGCCACCGATAGGACTTCTTGAGATCAGCCACCTCAGCCACGGTCCGGTGGCACATCCCGCGTAGGGGCCCGCCCCACCACGATGGTCCCCCCCCCCAGCGCCCGTCCCTCCGCTCCCCACTTGGGGCAAAAAATGAGCACATAACACCATCCAGTGTGGGTCCTTGGGCAAGAGCCTTCACGCTAATGCGTACCTCATACAATGATGAGAGACAATAAAATGAATGACATGCCAGCTCAGACGTCGCCCGGCCAAACAAGGTCTGCGTCAGGTGCTGGGGAACCAGAGCACCTTGATGAAAAATGGAGCAGAGATGGGCAAGATGCAATAACATGGCTCTGTTGGAATGCTACTACTCAAGCAAGCCTAGTCAGAGAGGTTACATGGAGAGAATGTGGGCTAAATGGTTACTTCGAAACCCACAGTCACGGGTGGCCACGAAACAACTCGTAACTCAGTGTTCCAACATCCACAAACGGCAACTGCTGTCACAACTTGAGATTGATGAGGTACAACGCAGGTTCCATGGTGAGGGGCCCCAGGCTGCCAGATCAGAGGAGGAGTTCATACCAGAGTGAATGCAGATGATGAGATTGGGAGGCCAGCCCCAATGAATGAAATGCTGAGCGAGGCAGCAACTGACCTGAAAGCTAAGATCATGGCAAGAATGAAAGCTGGGAAACCTAGAATCCGATCACAACGGCTATGTGAAGTACCACCTGAAAGTCTCTTGGAAAGTGTGAATTCAGCACTGAGGGCGATCCTTACCGTAACGATCACGGAAATGAACTGATATACGCTTCAGCATCAGTGATCCTTGAGATGCTTGGCTATAAGAGCAACCATGGAAGCCATGAGATACATTACCGACCATGGAAAAGACGGTTCGAGGCTAAGATCAAGGCGGCTCGGAAAGATGTGAGTCAATTGACTGAGGTCCAGAGAGGTGTGATGAAAAGGCCGATCCTGAGAGGTACATCCAGATGACCATATATGAAGCACTCGAAACAAAGGCTCCAAGCCTTGTCCAGCCGCCTAAAGCGGTACACGAAAGAGAATGAGGCCAGACGAATAAACAGGCTGTTTGCAACACAACCTGCGAAAGTGTACGCTCAGTGGCAGGGTCCTAACAACAGAGCTGATCCACCAAGACTGGAAACTGAAAGGTACTGGAGAGGCAGATGGGAGAAGGAGGTTGCACATAACAGCAGTGCACAATGGCTGGTCACCCAAAGAGAGGAGCACAGACACCTCCCTGAACAGAACCCAATTACCATAACAGTGGCAGACATAAAGGAAATAGTCTCAAATATGAAGAACTGGACAGCACCAGGCCCGGACATGGTCCACACTTACTGGCTAAAGAGACTCACAGCACTCCATGAGCGCCCAGCAGCACAAATGAACCAGCTGCCTAGGGATGGGACTCACCCAGGATGGCTAACCGAAGGGCGAACGATCCTTATCATGAAAGATCCCTCAAAGGGTGCAGTCGCATCCAACTATCGGCCAATAACCTGTCCCTCCACAATTTTGGAAGCTCATGTTGCGGCTAAGATAAGTGCACACATGGATCAATACATGAGCGAAGCACGGAAGGGCATTGGTAGAGATACCAGGGGAGCCAAACATCAGCTCCTGGTTGACAGAACAGTCGCACAAGACTGCAGGTCCCGATGTACCAACCTGTGCACAGCCTGGATTGATTAAAAGAAAGCCTATGACTCGATGCCACATACATGGATCACTGAATGCTTGGATGTGTATAAGGTGAACAGGACCCTAAGAGCCTTCGTTGCGAACTTGATAAGGATGTGGAAAACCACACTTGAAGCCAATGGCAAGCCACTTACCCAAGTGTCCATCAAATGTGGCATATACCAAGGTGATGCACTCTCCCCATTGCTGTTCTGCATAGGACTGAACTCCCTAAGCCAAGTAGTCACCAAGACAGGCTATGGATACAGCCTCAGAAATGAAGCTACGATCAGTCACCTCCTCTACATGGATGACATAAAGCTGTATGCTAAGAGTGAAAGGGACATAGACTCCCTGATCCACACAACCAGGATCTACAGCAGCGACATCGGGATGTGATAGTCGGATGGTGACTAAGAGAGGAACGGTAGTCCGGACTGAAGGGGTCTCACTCCCCGAAGGAACAATAGCAGACATTGAGGACAGCTACAAGTACCTCGGTGTACCACAAGCCAATGGCAACCTTGAACTGGCAACAAGGAAAGCGGCTGGGGACTAGTGAGTGTGAGAGTCACTGTCCAGGATGAAACATCCAAGCTCCATGAATACATCAAGGAGAAGGCTCCAACGGATGACGTACTCAGAGAATGTCTCAGACAATGGGCAACAGAGGATGAGGCGCTGGAAGAGGGACCATCATCGGAGGACAAGCCGCTACACGGGATGTACCACCGGACCATAACTGAAGTGGCCGATCTCAAGAATTCCCATCAGTGGCTAGAGAGGGCTGGCCTGAAGGAAAGTACAGAGGCACTCATCCTGGCTGCTCAGGAGCAGGCCCTGAGCACTAGAGCCATTGAGGCCCAGATATACCACACCAGACAAGACCCAAGGTGTAGGTTGTGCAAAGAGGCACCTGAGACGATCTAACACATAACTGCAGGGTGTAAGGTGCTGGCAGGGAAAGCCTATATGGAACGCCATAACCAGGTGGCTGGCATAGTCTACCGAAACATCTGTGCGGAGTACGGACTGGAAACCCCAAGGTCAAAATGGGAAACACCTCCGAAGGTGGTGGAGAATGACAGAGCGAAGATCCTATGGGACTTCCAGATCCAGACTGACAAGATGGTAATGGCGAACCAACCAGATATCCTGATGATAGATAAAGGGCAGAGGAAAGCCGTTGTAGTGGATGTAGCGGTCCCAAGTGCTGGAAACATCAGAAAGAAGGAACACGAGAAACTCGAGAAATCTCAAGGGCTCAGAGAGGAGCTGGAGAGAGCCTGGAAGGTAAAGGGGACAGTCGTGCCTGTGGTGGTCGGAGCACTCGGGGCAGTGACCCCCAAACTAGATGATGAGTGGTTGCAACAGATCCCGAGAACAACATCGGACATCTCAGTCCAGAAATGTGCAGTGCTGGGAACGGCAAGGATACTGCGCAGAACCCTCAAGCTTCCTGGCCTCTGGTAGAGGACCCCAGCTGAATGAGGGATGGACACCACCTGAGGGGTGAGACGAGGATTTTTTTTATAGATATACAGTAGATACACATTCACTCCCATGAACATCCCCAACAACATTAACACCAACACTACAGAAATTCAAACCGTAAAGATTCACATAACCAACCACAAAAGACTACACATATGCAACATGTATATACCCCCCAGAGATACCACCCGACCAGACCACGCCACAGAAGACACAGACATCACCAACACCTTCCAATACATAAACTCGCTGAACAACACCATTCTAACCGCAGACATCAACGCTCACTCAACACAATGGCACTCTCCCTACGACGACCACAGAGGCACCCACATTGCAGACATACTACAAAACTCCCAACAAATCACTCTAAACGCAAACACACCCACCAGAAAACCTACAAACATCAACCAACAACCAACATCACCGGACATCACAACAGCCAGCAACAGCATCACAAACAGAACAACATGGACCACAATACACGCACTCAGTTCAGACCACCTTCCTATCAAAATCACACACAACACGCGTGCTCCTTTCCGCCTACAACAACACCTTCAAACTTACACAAATTACAGGAAAGCAGACTGGGAAGGATACACCTCTGAAATAGAATCAGCACTGGAGAACATAACCATACCTGACAACATCCACACAGCCAACACCATGCTCAAAAAACCTCATACTTACAGCAGACAAACACCACATACCCCACGGAAAAATAAAAAGCAAATCACTTCTCCTACCACAACACATCAGAACACTCATCAGCCAAAGAAACGACATCAGACAACAAAACCACCAAGACCCACGCATCACAGACCTAAACAAAGAAATAGACACACAAATCCAAAAACACAAACAAGAGCTATGGAAAGAACACTTAACGGATGCATGGAACCACAGACACAAACAACACATACTCTGGAACACAGTAACAAGACTATCAAACAAAGAACAAAAAGCACCAGAAAACACCACAATACAGTTCGGACAACACACGGCAATATCCAACAAACAGAAAGCACGAGCATTCAACAAACAATTCACCAACATAATACAACACAAAACCAACAGAACATACAGACAACTACAACGCAAAATACGAAAACTCAACACCACGCCCATAACCATCACAGAACAACAAGTCAAACAAGCACTACAACGCTCCAAAAGCAACAACTCCACAGGCCCAGACAACATAAACATCAGACATCTGAAACACCTAGGCCCCAAAGCAATAACACTACTCACACACACTTACAACACATCACTCAACACCAACACCATCCCCGCAATATGGAAGACTGCAAAAATAATCCCAATACCAAAACCCAACAAAAACCACGCACTCGGCCCATCTTACAGACCAATAGCACTACACAGCCCAATAGCCAAAACAATGGAAAAGGTAATACTACCCTTCATTACCAACAACACTCAACTACCCTCTCACCAACACGGCTTCCGAAAACAACACTCCACAACCACAGCACTACACCACATACACAACATCATAGCCACAGGTTTCAATCAACAAAAACCACCACAACGAACAGTTGCCATAGCCCTAGACATGTCCAAAGCCTTTGACACGGTAAACCTACACACACTCACAAACAAACTCAACAACACTAACACCCCAAACATCATCATCAAATACATCTTCAACTACATAAGGGGACGCAGACAATACACTCAATACCGGGGGGAAACATCAGAACATAGAAACACGAAAACGGGGGTACCACAGGGGGGAGTACTTTCACCAACACTATTCAACATATACATGGCAGACTTACCACAACCACCTCCAAATGTACACACAGTTACATATGCAGACGACATCACCATTCTATCCACACATTTCAAACCACAACAGGCACAACAACAAGTACAAAAATATCTCCACGACATATACAACTGGACAAAACAGAACCAACTCACACTCAACGCAGACAAAACCACCACCACTCTGTTCACACCGGATCCGGCAGAATACAGCAACAGGCTCACTTTACAAATAGATAACACCACCCTACCCACAGTCCGCGAACCCAAAATACTGGGATTAACATGGGACCCCAAACTCACCTTCTCAAAACACACACAACACACTCTAACCCGCGCCAAGCAATCAAACAAAATACTTAAAGCCTTAACAACCACTCACTGGGGAAAATCCAAAGAAACTATACTCACCACATACAAAGCAACCACACTCACACGCTCAATCAGTCACCTCCACACTGCAGTTCCAAAACAACAATGGCGGAGCCACCCGGGTTTGCAACAGAAAAAAAAAACACAAGCAGCCAACACCTGCCCAAAAAGATGTTTGTGAGAAATACAAACAACAAAAAAGTCACTGATGCAAAAGCACGGAGACTATGTTTATATGCAGACGTACTATATGCTCATGTATACATGACATTTTCAATGGTCAATTTCAACACCAGGTTGGTCATACTTTTTTTTACCAAGAAAACACCTTTATTTCAGGCTTGTAACAGGACTGTACTGTGTTATGGCTGCTTCATCATCGCCGTCGCGAGTCGTTATGAGTACAAATATTTTTATTTGTTGATATTTCTATCTTAATATACTGTATGATACATTTTAACCGTGTTTGATCATTTAAAAAATGTGTTAAAACACCGTAAAAACTTTTTTTTTTAAACGTTCTGGAAATGATTTTATAACTTGCCTAAGGTGTGTAAATTGAAGGAAACAACTGTAACATTCGTTCATCTATTTTCTATATTGCTCATGAGAGTCACAGGTGACCCGGATCCTATCCCAGCTCAATCCCGATGATAGGCATGATAAACCCTGGACTGGTCACCTCTCTATTGCAGGGCACTTATCAACAAACATCAATTCACACCTAAGGATTTGTTCTTAGTTTTCAATTAACCCAAAAAGTGTGGTTTTGGAATGCAGGAGGAAGCCAGAGTACAGGCATAAAATCCCAACAAACATGGAGAGTGCATGCAAACTTCTGGAGGCCCAAGCTCGGATTCTAACAACCGGCCTCAGGACTGTTAAGTGACCACAACATATTATATATAATTTTACTTTCACCTTAATGAGTAACTTTTTTATTCAGTTCACATACTGTAAATACTTTTTAAAAAATGTATAATTTTCAAAGGCATTAAAAAGTTACTCACGTTTTTTATTTTTTTTATTTTTAAGGTTACCTCTATCCGCTGTTGCAGCAAGATGTAATGGTTACTTTAGGCCAGTGGTCCTCAACTAGAAATGCTGTCGGTCCACTTTTGTTTTTTTTAATAAGACCAAGGTCCAATTCCATGCTCGGGAATCATGGGTAGCAGGGCTATATGCCCATTTAGTATGGTAAAGCCAAGCTTATACAAATCAACACTCCTCACAACCAATCAATAATGGGGTGCATGAAAATAACAATTATTCACTTTGCCAGTACACAGCAAATAATGAGAGGTATTGTGTTGAGGCACAGGAACTCTTATTTTGTTAAGTTGTGCCTGCTTAATAATACAAATAGCCCTTTTAGGGAAATAAGACATTTTTACTTTAACTTTGTTAAACAGTAGTTGTCTTTTTTCCCTTACTTTAACAAAAAACAAAGCACTAATTTTACCAAAATAATACTAAACATGAAAACAAAAATATCCTTTTCATGTGTACAATTCCCCTTTTCAAATCCCCTCTGAAATCACGTAAAAATATATCAGAAGAGGAGTTAAGAACCATTTTAAATACTGACACAAGGAGCACAGGACTGTGCAGTGCTGTTCTTCCACTATAAGTGAATGCAATGTCTGAGGCATGCAAATATTATTTGAGGACGCCATTGTGACGCTCATTTACCTTGCGGTGTCCTGCTGTTAAATAGCTGCAAAGGACCCCGGGAAGACAGTGGAAAAATCCTGCGCACTATGCGGGTGTTCGGCCGTCTCGTTTTTGCCCCCAGCGACTCTCGGGTTCGACGGCGGGTATCGTCCGAGGCGCACCCTTCGGGCCGCCACGAGGATTTTAGTGGAAAGTGAATGCAATGTCTGAGGCATGCAAATATTATTTGAGGACGCCATTGTGACGTTCATTTAGCTTGCGGTGTTATGCTGTTAAACAGCTGCAAAGAACCCCGGGTAGACGGGAGCAGAACTGCACACAATCGAAACCTCTCGCGATTCGTTTTGTCCAATTGTCTGTGAGCGGCTCTCCTGGGCTGAAGCTGTGAGCACACTGTGGCGTTGCGCATGCGTCTGTTTCCTGACACAATCCTCCATTTTGAATCGCCGTGTTAGCGTTAGCTTGTGGCGCAATGTAAACACCGACTAGTAAAAAGGAGGTGAACTCACGTGGCGAGTAGAATGGCGTGCAGTTTATTGGGAAAATAAACTGTCGCATGCGCGACGCCAGAACTGCACACAGCGTCAGCATATACGATACGCTGATTGGCTCATTTGAATTTAAGGTGTTCCCATACATAACCGTCAGCTGTCAGCACGCGTCTATCCCAATGCACACGCATTCAAAATGCCTCGGACGAGTAGTTTTAAGAGAGAGGGGGCGGCGGGCGGGCAAATTATTTTATTTTATTTACGACAAGACAAGGTGGTACATTTCGAAACCCGCGCGCGGCTTTCGCGCACATGGCTAATTTGCATGCGCACTGGGGCGTTCCGAGCCCTCGTCTGACAGTGTGTTGCAAGATGGCGCGGCCGTCGACCCGCCGCGCGCGGCGACCCGAAGGGCGCGCCTCGGACGATACCCGCCGTCGAACCCGAGCGTCGCGTTATGTTACCTGCTGTAAAATCCTGCGCACTATGCGGGTGTTCGGCCGTCTCGTTTTTGCCCCCCGCGACGCTCGGGTTCGACGGCGGGTATCGTCCGATGCGCGCCCTTCGCCGCTGACCGGTTCCGACCGCCGTCCGAGGCATTTTGAATGCGTGTGTATTGGGAGAGACGCGTGCTGACGGTTAAGTATGGGCACACCTTAAATTCAAATGAGCCAATCAGCGTATCGTATATGCTGACGCTTAGGTATGGGCACACCTTAAATTCAAATGGGCCAATCAGCGCATCGTATATGCTGACGCTAAGGTATGGCACACCTTAAATTCAAATGAGCCAATCAGCGCATCGTTATCGCCACATGCCCTCCTCAGACAGGGTCTCCGGTTAGTCAAACATTAAGATAAGATAAGATATCCTTTTTTCGTCCCACACTACGGAAATTTACAGCCTCCAGCAGCAAGAATGTATGTAGAAAGAAGAAAGAGAAAAAAAACAACAAACATCTTTCAATTAAATGCAATATGAACACAAAATGGATAAATCGCAGTACTATTTACAATTTTCCTTCACATCATTTAATTATTATTATGATTGTTATTTTTTATTCATCAGCCTGACAGCAGTCGGTAGGAACCAGCGTCGGTATCTCTCCTTCTTGCAGCGCGGGTGTAACAGTCTCTGGCTGATGGAGCTACCAAGTGCTGTCAGGGTGGGCTGGAGGGGGTGGGAGGGACTGGCCATCATAGCTTTTAGCTTAGTTAGCATCCTTCTGTTGCCCACCTCCTCCAGAGTGTCAAGGGAGCAACCCAGGACAGAACTGGCCTTCCTGACCAGTCGCTCCAGTCTCTTTCTGTCCCGGGCTGAGATGCTGCCTGACCAGCAGACAATGCCATAATGGATGGCCGAGGCCACCACCGAGTGGATAGAACATCTTAAGGAGTGACCCCTGAACCCCAAAAGACCTCAGTTTCCTGAGTAGGAAACTGTCCTTTCCTAATCAGGGTGTCCGTGTTTATACACACAAAGTCGCGCTGCTGCGGTCCTCTGCATTACATCTGTTAGTGAACGCAAAGAATACAACGGATAATAAACGCCATCAGGCGCCGACAGGTATGGCAGCCTCAGTCACACGCTCCCTAGTATTATCCCTGTTTTTGTCATTTTCGTTTATTTTTGCCGACCCTGAGCGGCTTACTTACACGAGGGAAAAGTTGCTGCGCATTGGGGAGGCTACGCTCGGCCTTTTTTCACCATCCCATCGATCCATCTTGCTAATCTACGATCTCTGCCAACTAAGATGGATGAACTTCTTCTCACAAAGACCAACAAAACCTTTGCACGTTCTGCTGCGCTCTGCTTCACTGAAACCTGGCTCAGTGACCGCCACCCGGATTCCGCGCTACATCTACCGGCTTCCGCCTTCTCCGAGCCGACCGCGACACGGAGCTATCAGGGAAATCGAAAGGTGGTGGGATTTGCTTCTATATCAACGAAGAATGGTGCACTGATGTCACGAAGCTCGACGCACACTGCAGCCCGGACCTGGAGTCGCTGTCTTTAAACTGCAAGCCATTCTACTCGCCACGTGAGTTCACCTCCTTTTTACTAGTCAGTGTTTACATTGCGCCACAAGCTAACGCTAACACGGCGATACAAAACGCTAGCCGAACAAGTAAACAAACTCGAACTAAAATACCCAGAGTCACCCCTGATCATTTTGGGCGATTTTAATAGAGCACACCTTAACCGTGAAATTCCCAGATATAAGCAGCACATCGACTGTTTCACCAGAGAAGGCAACATTCTAGACCACAGCTATTCAACAATCAAAAATGCATACCGATCAGTCGCCCGTGCAGCATTGGGTCTTTCTGACCACAATTTAATCCACTTAATACCTACATACAGACAGAAACTCAAATGTGTTAAACCGGTTGTTAAAACTGTGAAAAAATGGACAGATGAAGCAAAGCTAGCTCTACAAGAATGCTTAGACTGCACTGACTGCATATGACCAAATAACCTATAAAAGCAGTTAAGATGGATGAGCAAGACTGATCCGCTGATGACGGCAGATAATATATTTTTTTCCTTTTTGTGGCCGAGTATTATCTTTTTAACTTTTTAATACATTACTATTTTTACCGTGACAACAGAGAGAAACACTGGCCTGTTGATAATTCTACATAGAAGCATGAGAATGACTGTGATGGGCCTTTCCAATAAATCAATCATGCCAGAATCGAACTCTGCACCTCTCCACTGTGATGCCATGCGCTAACCAGTCAATCATAGGGCCGCCCAAAATTAAAATCCTCGACAGTGATTTCATTCACAATGGTGTTTAATTCATTCAGAATGTGGGTTCAATTTTTTATCTTTTGGTTTAATGACAATGGCATTCCAATTACTTAGGGCATTGTTTTAGTTTGACTAGTTGTCGTTTTATGAAAAGAAAATTAGGAAAGTCACAATGCTACCTGTGGTTTGTGGTATTTTTTTTCCACAGCAAGAAAGTTCAGTTTATGATGCAATTTTGAATGACTATAAATTATTGGAGTAGGCCTTAATCCTTTTGATGACATGAAAACTAGTGACTCCCCGTAGACAAAGGAAAATGTGTATTACAAAGCCGTAACAGTCTCAGTTGTAAAAAAAAAAAAAGATTGTCTCTGCTTTGCAATTGGGAAAAAATATATTTATTTCATAAAGCATACACTGTTTTAGGACTCAGAGACAGACAACCATTTACAAAGACTCACCGTCAACACTATAGCTCATTTATAGTGTAGTGATAAATGAACCTTTTTTTTGTTTTCCGCTATCCATTTAGTGGCAGTATGTACTAGTATGGTGACCTGGTAAAACTCACCAAGGTGAGCATGTATGTTTGCTGGTTGGTTTTAGTTTGTGCTGGTTATCTGGTAAAAGTCAGAGTTGTGAAAGAGGTTGAATACATTTGTGAGACAATTTTTGGAAAAAAATGTAATCTTCAAAACATTCACAAAGTGCAAAGTAATTAACAAGATTTAATAAGAAAGAGCAAATCCCAGGATGAGTGTATGTGAATGCTTGTCGCAGATAAGAGACAAAAAAGACTGGTGTGTTTGATGAGGATATTATTATATCGAAACATTTTCAATTGAATTTTAGACTGAAAAACGTACGGTAATTAACTAAATTAAATGAAACCACTTTTTACAATGCTCGGGGTAAGTTTAACATGTGATGTAAAAATAAAACATCTAATGTTGAACTTGAAAATAAAGAAAAATACTGCCAAGTAGAATATGCATTACAAAATATTAAGCACACATAATGGGAACAGGAGCAGCTCTGCTTGGCTATCAGGAATTAGAGCAGGCATTTGTGCAAACATACATAGGATGATGCACTGTATGCATAGTAGTAATGCTAAAAAAAAATAAAAATAAATACTAGTTCACTAGTAAGATCATTTTGACGCTTACTAGTGAACATGTAAGGCCATAAATGTGCCCACTAGTTCACTAGTAAGATCATTTTGAGGCTTACTAGTTGACATGTAAGCCGCAAAACGCCCACTAGTTCACTAATAAGATTATTTTGACGCTTACTAGTGAACATGTAAGGCCATAAATGTGCCCACTAGTTCACTGGTAAGATCATTTTGACGCTTACTAGTGAACATGTAAGGCCAAAAATGTGCCCACTTGTAGTGCTAGTGACATTACATTGTACTTGCATTACATGCAAATAAGGATGATTACGAAAACATGTAACGGTATCCTATTGGCTGTACGTTTCAAAATAGTATCATCCCACCAGTCAGGGCTAATGATTTTGGAAATTCTGTGCCCACTTAGTTTTTTAGAACAACAATGGCGGACAGCGTCCTGAGACGTATTCGGCGAAGGTGCAGGGCAATAGAGAGTGCCTGTCGTCAAGGGTCTGCCGGTGAAAGTGAAGCACGCGCGATAAACATTTCAATTGCTAATTTAAGAAGAGTTAGTGACCAGTTTAGCGCTGATACTACCATTTTTTGTCGTTGCTTTTTTGTATGTATTTTTATTCGAACTACACACGGGTTTTACTGACGACTTTGTTTCACAGGTGGGGGTTTGTGACACATGCTGGCATTGATGGGAATTCAACTTCGCTGCGTATGAGACGTCTACTTTCAGCCAATTTGGGTGCCTGACTAATCCGGAATAGGAGCGGATCCCTCATACGTATACCAAAAGAAATTGTATTATAAAAATGCTTTAGTTACAAAATAAGGTCACACGGCCAATAAAGTACAACATAAAACGCTGGTAACAAAATTACCAGGATAAGAATGAGGGTAACAAAAAGTTCTTGCAAACAGCAAGGGAAATTGCAAATGAAAAATCACAACAAAATGCTTTCAGTATCTCTTTTATTTATTACATATGAGAATTTTAAATGTTGGTATATATTTTAGCAATCGTCATGGATGTTGCCATGTTTGATTTGCTTTCATGGGCCACATAAAATAATGTGGCAGGTCAGATCTGGGCCCTTAACTTTGACACCTATGCTGTATAGTATCCATACAGTGTTAATCAATCCAATTTTACAAGTGCAAAATCTCCAAGTACTCCGGTTTCCTCCCACATTCCAAAAACATGAATGGCAGATTGATTAAACACTCTAAATTGTCCCTGGGTGTGAGTGCGGATGGTTGTTCGTCCCTCTGTGCCTTGAAATTGGCTTGCAACCAGTTCAGGGTGTCCCCCGCCAACTGCCCGAAGACTGCTGGGATAGACTCCAGCACCCCCTAACCGGCGACCCTTGTGAGGTTAAAGCGGATCACAAAATGGATGGATGGATAATTAATACGCAATTAGTATTGTGTGTGTTTTCTATTTTACTTTTGCCCTCCACTGTGTGTGTGTGTGTATATATATAGGGTGTCCATAAAGTCTCTTTACCATTTCAAAAATGTATTAAAAATGCAATTGATTAGATATTTCATTCAGATTTGTTCTATTGTAACATTATATATACAGTATATATACCTGTATATATACAGTATATATACATACATGTATTATATATATATATATATATATATATATATAGAGTGAGAGAGAGAGAGAGAGAGAGAGAGAGAGAGAGAGAGAGAGAGAGAGAGAGAGAGAGAGAGAGAGAGAGAGAGAGAGAGAGAGAGAGAGAGAGAGAGAGAGAGAAAGATTAATCAAAAGTATGAATTGTTTTTATAAAATCACTTCTGTACATTCTTCTTCAGTTATTATGAGCCGGATGCGTAAGGGTTAAAGCTTTAAGACTGAATATTCATTCTCTGAATATTGACCAATCAAAATTCTTGTCCCGCCTGCTTCATTTGCATGCAGCCCACTTGTGAACATGTCGGTGTTCGAGTCGCAACTGAGACATGAATGATCGCATGTTACAGTTGACATGCTCACTTGTAAGGGCCAAATGTCCACTGGGTACACTAGTTAAGGTGTTCTGGCCTTAGCAGTGAACTTGTCAGTTTAAAAATTGATCACTAGCTCACTAGTAAGGCATATTATGTCCACTAGTTACACTAGTTGGATCTTCTAAACCTTACTAGGTGACTAGTGAGGTTCAAAATGTTGATGAGCAAAAACATGTCTGCAAGGATCCGCGCACATTAATCGCTAAAATGGTGCTTTGAGATACATGTTGAATTTGTTCTGTGACCATGCTCAAACTCAAAACAGAATTGAAATGAATGGACATGCCATCACTCTGTTTCAGCCGTCCATGCCTAAAAACATGTAAGGACAATAGTCTATAATATAGTTTATTAAAAAAATAAAGTAATGACATAATTAAAAATTTAGAATGTCCCACCCAAATCACAGAGCACACGGAGTGAGCCATGCTGAGTTCAAAGCACCATCAACAAACATCCATAGACCTTCCATTGTGCATCACAGACAATGAAAGCTATGACCCATTCCTTCGATAAAGCACATATGACCTTGCTGGCCAAGCAGGTAGCGGGAAGGCATCTTCAGAGCTTTCCATAATGCATGACGATTTTGAGTGGTGGGAAGGCAAACATCCGCCTCATGATCAATAGGCGGGGATGACGTCATCGCGTTTGATGACAGAATTAAATGTTCCTCCTTAGTTGGAGTAAAGCGTGGCTCGTTCCTTTTTAACTCTTCACTATAAATAAAGTTAGAAAATTAAATTAAAAAAAATTCATAAAATTATAATAATAAAGTATATAATGTCACTCCACCGAACAGCTACCTGAATCCAACACACGCTCGAACACTGCAACACAGCGCTTTGATTTACACCACGTCATTTGGAACGTAAGTCACCATTTGAATGGTCCAAATTTCTCATAAGCAGCCTTCGAAAGATAACTCACTGACACCCTCTTTTGAACAAGTTTGAAGCATGATGGTACAATGTCAAAGGTGATCCAGGACTAAACATGATGAACGTCAAAGGTGATCCAGGACACTTTAATCAGCAACATGTGTACAAGATATCATGTTTCTACTCGTTTACATTTTGCCAAGTAGTGATCAAGTGTAGAATATGGGTACCGTATTTAAAAAAAAAACATGACAGTGTAAAGGCACGTGCCTAATATCTTCTACAGTATGATATATTATAGACATACAGGTATGTATAATATATCCTTTAGGGCTAAATTTCACACGTTTCTCAACATTTCACTGAAGTGATTGTTGAATACAAATGAATGAAGGTCATCCGAACGAAAGTAATCTTTTGACGATTGTGCGTTTCATGAAATACAAAACGTAATAGAAAAACAGCCATAATGTGGACAAGAGCATACTTAGGGGTGGGAGCTGGGGGTGGGGGAGGGGGGTGCAGGAGGACCACATAGTGTACAGCGAATTGCTATACATTAGTTAATCTGTTGGTTGCTTCAAGTTTGCCTTCCAAAATGTGCCAAATTGTTTCCTGTAGAAATCTCATGTCAAAATAAAGAGCAGTTTCTTTGTTGAGTAAGAATGATCGAACAGCAAGTGCTTTATGAATTTGTGAGTACATCATGCAAAATCTATGAGAGCAACCATAATGAAAATATGATGCTATTGCAGCCTATTCTAAGTGCAACCTGAGATTCTCAACAAGAAAGTAAAAAAATAGATAAAAAAAAAAAATGACACCCAATTTGGGGCTTTAAATTTTTTATAATGCGGGTGCATCTCAAATTTATTTCAGGAGTTTAATTTAAAAAGTTAAAAACTCAAATGATACAGAGTGATGAAACGAATCCATTTTACATCAAAAATAAAATGTCTTCCGAGTGTGTTTGTTCTAAACTGTAACCATCAAAGTCAGAGAAAAAAAAATCATAGTAAATTCTACTTTATCTGTAGTGAATCCACCGCATATTAGGTTTGAAGTGAACCATTGAAATAAATGACATTTTCCATAACATCCTTATATATTTGGATGCACCCTTCATAAGCTATACTCTCCATTGCTCTCTTGTTTATGCCTCTATCTTAAGTATTTCGATGATTAAATGTTTCAAATAGCGAGTTATGGTCCAGCGAGGTAATCCTTCTTCCTTAGTATAAATTTGAAATCCAAAAAGTAGGGAAAAAAAAGTCTCAAGTGATGGTTCTGGTTCAAACGTGAGAACACTTAACAGGCATACCGTGTAGAGGCCATTTCCTCCGAGGCCGCAGTCAAACTGGATCAGCCTCAAAGTTTCGTGCGTAGTGATCGGCTTGAAATCTGCTAATAAACTAGCAGGTTGAAACATATTTTCTTGTGAATGTAAATTTTAAAAAGATGAAAAATCTAAAAAACACTGAGCTGGCCTGACACAAGGCCCATTAAATAAATATGTGTGCTTTCACCTTCCCACAAGGCACCTTGTTCCTGATGAATCCATGACGTGCATTCCTCATTGGAAAATCCTGGTCCAACTGATTGACGCCTCCTCCTTCAGTCAAGTGCCAGGAAAAAAAAGGCTTGTTCCAGAGGGGACTTCTTGTAAGTTGAACCGAATTCTTCCTCAGTTCACCAGCAGGACGTCCTCATATGTTGTCATCCTGACGGAAATACAAGACGGTGGTTTGTATTCAGATTGTATCCAGAGCTGTTTGATGTGACTCTGACAGGGGGGAAAGCCCAAAGTCCCCTTTTTGTATCACCAGTCATACTTTGGTACCACCTGGTGGAATCTTACTGTAGTTGTTTGATTTAGTTCATTCGTGGTGTTTTTACATCGATGTTTGAGATATCTTGTTTTGTTGGTGGAATTTGAATGCACCCTGAGGACTGGTCAACGGGAAACACAGCAGATCAGTGTTTTGCTTCTTCACTGATGCAACTGCTCACAGCTCTTGCGCTCTATTTGCCAGTTAGAATTTTCCTGAATGACCTAAAATGTTATCATTCTGTTTGTTCGTGTGTGATGTCACATCACTTTGTGGTTAAAATGTTAAATAGGCCATTAGGCTAGCTAATAGTATCGATGAGCCTCATGTGAAGGCATTTTGGCTGTGTTGATTACACTCACCCACTGAGTTCAGTTGTTTATGGAACATGGGTTTCACGATTGTTTACATGCTAGATGCGTGGGCTTGATGCTTTATGTCAGGGGTCCCCAAACTACGGCCCCGTACATTTGGCCCGGCCCTCTAACCCTCCTGTTGTCCTCGGGTCAAAATGACCCGTCACTCTGTTAAAAACGCCCCCAAAAAACTGCAAACAGCGGTGTCTACAAGCCTACTGGAACCTACAAAAGGATTATAAGGAAGGAACACAAGAACTTTAAGAGACTGCTCATGTGTCAGAGAGATTCTGCTCTGACAACTGAGCTGAACTTTTATCGGTTAAGAAAGTTAATGTTTGTCAAGTCCCGTGTTTGCCAGCAGGGGGCAGGCTTCTTGCTTGCTTTCTGCACACCTGCCACCGATTTGTGATTGATTACACGGGCTTTATTTGGGCGCTCTGGCAGTTGACTCACTGCCGGAGTATTCCACGCCGTGCCAAAATTCTCTCGCCCAATTCCTATTCGTATTATTCATTGCCTCTTAGCCTTGTGGCTATTATTGCGCGTCGTTATTCCTCTTTCGAGTGAAATTTATAGTATTGTCTAATCAGACCCTCCTTGCTATTTTTTCCGCAAGCGTTTTCGGTTGTTCTCTTTATTTTATCCCTGGTCCTTATTTTGACCAGCACTTTTTGTTATTCTCCCGGTCGGGTAATTTTGTGTTTGTATTAAAGACTCCTTTTGTTCTCTGACAAACCTCTTTCTGTGTCTGCTATTTCGGGGATCGACTTTCAGTTATTTGGTTATACACGAAGCGATTACTCTGTCTCTTCAGGTACAACGTGACAATGTTCCATGGCTTTTTTTCTATGAAGAACCCAGAGAGAGTTATTTAGTTATTATTTATTTCCTGTTTTTGTGTTAGTGTTATTATTTGTTTCCTGACTTTTTTCTGTAAAGAACCTGGAAAGGGTTATTTGGTTATGTGTGGCTTTTCTGGAAAACAATAAAAAAATTTTAGCTCCCCTACGATCGTCACACTTTTTTATAAACTGGCACCGGCCCCCCATCAGAGAAGGGAAAAGTTATGTGGCCCTCACAGGAAAAAGTTTGGGGACCCCTGCTTTATGTAATCAGTGTGTCTATTTTGAGATTCACATTCAGAGTACTTAAGATGCCGCCATTTTGTGGCATTTACAATATAAACGGTTACACACCCTTTTGTAAGGAGAGTGTGACAGTAATTTGCAAATATTCGCAATTTGCGGCAGGGCTTGCCCGCAACCTCATGCAGGAAGTTACTTCATGTTCTATTTTGTTATTCATTTCAATTGTCACTTTAGCCATTGTGTACTGAGCAACCACAACAGCGAAGCCACTACTACTTATTTATATCACAGTTGCATTTCTGATTTTATAGGACTCACTACAACCCCCCCCCCCCCCCCAAACAAACAGAAAAAGTATTGCATTACCTGTCACAGCAGCAGAAAAAGGAGCACGGCGATGTCTCCAGGCCCCTGAACTTGCCGGAGTTTGGCGCATCGGTGCACTCAGCTATGAAAGCATGCAGGTCTGTGATGTGAATGGGCTCCTGGGTCTGATGCTGTACGACAACATATAAAAGTTTGACATTTACATTCGGTTTCCAGAGCCGGATGCCACTCAATTCTCCGTGATCGATGCCCAAACCTAAATCATCTGAAAGTAGTTAAAACAGAATAGAGCAGGGGTTTCAAACTCATTTCACATTGTGGGCCACATACGGTCTCTGTAGATGTCAACTGGGCCGGACCAATAAAATTGTACCATACTCCGCGATAAATAACCAAAATAATGTCTTTTCTTTGTTTTGGTCAAAGAAGCACAAGAACATTAGGGAAATGTAATAAACGTATCTTTTACAAAACATTTCATGAAGCACCTTAGATTTCCTTAAACAAATGTGCAATTTACTTTTATCATTCACATATATGATCCAACTGATTGTACAAAGGCACAAAACGTAATTGGTATTGAAAAATATCATAATGCATTTTCAGATTAAACTGGGTTCATAAAGAATTTTTGTTTTTAAACAATTTACACATGCGCATATAAAATCTAAATAGAATCCCTGCCTACACCTTACAAACTGAGGAGAGTGCTATTAAATGTGTAAAGAATAAAGTATTCACACGTCCTTGATAGCGTCTGCTGTGTTGGGTCTGTCTCAGTGACAGACTGAGACTGCTATTGTCTTCTTCTCTGATCAAAACAATGTTGACTTGTACTCTGATCAAACAGTGTATCCGCCAGCGGATACTCCACGAATTGCACCTTGTAAAAAAATATTCATTCATTTTATGGATTTTTCCACTTTTAAATGATCCTGCGGGCCTGATCGAACTGCCTTGGGGGCCGGTTCCGGCCCGTGTACCGTATGTTTGACAACCCTGGAATAGAGGCTAGAAAACCTACATTTTGGATCGAAGATCTACTTTTCGATCAACTAACCTCACGGGATCTACCCTTACCGGCGTGCGCACGCGCGCACACACACACGCGCGAATTTAAGATTTACCTGCTTTATTTTATTTTTTAAATATATTTTTTTTGTGAAAATGAGACTGATAAGATGATTAGTGTGCAGTGTATATTAACACAAAAATATATTACTAACATGTACAAAGACAAACAAATGGTTGTTTGTTTTTTTTCTTCTCGACACTCCTCGGATCTACTTGGGACCCGTCTTAGATCTACCGGTAGATAAGGATCTACCTAATGGGCACACCTGCTTTAAGACAAAAAAAGGTCGGGTTTGCTGGCCTACCTTGATGGCCTCGTAGGCTCCGGTGATGAGCGCGATGAAGAGCGACAGCACCATGTAGATGAAGAGCGAGATGAAGGTGTACAGGTACACTTGGCTGAAGAGCCACACCAGAGTGCTGCTCTCCTGCATTCCTGAGAAGGTCACGAACATGTCGTCGCCATTGATGAGGGAGAAGAGGCATTCCGACACCATGGATAGGGAGCGGAACTGTAGCACAAGGATACAGTCTAATAAAACACTTCTTAACATGATCTGAAAACAGTAAATCTCTTCACACCTGAGGTTGGCAAACATTTTACACCAAGTGCCACACTTAAGAAAAATACTTAGCTCTCCAAGTGGCACCAAAATGACCAACATTAAAAATAGTTGCGTAGTAGGCCCAAGTACTCCGAGCGGGCGCTGGTGCACTCAGACCGTTCGGCGACTCAGAGCGTAGCTTCATTTTGTTGTTGGGTTACAGTAGACTAGAGCAGGCTAAAATGCGAGTCAATGTGGCGGCCATGTTGGCTGGGCCGACTGTCTCATCAAAGCAGAAACAATAGCTTAGCAGTGCTGTAAGCATGCAGCTCAACAGGCGCATGTTCTCTCTACTAATAGCTTTTTTCTTTTTAAATCAGGCACTAGTAGTCCTTTTGAAAATATTTTTGTTGCAGCTCAGTTTTTTTTTTCACAACCCTTATCAATGTCATCGATTCATAAAAGAAGTGCATTCATAAAAGAGTGGAATTGCACGTATTTTTGCTGTGGAATTGCCCGTATCAAGGCGCAGGAAGCATTATCCGCCCCCTCAGCAAGTTTGAATGAACTTTAAAAAATCAGTTTCAAACTTTTTTTTTTCTTCTTTAAAAAAAAAAAAAAAAAAAACTTTACATAAGTAAAGTTGTCGTGTACTGGGGATTTTTAGGCTCCAAAAGAAGTCCAAAACAATGCTTGTTCTCTACTGGGTGTTTCAAAGCTACAAAAAAAGCACTTCGATGTAGTCCATTAAATTGAGGCTCGACAGTACTTAAAAGTAAGGTTGACTTATCGATGCGGTACCTTCACATGGTACGGTCCCAGCACAATCCAGCCGCAGAAGCAGTAGCCCAAATATATGACGGCCATTCAGCAGCAGAAGCGGATCACGTTGGGGAAGGCTGCTCGAAGAGTTACGATCAGGATCTAAACGATGATATCATGGAGAGGAATACCACATTTTCTTAACTCGGTGCAAATCAAACAACAAAGTTGAATTACTAACATGTGCCTCAAAATGACCTTACTAGTGAACTAGTGGGCGTTTTGCGGCTTACATGTCAATGAGTAAGCCTCAAAATGATCTTACGAGTGAACTAGTGGGCGTTTATCGGCTTACATGTCAACTAGTAAGCGTCAAAATGACCTTACTAGTAAACTAGTGAGCGTTTTGTGGCTTACATGTTCACTAGTAAGCGTCAAAATGATCTTACTAGTGAACTATTGGGCGTTTTGTGGCTTACATGTTCACTAGTAAGCCTCAAAATGATCTTACTAGTGAACTAGTACGCGATGTGTGGCTTACATGTCAACTAGTAAGCCTCAAAATGAACTTACTAGTGAACTAGTGGGCACATTTATGGCCTTACATGTTCACTAGTAAGCGTCAAAATGATCTTACTAGTGAACTAGTGGGCGTTTTGTGGCTTACATGTTCACTAGTAAGCGTCAAAATGACCTTACTAGTGAACTAGTGGGCGTTTTGTGGCTTACATGTTCACTAGTTAGCGTCAAAATGATCTTACTAGTGAACGAGTGAGCGTTTTGTGGCTGACATGTTCATAAATAAGCGTCAAAATGATCTTACTAGGGAACTAGTGGGCGTTTTGTGGCTTACATGTTCACTAGTAAGCGTCAAAATTACCTTACTAGTGAACCAGTGAGCGTTTTGTGGCTTACATGTTCACTAGTAAGCGTCAAAATGACCTTACTAGTGAACTAGTGAGCGTTTTGTGGCTTACATGTTCACTAGTAAGCGTCAAAATGATCTTACTAGTGAACTAGTGGGCGTTCTGTGGCTTACATGTTCACTAGAAGCCTCAAAATTATCTTACTAGTGAACTAGCGGGCGTTTTGTGGCTTACATGTCAACTAGTAAGCCTCAAAATGATCTTACTAGTGAACTAGTGGGCACATTTATGGCCTTACATGTTCACTAGTAAGCGTCAAAATGACCTTACTAGTGAACTAGTGGGCAATATGGAATAAATACTCAAAGGGCTTGCCAGGCAAGCCCATTGAGTATTTAAAGGGTTCAAAGGGCTTGCCTGGCAAGCCCTTTGAGTATTTATTCATCCGTGATGGTATTGTAGACCAATGAGAGCACGTCCGACAGACACGTGGACTTCGGGCGGCCAATCATGATGCATTTCGAGCCAAGCCCCAACAAAAACGGAGGAGAAAACTTTCAGACGCTTTGAAAGCTTTTGGGGTACATATTACTCTTGTTGTTACACAAAATTTTGTTTTACGATTATTTTAGGCGGTAACGTTATGGTGTAAATGTCAAATACGTGGTCAATTTATCAAGATGAAGCCTGCTTAAAAATTTGCTCCAACAATTTTGGAGATGTGTCTGACTTTGACAGCAATGGCGGCAGTTCAACGCTGACAGTCGCAGTCGGGTGCAGATTTATTTCGGCAGGACTTTCTAAAATCTGCCGTTTGCTCTGACAGTTCTCTGTCTGACAGTCACATTTTGTCTTATTACTCACAAGCTAATTGACATTTAAAAAAAGAGTTAATGTTTGGAACACGATTTTGCTCTTACTGTTTGCTGCCTTAGTTCGTTTGAAATATTCGCTTCCTGCATTACATGAAGTACATTTTTTAATATTCACAAGACTGTAACTGTGCATTATAAATAATGTCACATTTGCACTATGTTTTACTGGATCTACAACTAAACTAGGTCCTCGTTTCTGGGAGAGTCCACAGCACCTCCTGTATCACAACCATTCTGCCGGCACACCTTCAGCAGCACGATGTTTCTAATGGGAGCTGGAGGGTGATCAGCTTCATTGAAGAACAGGAGGAGGAGAGGCACAACGTTTGTCATTTGTGATATGTTTTTAGACTTTTCTCCTAACTAAAAAAACTATGTTTTGTTAATTTCTTGATATAGTTCTTGTATTTAAATATTTTAACAATCAAATATTTTTCAACTGTGTTTTAGATATGAATTGTATGAAATAAATCAGTGAAGCCCCATTCAAATTCTACTCTATCTAATCTGCTCGATCACACTGCTGTCAACCTGCTGTACCTCCAAACTCCTTGGCTTACTCGCAGTTGGAGGGTTCCCCCCGAACGGGGGGACAAATCAAGGAACCAATCCCTGCACCCCGAACGGGGTGCCCTTACGGCCGTTTTTTTTTTTTTCGGCTAACCGCCCCCTGAACCTGGCAGGGTGGCGGGCGGACCTTTTGCTCCAGGCGGGGGACATAGAGACAAATCCGGGGCCCACACAGACACTCTCACGCACGCAACAAACACACACACAACAAACTACCTGGACATGCGACATTTGCACACAACAGATTACAAGAAGACAGACATCCTTCAGATGCAACCACCACACACCACACTGGGTACACAAACATTGCACAAACATAAACACTAGACAATACAACATAACATGGAAATGCAGACTACATCCCAAAACACCACCACGAACAACAACACCTCGTAGGACACCAACAGGCAGCAGAGCACAAACAGACCAAAACAACACACTCGCCTCACCAACACTACCCTCAAACGCAACACGGACAGACAACTCCAACAGAGATACAACAAACACAAGACCACCCCCCCAAACCTGGACCTGCAATAGCTGCAATAGAATCATCACACGCAGACAAACCTCACTCAGATGCAACTCAACACACACACACTGGATACACAGACATTGCTCCCGCATCACCACCCGCCAATACACAAACACGTGGACATGCAGAACACACACGCAAACAACAAACACCCCAACACCACAACCCCCGAACAACCCACAAAGAACAACACCCACCAACAAAAACAACAAACACACACTGACCATACTACAAATAAACATCAACGGCATCCAAAACAAGAAAACAGAACTAGAAGAACTCGCCTCACAACAGCACGCAGACATCATCACCATACAAGAAACCAAACTAGAAAAACAACACAACACACCTCGTCTCACCAACTACACCAGCATTAGGAAAGACAGAGAACACAAGGGAGGAGGAGGACTGCTCACATACATTCACAAATCAGTCACATTCACTCCCATGAACATCCCCAACAACATTAACACCAACACTACAGAAATTCAAACCGTAAAGATTCACATAACCAACCACAAAAGACTACACATATGCAACATGTATATACCCCCCAGAGATACCACCCGACCAGACCACGCCACAGAAGACACAGACATCACCAACACCTTCCAATACATAAACTCGCTGAACAACACCATTCTAACCGCAGACATCAACGCTCACTCAACACAATGGCACTCTCCCTACGACGACCACAGAGGCACCCTCATTGCAGACATACTACAGAACTCCCAACAAATCACTCTAAACGCAAACACACCTACCAGAAAACCTACAAACATCAACCAACAACCAACATCACCGGACATCACAACAGCCAGCAACAGCATCACAAACAGAACAACATGGACCACAATACACGCACTCAGTTCAGACCACCTTCCTATCAAAATCACACACAACACGCGTGCTCCTTTCCGCCTACAACAACACCTTCAAACTTACACAAATTACAGGAAAGCAGACTGGGAAGGATACACCTCTGAAATAGAATCAGCACTGGAGAACATAACCATACCTGACAACATCCACACAGCCAACACCATGCTCACAAACCTCATACTTACAGCAGACAAACACCACATACCCCACGGAAAAATAAAAAGCAAATCACTTCTCCTACCACAACACATCAGAACACTCATCAGCCAAAGAAACGACATCAGACAACAAAACCACCAAGACCCACGCATCACAGACCTAAACAAAGAAATAGACAAACAAATCCAAAAACACAAACAAGAGCTATGGAAAGAACACTTAACGGATGCATGGAACCACAGACACAAACAATACATACTCTGGAACACAGTAACAAGACTATCTAACAAAGAACCAAAAGCACCAGAAAACACCACAATACAGTTCGGACAACACACGGCAATATCCAACAAACAGAAAGCACGAGCTTTCAACAAACAATTCACCAACATAATACAACACAAAACCAACAGAACATACAGACAACTACAATGCAAAATACGAAAACTCAACACCACGCCCATAACCATCACAGAACAACAAGTCATAAAAGCACTACAACGCTCCAAAAGCAACAACTCCACAGGCCCAGACAACATAAACATCAGACATCTGAAACACCTAGGCCCCAAAGCAATAACACTACTCACACACACTTACAACACATCACTCAACACCAACACCATCCCCGCAATATGGAAGACTGCAAAAATAATCCCAATACCAAAACCCAACAAAAACCACGCACTCGGCCCATCTTACAGACCAATAGCACTACTCAGCCCAATAGCCAAAACAATGGAAAAGGTAATACTACCCTTCATTACCAACAACACTCAACTACCCTCTCACCAACACGGCATCCGAAAACAACACTCCACAACCACAGCACTACACCACATACACAACATCATAGCCACAGGTTTCAATCAACAAAAACCACCACAACGAACAGTTGCCATAGCCCTAGACATGTCCAAAGCCTTTGACACGGTAAACCTACACACACTCACAAACAAACTCAACAACACTAACACCCCAAACATCATCATCAAATACATCTTCAACTACATAAGGGGACGCAGACAATACACTCAATACCGGGGGGAAACATCAGAACACAGAAACACGAAAACGGGGGTACCACAGGGGGGAGTACTTTCACCAACACTATTCAACATATACATGGCAGACTTACCACAACCACCTCCAAATGTACACACAGTTACATATGCAGACGACATCACCATTCTATCCACACATGTCAAACCACAACAGGCACAACAACAAGTACAAAAATATCTCCACGACATATACAACTGGACAAAACAGAACCAACTCACACTCAACGCAGACAAAACCACCACCACTCTGGGCGTTTTGTGGCTTACATGTTCACTAGTAAGCCTCAAAATGATCTTACTAGTGAACTAGTAGGCGATGTGTGGCTTACATGTCAACTAGTAAGCCTCAAAATGAACTTACTAGTGAACTAGTGGGCACATTTATGGCCTTACATGTTCACTAGTAAGCGTCAAAATGATCTTACTAGTGAACTAGTGGGCGTTTTGTGGCTTACATGTTCACTAGTAAGCGTCAAAATGATCTTACTAGTGAACGAGTGAGCGTTTTGTGGCTGACATGTTCATAAATAAGCGTCAAAATGATCTTACTAGTGAACTATTGGGCGTTTTGTGGCTTACATGTCAACAAGTAAGCCTCAAAAGGATCTTACTAATGAAGTAGTGGGCGTTTTTTGGCTTACATGTTCACGAGTAAGCGTCAAAATGATCTTACTAGTGAACTAGTGGGGATTTTGTGGCTTACATGTCAACTAGTAAGCCTCAAAATGATCTTACTAGTGAACTAGTGGGCGTTTTGTGGATTACATGTTCACGAGTAAGTGTCAAAATGATCTTACTAATGAACTAGTGGGCGTTTTGTGGCTTACATGTTCACTAGTAAGCGTCAAAATGACCTTACTAGTGAATTGTTGAGCGTTTTGTGGCTTACATGTCAACTAGTAAGCCTCAAAATGATCTTACGAGTGAACTAGTGGGCGTTTTGCGGCTTACATGTCAACAAGTAAGCCTCAAAATGATCTTACTAATGAACTAGTGGGGGTTTTGTGGCTTACATGTTCACTACTAAGTGTCAAAATGACATTACTAGTGAATTAGTGGGCACATTTATGGCCTTACATGTTCACTAGTAAGCGTCAAAATGATCTTACTAGTGAACTAGTGGGCGTTTTGCGGCTTGCATGTCAACAAGTAAGTCTCAAAATGATCTTACTAATGAACTAGTGGGGGTTTTGTGGCTTACATGTTCACTACTAAGTGTCAAAATGACATTACTAGTGAATTGGTGAGCGTTTTGTGGCTTACATCTCAACTAGTAAGCCTCAAAATGATCTTACTAGTGAACTAGTGGGCGTTTTGTGGCTTACATGTTCACTAGTAAGCCTCAAAATGATCTTACTAGTGAACTAGTGGGCACATTTATGGCCTTACATGTTCACTAGTAAGCGTCAAAATGATCTTACTAGTGAACTAGTGGGCGTTTTGCGGCTTGCATGTCAACTAGTAAGCCTCAAAATGATCTTACGAGTTAACTAGTGGGCGTTTTGCGGCTTACATGTCAACAAATAAGCCTCAAAATGATCTTACTCGTGAACTAGTGGGCGTTTTGTGGCTTACATGTTAACTAGTAAGCGTCAAACTGACCTTACTAGTGAACTAGTGGGCGTTTTGTGGCTTACATCTTCACTAGTATGCCTCCAAATGAACTTACTAGTGAACTAGTGGGCGTTTTGCGGCTTACATGTCAACTAGCAAGCCTCAAAATGATCTTACTAGTGAACTAGTGGGCACATTTATGGCCTTACATGTTCACTAGTAAGCGTCAAAATGATCTTACTAGTGAACTAGTGAGCGTTTTGTGGCTGACATGTCAACTAGTAAGCCTCAAAATGATCTTACTAGTGAACTAGTGGGCACATTTATGGCCTTACATATTCACTAGTAAGCGTCAAAATGATCTTACTAGTGAACTAGTGGGCATTTTGCGGCTTGCATGTCAACAAGTAAGCCTCAAAATGATCTTACTAATGAACTAGTGGGCGTTTTGTGGCTTACATTTTCACTAGTAAGCGTCAAAATTACCTTACTAGTGAACTAGTGAGCGTTTTGTGGCTTACATGTTCACTAGTAAGCGTCAAAATGATCTTACCAGTGAACTGGTGGGCGTTTTGCGGCTTACCTGTCAACTAGTAAGCCTCAAAATGATCTTACTAATGAACTAGTGGGCATTTTGTGGCTTACATGTCAACCAGTAAGCCTCAAAATGATCTTACTAGTGAACTAGTGGGCACATTTATGGCCTTACATGTTCACTAGTAAGCGTCAAAATGATCTTACTAGTAAACTAGTGGGCACATTTATGGCCTTACATGTTCACTAGTAAGCCTCAAAATGATCTTACTAGTGAACTAGTGGGTTCTTTTGTGGCTTACATGTTCACTAGTAAGCATCACAATGACCTTACTTGTGAACTAGTGAGCGTTTTGTGGCTTACATGTTCACTAGTAAGCGTAAAATTATCTTACTAGTGAACTAGTGGGCGTTTTGTGGCTTACATGTTCATTAGTAAGCCTCAAATGATCTTACTAGTGAACTAGTGGGCGTTTTGTGGCTTACATATCAAATAGTAAGCCTCAAAATGATCTTACTAGTGAACTAGTGGGCACATTTATGGCCTTACATGTTCACTAGTAAGCGTCAAAATGATCTTACTAGTGAACTAGTGGGCACATTTATGGCCTTACATGTTCACTAGTAAGCCTCAAAATGATCTTACCAGTGAACTAGTGGGCGTTTTGTGGCTTACATGTCAACTAGTAAGCCTCAAAATGATCTTACTAGTGAACTAGTGGGGATTTTGTGGCTTACATGTCAACTAGTAAGCCTCAAAATGATCTTACTAGTGAACTAGTGGGCACATTTATGGCCTTATATGTTCACTAGTAAGCCTCAAAATGATCTTACTTGTGAACTAGTGGGCGTTTTGTGGCTTACATGTTCACTAGTAAGCCTCAAAATGATCTTACTAGTGAACTAGTACGCGATGTGTGGCTTACATGTCAACTAGTAAGCCTCAAAATGAACTTACTAGTGAACTAGTGGGCACATTTATGGCCTTACATGTTCACTAGTAAGCGTCAAAATGATCTTACTAGTGAACTAGTGGGCGTTTTGTGGCTTACATGTTCACTAGTAAGCGTCAAAATGACCTTACTAGTGAACTAGTGGGCGTTTTGTGGCTTACATGTTCACTAGTTAGCGTCAAAATGATCTTACTAGTGAACGAGTGAGCGTTTTGTGGCTGACATGTTCATAAATAAGCGTCAAAATGATCTTACTAGGGAACTAGTGGGCGTTTTGTGGCTTACATGTTCACTAGTAAGCGTCAAAATTACCTTACTAGTGAACCAGTGAGCGTTTTGTGGCTTACATGTTCACTAGTAAGCGTCAAAATGACCTTACTAGTGAACTAGTGAGCGTTTTGTGGCTTACATGTTCACTAGTAAGCGTCAAAATGATCTTACTAGTGAACTAGTGGGCGTTCTGTGGCTTACATGTTCACTAGAAGCCTCAAAATTATCTTACTAGTGAACTAGCGGGCGTTTTGTGGCTTACATGTCAACTAGTAAGCCTCAAAATGATCTTACTAGTGAACTAGTGGGCACATTTATGGCCTTACATGTTCACTAGTAAGCGTCAAAATGACCTTACTAGTGAACTAGTGGGCAATATGGAATAAATACTCAAAGGGCTTGCCAGGCAAGCCCATTGAGTATTTAAAGGGTTCAAAGGGCTTGCCTGGCAAGCCCTTTGAGTATTTATTCATCCGTGATGGTATTGTAGACCAATGAGAGCACGTCCGACAGACACGTGGACTTCGGGCGGCCAATCATGATGCATTTCGAGCCAAGCCCCAACAAAAACGGAGGAGAAAACTTTCAGACGCTTTGAAAGCTTTTGGGGTACATATTACTCTTGTTGTTACACAAAATTTTGTTTTACGATTATTTTAGGCGGTAACGTTATGGTGTAAATGTCAAATACGTGGTCAATTTATCAAGATGAAGCCTGCTTAAAAATTTGCTCCAACAATTTTGGAGATGTGTCTGACTTTGACAGCAATGGCGGCAGTTCAACGCTGACAGTCGCAGTCGGGTGCAGATTTATTTCGGCAGGACTTTCTAAAATCTGCCGTTTGCTCTGACAGTTCTCTGTCTGACAGTCACATTTTGTCTTATTACTCACAAGCTAATTGACATTTAAAAAAAGAGTTAATGTTTGGAACACGATTTTGCTCTTACTGTTTGCTGCCTTAGTTCGTTTGAAATATTCGCTTCCTGCATTACATGAAGTACATTTTTTAATATTCACAAGACTGTAACTGTGCATTATAAATAATGTCACATTTGCACTATGTTTTACTGGATCTACAACTAAACTAGGTCCTCGTTTCTGGGAGAGTCCACAGCACCTCCTGTATCACAACCATTCTGCCGGCACACCTTCAGCAGCACGATGTTTCTAATGGGAGCTGGAGGGTGATCAGCTTCATTGAAGAACAGGAGGAGGAGAGGCACAACGTTTGTCATTTGTGATATGTTTTTAGACTTTTCTCCTAACTAAAAAAACTATGTTTTGTTAATTTCTTGATATAGTTCTTGTATTTAAATATTTTAACAATCAAATATTTTTCAACTGTGTTTTAGATATGAATTGTATGAAATAAATCAGTGAAGCCCCATTCAAATTCTACTCTATCTAATCTGCTCGATCACACTGCTGTCAACCTGCTGTACCTCCAAACTCCTTGGCTTACTCGCAGTTGGAGGGTTCCCCCCGAACGGGGGGACAAATCAAGGAACCAATCCCTGCACCCCGAACGGGGTGCCCTTACGGCCGTTTTTTTTTTTTTCGGCTAACCGCCCCCTGAACCTGGCAGGGTGGCGGGCGGACCTTTTGCTCCAGGCGGGGGACATAGAGACAAATCCGGGGCCCACACAGACACTCTCACGCACGCAACAAACACACACACAACAAACTACCTGGACATGCGACATTTGCACACAACAGATTACAAGAAGACAGACATCCTTCAGATGCAACCACCACACACCACACTGGGTACACAAACATTGCACAAACATAAACACTAGACAATACAACATAACATGGAAATGCAGACTACATCCCAAAACACCACCACGAACAACAACACCTCGTAGGACACCAACAGGCAGCAGAGCACAAACAGACCAAAACAACACACTCGCCTCACCAACACTACCCTCAAACGCAACACGGACAGACAACTCCAACAGAGATACAACAAACACAAGACCACCCCCCCAAACCTGGACCTGCAATAGCTGCAATAGAATCATCACACGCAGACAAACCTCACTCAGATGCAACTCAACACACACACACTGGATACACAGACATTGCTCCCGCATCACCACCCGCCAATACACAAACACGTGGACATGCAGAACACACACGCAAACAACAAACACCCCAACACCACAACCCCCGAACAACCCACAAAGAACAACACCCACCAACAAAAACATCAAACACACACTGACCATACTACAAATAAACATCAACGGCATCCAAAACAAGAAAACAGAACTAGAAGAACTCGCCTCACAACAGCACGCAGACATCATCACCATACAAGAAACCAAACTAGAAAAACAACACAACACACCTCGTCTCACCAACTACACCAGCATTAGGAAAGACAGAGAACACAAGGGAGGAGGAGGACTGCTCACATACATTCACAAATCAGTCACATTCACTCCCATGAACATCCCCAACAACATTAACACCAACACTACAGAAATTCAAACCGTAAAGATTCACATAACCAACCACAAAAGACTACACATATGCAACATGTATATACCCCCCAGAGATACCACCCGACCAGACCACGCCACAGAAGACACAGACATCACCAACACCTTCCAATACATAAACTCGCTGAACAACACCATTCTAACCGCAGACATCAACGCTCACTCAACACAATGACACTCTCCCTACGACGACCACAGAGGCACCCTCATTGCAGACATACTACAGAACTCCCAACAAATCACTCTAAACGCAAACACACCTACCAGAAAACCTACAAACATCAACCAACAACCAACATCACCGGACATCACAACAGCCAGCAACAGCATCACAAACAGAACAACATGGACCACAATACACGCACTCAGTTCAGACCACCTTCCTATCAAAATCACACACAACACGCGTGCTCCTTTCCGCCTACAACAACACCTTCAAACTTACACAAATTACAGGAAAGCAGACTGGGAAGGATACACCTCTGAAATAGAATCAGCACTGGAGAACATAACCATACCTGACAACATCCACACAGCCAACACCATGCTCACAAACCTCATACTTACAGCAGACAAACACCACATACCCCACGGAAAAATAAAAAGCAAATCACTTCTCCTACCACAACACATCAGAACACTCATCAGCCAAAGAAACGACATCAGACAACAAAACCACCAAGACCCACGCATCACAGACCTAAACAAAGAAATAGACAAACAAATCCAAAAACACAAACAAGAGCTATGGAAAGAACACTTAACGGATGCATGGAACCACAGACACAAACAATACATACTCTGGAACACAGTAACAAGACTATCTAACAAAGAACAAAAAGCACCAGAAAACACCACAATACAGTTCGGACAACACACGGCAATATCCAACAAACAGAAAGCACGAGCTTTCAACAAACAATTCACCAACATAATACAACACAAAACCAACAGAACATACAGACAACTACAATGCAAAATACGAAAACTCAACACCACGCCCATAACCATCACAGAACAACAAGTCATAAAAGCACTACAACGCTCCAAAAGCAACAACTCCACAGGCCCAGACAACATAAACATCAGACATCTGAAACACCTAGGCCCCAAAGCAATAACACTACTCACACACACTTACAACACATCACTCAACACCAACACCATCCCCGCAATATGGAAGACTGCAAAAATAATCCCAATACCAAAACCCAACAAAAACCACGCACTCGGCCCATCTTACAGACCAATAGCACTACTCAGCCCAATAGCCAAAACAATGGAAAAGGTAATACTACCCTTCATTACCAACAACACTCAACTACCCTCTCACCAACACGGCATCCGAAAACAACACTCCACAACCACAGCACTACACCACATACACAACATCATAGCCACAGGTTTCAATCAACAAAAACCACCACAACGAACAGTTGCCATAGCCCTAGACATGTCCAAAGCCTTTGACACGGTAAACCTACACACACTCACAAACAAACTCAACAACACTAACACCCCAAACATCATCATCAAATACATCTTCAACTACATAAGGGGACGCAGACAATACACTCAATACCGGGGGGAAACATCAGAACACAGAAACACGAAAACGGGGGTACCACAGGGGGGAGTACTTTCACCAACACTATTCAACATATACATGGCAGACTTACCACAACCACCTCCAAATGTACACACAGTTACATATGCAGACGACATCACCATTCTATCCACACATGTCAAACCACAACAGGCACAACAACAAGTACAAAAATATCTCCACGACATATACAACTGGACAAAACAGAACCAACTCACACTCAACGCAGACAAAACCACCACCACTCTGGGCGTTTTGTGGCTTACATGTTCACTAGTAAGCCTCAAAATGATCTTACTAGTGAACTAGTAGGCGATGTGTGGCTTACATGTCAACTAGTAAGCCTCAAAATGAACTTACTAGTGAACTAGTGGGCACATTTATGGCCTTACATGTTCACTAGTAAGCGTCAAAATGATCTTACTAGTGAACTAGTGGGCGTTTTGTGGCTTACATGTTCACTAGTAAGCGTCAAAATGATCTTACTAGTGAACGAGTGAGCGTTTTGTGGCTGACATGTTCATAAATAAGCGTCAAAATGATCTTACTAGTGAACTATTGGGCGTTTTGTGGCTTACATGTCAACAAGTAAGCCTCAAAAGGATCTTACTAATGAAGTAGTGGGCGTTTTTTGGCTTACATGTTCACGAGTAAGCGTCAAAATGATCTTACTAGTGAACTAGTGGGGATTTTGTGGCTTACATGTCAACTAGTAAGCCTCAAAATGATCTTACTAGTGAACTAGTGGGCGTTTTGTGGATTACATGTTCACGAGTAAGTGTCAAAATGATCTTACTAATGAACTAGTGGGCGTTTTGTGGCTTACATGTTCACTAGTAAGCGTCAAAATGACCTTACTAGTGAATTGTTGAGCGTTTTGTGGCTTACATGTCAACTAGTAAGCCTCAAAATGATCTTACGAGTGAACTAGTGGGCGTTTTGCGGCTTACATGTCAACAAGTAAGCCTCAAAATGATCTTACTAATGAACTAGTGGGGGTTTTGTGGCTTACATGTTCACTACTAAGTGTCAAAATGACATTACTAGTGAATTAGTGGGCACATTTATGGCCTTACATGTTCACTAGTAAGCGTCAAAATGATCTTACTAGTGAACTAGTGGGCGTTTTGCGGCTTGCATGTCAACAAGTAAGTCTCAAAATGATCTTACTAATGAACTAGTGGGGGTTTTGTGGCTTACATGTTCACTACTAAGTGTCAAAATGACATTACTAGTGAATTAGTGAGCGTTTTGTGGCTTACATCTCAACTAGTAAGCCTCAAAATGATCTTACTAGTGAACTAGTGGGCGTTTTGTGGCTTACATGTTCACTAGTAAGCCTCAAAATGATCTTACTAGTGAACTAGTGGGCACATTTATGGCCTTACATGTTCACTAGTAAGCGTCAAAATGATCTTACTAGTGAACTAGTGGGCGTTTTGCGGCTTGCATGTCAACTAGTAAGCCTCAAAATGATCTTACGAGTTAACTAGTGGGCGTTTTGCGGCTTACATGTCAACAAATAAGCCTCAAAATGATCTTACTCGTGAACTAGTGGGCGTTTTGTGGCTTACATGTTAACTAGTAAGCGTCAAACTGACCTTACTAGTGAACTAGTGAGCGTTTTGTGGCTTACATGTTCACTAGTAAGCCTCAAAATGATCTTAGGAGTGAGCTAAGGGGCGTTTTGTGGCTTACATGTCAACTAGTAAGCCTCAAAATGATCTTACTAGTGAACTAGTGGGCGTTTTGTGGCTTACATCTTCACTAGTATGCCTCCAAATGAACTTACTAGTGAACTAGTGGGCGTTTTGCGGCTTACATGTCAACTAGCAAGCCTCAAAATGATCTTACTAGTGAACTAGTGGGCACATTTATGGCCTTACATGTTCACTAGTAAGCGTCAAAATGATCTTACTAGTGAACTAGTGAGCGTTTTGTGGCTGACATGTCAACTAGTAAGCCTCAAAATGATCTTACTAGTGAACTAGTGGGCACATTTATGGCCTTACATATTCACTAGTAAGCGTCAAAATGATCTTACTAGTGAACTAGTGGGCATTTTGCGGCTTGCATGTCAACAAGTAAGCCTCAAAATGATCTTACTAATGAACTAGTGGGCGTTTTGTGGCTTACATTTTCACTAGTAAGCGTCAAAATTACCTTACTAGTGAACTAGTGAGCGTTTTGTGGCTTACATGTTCACTAGTAAGCGTCAAAATGATCTTACCAGTGAACTGGTGGGCGTTTTGCGGCTTACCTGTCAACTAGTAAGCCTCAAAATGATCTTACTAATGAACTAGTGGGCATTTTGTGGCTTACATGTCAACCAGTAAGCCTCAAAATGATCTTACTAGTGAACTAGTGGGCACATTTATGGCCTTACATGTTCACTAGTAAGCGTCAAAATGATCTTACTAGTAAACTAGTGGGCACATTTATGGCCTTACATGTTCACTAGTAAGCCTCAAAATGATCTTACTAGTGAACTAGTGGGTTCTTTTGTGGCTTACATGTTCACTAGTAAGCATCACAATGACCTTACTTGTGAACTAGTGAGCGTTTTGTGGCTTACATGTTCACTAGTAAGCGTAAAATTATCTTACTAGTGAACTAGTGGGCGTTTTGTGGCTTACATGTTCATTAGTAAGCCTCAAATGATCTTACTAGTGAACTAGTGGGCGTTTTGTGGCTTACATATCAAATAGTAAGCCTCAAAATGATCTTACTAGTGAACTAGTGGGCACATTTATGGCCTTACATGTTCACTAGTAAGCGTCAAAATGATCTTACTAGTGAACTAGTGGGCACATTTATGGCCTTACATGTTCACTAGTAAGCCTCAAAATGATCTTACCAGTGAACTAGTGGGCGTTTTGTGGCTTACATGTCAACTAGTAAGCCTCAAAATGATCTTACTAGTGAACTAGTGGGGATTTTGTGGCTTACATGTCAACTAGTAAGCCTCAAAATGATCTTACTAGTGAACTAGTGGGCACATTTATGGCCTTATATGTTCACTAGTAAGCCTCAAAATGATCTTACTTGTGAACTAGTGGGCGTTTTGTGGCTTACATGTTCACGAGTAAGCGTCAAAATGATCTTACTAGTGAACTAGTGGGCGTTTTGCGGCTTGCATGTCAACTAGTAAGCCTCAAAATGATCTTACGAGTGAACTAGTGGGCGTTTTGCGGCTTACATGTCAACAAGTAAGCCTCAAAATGATCTTACTAATGAACTAGTGGGTGTTTTGTGGCTTACATGTTCACTAGTAAGCGTCAAAATGACCTTAATAGTGAATTAGTGAGCGTTTTGTGGCTTACATGTCAACTAGTAAGCCTCAAAATGATCTTACTAGTGAAGTAGTGGGCGTTTTGTGGCTTACATGTTCACTAGTAAGCCTCAAAATGATCTTACTAGTGAACTAGTGGGCACATTTATGGCCTTACATGTTCACTAATAAGCGTCAAAATGATCTTACTAGTGAGCTAGTGGGCATTTTGTGGCTTACATGTCAACTAGTAAGCCTCAAAATGATCTTACTAGTGAACTAGTGGGCACATTTATTGCCTTACATGTTCACTAGTAAGCCTCAAAATGATCTTACTAATGAACTAGTGGGTGTTTTGTGGCTTACATGTTCACTAGTAAGCGTCAAAATGACCTTCCTAGTTAACTAGTGTGTGTTTTGTGGCTTACATGTCAACAAATAAGCCTCAAAATGATCTTACTCGTGAACTAGTGGGCGTTTTGTGGCTTACATGTTAACTAGTAAGCGTCAAACTGACCTTACTAGTGAACTAGTGAGCGTTTTGTGGCTTACATGTTCACTAGTAAGCCTCAAAATGATCTTAGGAGTGAGCTAAGGGGCGTTTTGTGGCTTACATGTCAACTAGTAAGCCTCAAAATGATCTTACTAGTGAACTAGTGGGCGTTTTGTGGCTTACATCTTCACTAGTATGCCTCCAAATGAACTTACTAGTGAACTAGTGGGCGTTTTGCGGCTTACATGTCAACTAGCAAGCCTCAAAATGATCTTACTAGTGAACTAGTGGGCACATTTATGGCCTTACATGTTCACTAGTAAGCGTCAAAATGATCTTACTAGTAAACTAGTGGGCAAGTTTATGGCCTTACATGTTCACTAGTAAGCGTGAAAATGACCTTACTAGTGAACTAGTGACAATTTGTGGCTTACATGTTCACGAGTAAGCGTCAAAATGACCTTACTAGTGAACTAGTGAGCGTTTTGTGGCTTACATGTTCACTAGTAAGCCTCAAAATGATCTTACGAGTGAGCTAAGGGGCGTTTTGTGGCTTACATGTCAACTAGTAAGCCTCAAAATGATCTTACTAGTGAACTAGTGGGCGTTTTGTGGATTACATGTTCACTAGTAAGTGTCAAAATGACCTTCCTAGTTAACTAGTGTGTGTTTTGTGGCTTACATGTTCACTAGTAGGCGTCAAAATGATCTTACTAGTGAACTAGTGAGCGTTTTGTGGCTGACATGTCAACTAGTAAGCCTCAAAATGATCTTACTAGTGAACTAGTGGGCACATTTATGGCCTTACATATTCACTAGTAAGCGTCAAAATGATCTTACTAGTGAACTAGTGGGCATTTTGCGGCTTGCATGTCAACAAGTAAGCCTCAAAATGATCTTACTAATGAACTAGTGGGCGTTTTGTGGCTTACATTTTCACTAGTAAGCGTCAAAATTACCTTACTAGTGAACTAGTGAGCGTTTTGTGGCTTACATGTTCACTAGTAAGCGTCAAAATGATCTTACCAGTGAACTGGTGGGCGTTTTGCGGCTTACCTGTCAACTAGTAAGCCTCCAAATGATCTTACTAATGAACTAGTGGGCATTTTGTGGCTTACATGTCAACCAGTAAGCCTCAAAAATATCTTACTAGTGAACTAGTGGGCACATTTATGGCCTTACATGTTCACTAGTAAGCGTCAAAATGATCTTACTAGTAAACTAGTGGGCACATTTATGGCCTTACATGTTCACTAGTAAGCCTCAAAATGATCTTACTAGTGAACTAGTGGGTTCTTTTGTGGCTTACATGTTCACTAGTAAGCATCACAATGACCTTACTTGTGAACTAGTGAGCGTTTTGTGGCTTACATGTTCACTAGTAAGCGTAAAATTATCTTACTAGTGAACTAGTGGGCGTTTTGTGGCTTACATGTTCATTAGTAAGCCTCAAATGATCTTACTAGTGAACTAGTGGGCGTTTTGTGGCTTACATATCAAATAGTAAGCCTCAAAATGATCTTACTAGTGAACTAGTGGGCACATTTATGGCCTTACCTGTTCACTAGTAAGCGTCAAAATGATCTTACTAGTGAACTAGTGGGCACATTTATGGCCTTACATGTTCACTAGTAAGCCTCAAAATGATCTTACCAGTGAACTAGTGGGCGTTTTGTGGCTTACATGTCAACTAGTAAGCCTCAAAATGATCTTACTAGTGAACTAGTGGGGATTTTGTGGCTTACATGTCAACTAGTAAGCCTCAAAATGATCTTACTAGTGAACTAGTGGGCACATTTATGGCCTTATATGTTCACTAGTAAGCCTCAAAATGATCTTACTTGTGAACTAGTGGGCGTTTTGTGGCTTACATGTTCACGAGTAAGCGTCAAAATGATCTTACTAGTGAACTAGTGGGCGTTTTGCGGCTTGCATGTCAACTAGTAAGCCTCAAAATGATCTTACGAGTGAACTAGTGGGCGTTTTGCGGCTTACATGTCAACAAGTAAGCCTCAAAATGATCTTACTAATGAACTAGTGGGTGTTTTGTTCACTAGCTTACATGTTCACTAGTATGTTCACTAGTAAGCGTCAAAATGACCTTAATAGTGAATTAGTGAGCGTTTTGTGGCTTACATGTCAACTAGTAAGCCTCAAAATGATCTTACTAGTGAAGTAGTGGGCGTTTTGTGTCTTACATGTTCACTAGTAAGCCTCAAAATGATCTTACTAGTGAACTAGTGGGCACATTTATGGCCTTACATGTTCACTAATAAGCGTCAAAATGATCTTACTAGTGAGCTAGTGGGCATTTTGTGGCTTACATGTCAACTAGTAAGCCTCAAAATGATCTTACTAGTGAACTAGTGGGCACATTTATTGCCTTACATGTTCACTAGTAAGCCTCAAAATGATCTTACTAATGAACTAGTGGGTGTTTTGTGGCTTACATGTTCACTAGTAAGCGTCAAAATGACCTTCCTAGTTAACTAGTGTGTGTTTTGTGGCTTACATGTTCACTAGTAGGCGTCAAAATGATCTTACTAGTGAACTAGTGAGCGTTTTGTGGCTGACATGTCAACTAGTAAGCCTCAAAATGATCTTACTAGTGAACTAGTGGGCACATTTATGGCCTTACATATTCACTAGTAAGCGTCAAAATGATCTTACTAGTGAACTAGTGGGCATTTTGCGGCTTGCATGTCAACAAGTAAGCCTCAAAATGATCTTACTAATGAACTAGTGGGCGTTTTGTGGCTTACATTTTCACTAGTAAGCGTCAAAATTACCTTACTAGTGAACTAGTGAGCGTTTTGTGGCTTACATGTTCACTAGTAAGCGTCAAAATGATCTTACCAGTGAACTGGTGGGCGTTTTGCGGCTTACATGTCAACTAGTAAGCCTCAAAATGATCTTACTAATGAACTAGTGGGCATTTTGTGGCTTACATGTCAACCAGTAAGCCTCAAAATGATCTTACTAGTGAACTAGTGGGCACATTTATGGCCTTACATGTTCACTAGTAAGTGTCAAAATGATCTTACTAGTAAAATAGTGGGCACATTTATGGCCTTACATGTTCACTAGTAAGCCTCAAAATGATCTTACTAGTGAACTAGTGGGTTCTTTTGTGGCTTACATATCAAATAGTAAGCCTCAAAATGATCTTACTAGTGAACTAGTGGGCACATTTATGGCCTTACATGTTCACTAGTAAGCGTCAAAATGATCTTACTAGTGAACTAGTGGGCGTTTTGTGGCTTACATATCAAATAGTAAGCCTCAAAATGATCTTACTAGTGAACTAGTGGGCACATTTATGGCCTTACATGTTCACTAGTAAGCGTCAAAATGATCTTACTAGTGAACTAGTGGGCACATTTATGGCCTTACATGTTCACTAGTAAGCCTCAAAATGATCTTACCAGTGAACTAGTGGGCGTTTTGCGGCTTACATGTCAACTAGTAAGCCTCAAAATGATCTTACTAGTGAACTAGTGGGGATTTTGTGGCTTACATGTCAACTAGTAAGCCTCAAAATGATCTTACTAGTGAACTAGTGGGCACATTTATGGCCTTATATGTTCACTAGTAAGCCTCAAAATGATCTTACTTGTGAACTAGTGGGCGTTTTGTGGCTTACATGTTCACGAGTAAGCGTCAAAATGATCTTACTAGTGAACTAGTGGGCGTTTTGCGGCTTGCATGTCAACTAGTAAGCCTCAAAATGATCTTACGAGTGAACTAGTGGGCGTTTTGCGGCTTACATGTCAACAAGTAAGCCTCAAAATGATCTTACTAATGAACTAGTGGGTGTTTTGTGGCTTACATGTTCACTAGTAAGCGTCAAAATGACCTTAATAGTGAATTAGTGAGCGTTTTGTGGCTTACATGTCAACTAGTAAGCCTCAAAATGATCTTACTAGTGAATTAGTGGGCGTTTTGTGGCTTACATGTTCACTAGTAAGCCTCAAAATGATCTTACTAGTGAACTAGTGGGCACATTTATGGCCTTACATGTTCACTAATAAGCGTCAAAATGATCTTACTAGTGAGCTAGTGGGCATTTTGTGGCTTACATGTCAACTAGTAAGCCTCAAAATGATCTTACTAGTGAACTAGTGGGCACATTTATTGCCTTACATGTTCACTAGTAAGCCTCAAAATGATCTTACTAATGAACTAGTGGGTGTTTTGTGGCTTACATGTTCACTAGTAAGCGTCAAAATGAACTTACTAGTGAATTGTTGAGCGTTTTGTGGCTTACATGTCAACTCGTAAGCCTCAAAATGATCTTACGAGTGAACTAGTGGGCGTTTTGCGGCTTACATGTCAACAAGTAAGCCTCAAAATGATCTTACTAATGAACTAGTGGGCGTTTTTTGGCTTACATGTTCAATAGTAAGCGTCAAAATGACCTTACTAGTGAATTAGTGAGCGTTTTGTGGCTTACATCTCAACTAGTAAGCCTCAAAATGATCTTACTAGTGAACTAGTGGGCACATTTATGGCCTTACATGTTCACTAGTAAGCGTCAAAATGATCTTACTAGTGAACTAGTGGGCACATTTATGGCCTTACATGTTCACTAGTAAGTGTCAAAATGACCTTACTAGTGAATTAGTGAGCGTTTTGTGGCTTACATGTCAACTAGTAAGCCTCAAAATGATCTTACTAGTGAACTAGTGGGCGTTTTGTGGCTTACATGTTCACTAGTAAGCCTCAAAATGATCTTCCGAGTGAGCTAAGGGGCGTTTTGTGGCTTGCATGTCAACAAGTAAGCCTCAAAATGATTACTAGTGAACTAGTGGGCACATTTATGGCCTTACATGTTCACTAGTAAGCGTCAAAATGATCTTACTAGTAAACTAGTGGGCAAGTTTATGGCCTTACATGTTCACTAGTAAGCGTGAAAATGACCTTACTAGTGAACTAGTGACAATTTGTGGCTTACATGTTCACCCGTAAGCGTCAAAATGACCTTACTAGTGAACTAGTGGGCGTTTTGTGGCTTACATGTTCACTAGTAAGCGTCAAAATGACCTTACTAGTGAACTAGTGAGCGTTTTGTGGCTTACATGTTCACTAGTAAGCATCAAAATGATCTTACCCGTGAACTCGTGGGCGTTTTGCGGCTTACATGTCAACTAGTAAGCCTCAAAATGATTACAAGTGAACTAGTGGGCGTTTTGTGGCTTACATGTTCACGAGTAAGCGTCAAAATGATCTTACTAGTGAACTAGTGGGCGTTTTGCGGCTTGCATGCCAACAAGTAAGCCTCAAAATGATCTTACTAGTGAACTAGTGGGCGTTTTGTGGCGTACATGTTCACTAGTAAGTGTCAAAATGACCTTACTAGTTAACTAGTGAGTGTTTTGTGGCTTACATGTTCACTAGTAAGCATCAAAATGATCTTACCAGTGAACTCGTGGGCGTTTTGCGGCTTACATGTCAACTAGTAAGCCTCAAAATGATCTTACTAGTGAACTAGTGGGCATTTTGTGGCTTACATGTCAACCAGTAAGCCTCAAAATGATCTTACTAGTGAACTAGTGGGCACATTTATTGCCTTACATGTTCACTAGTAAGCGTCAAAATGACCTTACTAGTGAACTAGTGAGCGTTTTGTGGCTTACATGTTCACTAGTAAGCATCAAAATGATCTTACCAGTGAACTCGTGGGCGGTTTGCGGCTTACATGTCAACTAGTAAGCCTCAAAATGATCTTACTAGTGAACTAGTGGGCATTTTGTGGCTTACATGTCAACTACTAAGCCTCAAAATGATCTTACTAGTGAACTAGTGGGCACATTTATGGCCTTACATGTTCACTTGTAAGCCTCAAAATGATCTTACGAGTAAGCTAAGGGGCGTTTTGCGGCTTAAATGTCAACGAGTAAGCCTCAAAATGATCTTACTAGTGAACTAGTGGGCACATTTATGGCCTTACATGTTCACTAGTAAGCGTCAAAATGATCTTACTAGTAAACTAGTGGGCAAGTTTATGGCCTTACATGTTCACTAGTAAGCGTGAAAATGACCTTACTAGTGAACTAGTGACAATTTGTGGCTTACATGTTCACCCGTAAGCGTCAAAATGACCTTACTAGTGAACTAGTGAGCGTTTTGTGGCTTACATGTTCACTAGTAAGCCTCAAAATGATCTTCCGAGTGAGCTAAGGGGCGTTTTGTGGCTTACATGTCAACTAGTAATCCTCAAAATGATCTTACTAGTGAACTAGTGGGCGTTTTGTGGCTTACATGTTCACTAGTAAGCCTCAAAATGATCTTACTAGTGAACTAGTGGGCACATTTATGGCCTTACATGTTCACTAGTAAGCGTCAAAATGATCTTACTAGTGAACTCTTGTGCATTTTGCGGCTTGCATGTCAACAAGTAAGCCTCAAAATGATCTTACTAGTGAACTAGTGGGCGTTTTGTGGCTTACATGTTCACTAGTAAGTGTCAAAATGACCTTATTAGTTAACTAGTGAGTGTTTTGTGGCTTACATGTTCACTAGTAAGCATCAAAATGACCTTACTAGTGAACTAGTGAGCGTTTTGTGGCTTACATGTTCACTAGTAAGCATCAAAATGATCTTACCAGTGAACTCGTGGGCGTTTTGCGGCTTACATGTCAACTAGTAAGCCTCAAAATGATTACTAGTGAACTAGTGGGCGTTTTGTGGCTTACATGTTCATGAGTAAGCGTCAAAATGATCTTACTAGTGAACTAGTGGGCGTTTTGCGGCTTGCATGTCAACAAGTAAGCCTCAAAATGATCGTACTAGTGAACTAGTGGGCGTTCTGTGGCGTACATGTTCACTAGTAAGTGTCAAAATGACCTTACTAGTTAACTAATGAGCGTTTTGTGGCTTACATGTTCACTAGTAAGCGTCAAAATGATCTTACTAGTGAACTCTTGTGCATTTTGCGGCTTGCATGTCAACAAGTAAGCCTCAAAATGATCTTACTAGTGAACTAGTGGGCGTTTTGTGGCTTACATGTTCACTAGTAAGTGTCAAAATGACCTTACTAGTTAACTAGTGAGTGTTTTGTGGCTTACATGTTCACTAGTAAGCGTCAAAATGACCTTACTAGTGAACTAGTGAGCGTTTTGTGGCTTACATGTTCACTAGTAAGCATCAAAATGATCTTACCAGTGAACTCGTGGGCGTTTTGCGGCTTACATGTCAACTAGTAAGCCTCAAAATGATTACTAGTGAACTAGTGGGCGTTTTGTGGCTTACATGTTCACGAGTAAGTGTCAAAATGATCTTACTAGTGAACTAGTGGGCGTTTTGCGGCTTGCATGTCAACAAGTAAGCCTCAAAATGATCTTACTAGTGAACTAGTGGGTGTTTTGTGGCTTACATGTTCACTAATAAGCGTCAAAAGGACCTTACTAGTGAACTAGTGAGCGTTTTGTGGCTTACATGTTCACTAGTAAGCATCAAAATGATCTTACCAGTGAACTCGTGGGCGTTTTGCGGCTTACATGTCAACTAGTAAGCCTCAAAATGATCTTACTAGTGAACTAGTGGGCATTTTGTGGCTTACATGTCAACCAGTAAGCCTCAAAATGATCTTACTAGTGAACTAGTGGGCACATTTATGGCCTTACATGTTCACTAGTAAGCGTCAAAATGATCTTACTAGTAAACTAGTGGGCACATTTATGGCCTTACATGTTCACTAGTAAGCGTCAAAATGACCTTACTAGTGAACTAGTGGGCGTTTTGTGGCTTACATGTCAACTCGTAAGCCTCAAAATGATCTTACGAGTGAGCTAGTGGGCGTTTTGCGGCTTACATGTCAACTACTAAGCCTCACAATGATCTTACTAGTGAACTAGTGGGCATTTTGTGGCTGACATGTCAACTACTAAGCCTCAAAATGATCTTACTAGTGAACTAGTGGGCACATTTATGGCCTTACATGTTCACTAGTAAGCGTCAAAATGATCTTACTAGTAAACTAGTGGGCAAGTTTATGGCCTTACATGTTCACTAGTAAGCGTGAAAATGACCTTACTAGTGAACTAGTGACAATTTGTGGCTTACATGGTCACGAGTAAGCGTCAAAATGACCTTACTAGTGAACTAGTGAGCGTTTTGTGGCTTACATGTTCACTAGTAAGCCTCAAAATGATCTTCCAAGTGAGCTAAGGGGCGTTTTGTGGCTTACATGTCAACTAGTAAGCCTCAAAATGATCTTACTAGTGAACTAGTGGGCGTTTTGTGGCTTACATGTTCACTAGTAAGCCTCAAAATGATCTTACTAGTGAACTAGTGGGCACATTTATGGCCTTACATGTTCACTAGTAAGCGTCAAAATGATCTTACTAGTGAACTCTTGTGCATTTTGCGGCTTGCATGTCAACAAGTAAGCCTCAAAATGATCTTACTAGTGAACTAGTGGGCGATTTGTGGCTTACATGTTCACTAGTAAGTGTCAAAATGACCTTATTAGTTAACTAGTGAGTGTTTTGTGGCTTACATGTTCACTAGTAAGCATCAAAATGATCTTACCAGTGAACTCGTGGGCGTTTTGCGGCTTACATGTCAACTAGTAAGCCTCAAAATGATCTTACTAGTGAACTAGTGGTCACATTTATGGCCTTACATGTTCACTAGTAAGCGTCAAAATGATCTTACTAGTAAACTAGTGGGCACATTTATGGCCTTACATGTTCACTAGTAAGCGTCAAAATGACCTTACTAGTGAACTAGTGGGCGTTTTGTGGCTTACATGTCAACTCGTAAGCCTCAAAATGATCTTACGAGTGAGCTATTGGGCGTTTTGCGGCTTACATGTCAACTACTAAGCCTCACAATGATCTTACTAGTGAACTAGTGGGCATTTTGTGGCTTACATGTCAACTACTAAGCCTCAAAATGATCTTACTAGTGAACTAGTGGGCACATTTATGGCCTTACATGTTCACTTGTAAGCCTCAAAATGATCTTACGAGTAACCTAAGGGGCGTTTTGCGGCTTACATGTCAACGAGTAAGCCTCAAAATGATCTTACTAGTGAACTAGTGGGCACATTTATGGCCTTACATGTTCACTAGTAAGCGTCAAAATGATCTTACTAGTAAACTAGTGGGCAAGTTTATGGCCTTACATGTTCACTAGTAAGCGTGAAAATGACCTTACTGGTGAACTAGTGACAATTTGTGGCTTACATGTTCACGAGTAAGTATCAAAATGACCTTACTAGTGAACTAGTGAGCGTTTTGTGGCTTACATGTTCACTAGTAAGCCTCAAAATTATCTTGCGAGTGAGCTAAGGGGCGTTTTGTGGCTTACATGTCAACTAGTAAGCCTCAAAATTATCTTACTAGTGAACTAGTGGGCGTTTTGTGGCTTACATGTTCACTAGTAAGTGTCAAAATGACCTTACTAGTTAACTAGTGAGTGTTTTGTGGCTTACATGTTCACTAGTAGGCGTCAAAATGATATTACTAGTGAACTAGTGAGCGTTTTGTGGCTTACATGTTCAATAGTAAGCCTCAAAATGATCTTACTAGTGAACTAGTGGGCACATTTATGGCCTTACATGTTCACTAGTAAGCCTCAAAATGATCTTACCAGTGAACTAGTGGGCGTTTTGCGTCTTACATGTCAACTAGTAAGCCTCAAAATGATCTTACTAGTGAACTAGTGGGTATTTTGTGGCTTACCTGTTCACTAGTAAGCGTCAAAATGATCTCACTACTAAACTAGTGGGCAAGTTTATGGCCTTACATGTTCACTAGTAAGCGTGAAAATGACCTTACTAGTGAACTAGTGACAATTTGTGGCTTACATGTTCACGAGTAAGTATCAAAATGACCTTACTAGTGAACTAGTGAGCGTTTTGTGGCTTACATGTTCACTAGTAAGCCTCAAAATTATCTTCCGAGTGAGCTAAGGGGCGTTTTGTGGCTTGAATGTCAACTAGTAAGCCTCAAAATGATCTTACTAGTGAACTAGTGGGCGTTTTGTGGCTTACATGTTCACTAGTAAGTGTCAAAATGACCTTACTAGTTAACTAGTGAGTGTTTTGTGGCTTACATGTTCACTAGTAGGCGTCAAAATGATCTTACTAGTGAACTAGTGAGCGTTTTGTGGCTTACATGTTCAATAGTAAGCCTCAAAATGATCTTACTAGTGAACTAGTGGGCACATTTATACAATACAATACAATACAATACATGCTGATTTATATAGCACTTTCACAACAGCGGCAGCTGTAACAAAGCGCTTTACAAAACAGTTAACATAAGGTAAAATAATAAACACAACACATAACATAAAACACAGACAGTCGTGCAGTCCTAACCACTTTTCCGTCACACGCTTTGTTGTTTGAAGCGGTTTGAGATGAAAGAGGAGAGAATCAAAGTGGCCTTTAACCAGTGGATCAGAGACGTCATGCTCAAAATGTGCACACGTCGGCTACAAGCTAAGTTTCAAAGTCAACAAGAAGCTGTAGCATCCATTGACAAAAAAAGAGATTGGTTCACTTCTCCTGTCCCATGGAAATCCATTTAGATTCCAAGCGGCAACTCACGGTTCCAAATACGCATCGGCGCTCTTCACCAACGCTCCTCTCTCCTCATCCTCAACTTCAGCGGCCATCCATCCAGCCGCACCAACGCCAACTGTCCAACAGCGCTGACATAGCCACTGAACAAATCGGGGTTGTGAAAAATGCTGCCCATTACTGGCGCAAAAAACACAAGCGCCCCAGGTCTGTCCAGCACCGACAGTCAATGGCGCCGACATTCCTCCCAATCAAAATCTGTGCTGGTACAGGCGTGCTGCCGAGAAGGCGCAACCACCAAGCACAGATACTGCTCCTTTGACGAATGTCGTGGCCAAAAAGCGCTGAAAACAGTCCATATCAGGTCCACACAATGAAACAACAAACAACATGTGACAAAACAAAAGACAAAAACAGCAAAAAAGAACAAAAAAGCAAGGCTCTTGAAGAGCACTTGCCGAAGGCTGCCTACTCGGGCGCCATCTTGGAAAAAAAAAAAAAAAAAAAAAAAAAAAAAATGGCCTTACATGTTCACTAGTAAGCCTCAAAATGATCTTACCAGTGAACTAGTGGGCGTTTTGCGTCTTACATGTCAACTAGTAAGCCTCAAAATGATCTTACTAGTGAACTAGTGGGTATTTTGTGGCTTACATGTCAACTAGTAAGCCTCAAAATGATCTTACTAGTGAACTAGTGGGCGTTTTGTGGCTTACATGTCAACTAGTAAGCCTCAAAATGATTACTAGTGAACTAGTGGGCGTTTTGTGGCTTACATGTTCACGAGTAAGCGTCAAAATGATCTTACTAGTGAACTAGTGTGCGTTTTGCGGCTTGCATGTCAACAAGTAAGCCTCAAAATGATCTTACTAGTGAACTAGTGGGCGTTTTGTGGCTTACATGTTCACTAGTAAGTGTCAAAATGACCTTACTAGTTAACTAGTGAGTGTTTTGTGGCTTACATGTTCACTAGTAAGCGTCAAAATGACCTTACTAGTGAACTAGTGAGCGTTTTGTGGCGTACATGTTCACTAGTAAGCATCAAAATGATCTTACCAGTGAACTCGTGGGCGTTTTGCGGCTTACATGTCAACTAGTAAGCCTCAAAATGATCTTACTAGTGAACTAGTGGGCATTTTGTGGCTTACATGTCAACCAGTAAGCCTCAAAATGATCTTACTAGTGAACTAGTGGTCACATTTATGGCCTTACATGTTCACTAGTAAGCGTCAAAATGATCTTACTAGTAAACTAGTGGGCACATTTATGGCCTTACATGTTCACTAGTAAGCGTCAAAATGACCTTACTAGTGAACTAGTGGGCGTTTTGCGGCTTACATGTCAACTACTAAGCCTCACAATGATCTTACTAGTGAACTAGTGGGCATTTTGTGGCTTACATGTCAACTACTAAGCCTCAAAATTATCTTACTAGTGAACTAGTGGGCACATTTATGGCCTTACATGTTCACTTGTAAGCCTCAAAATGATCTTACGAGTAAGCTAAGGGGCGTTTTGCGGCTTACATGTCAACGAGTAAGCCTCAAAATGATCTTACTAGTGAACTAGTGGGCACATTTATGGCCTTACATGTTCACTAGTAAGCGTCAAAATGATCTTACTAGTAAACTAGTGGGCAAGTTTATGGCCTTACATGTTCACTAGTAAGCGTGAAAATGACCTTACTAGTGAACTAGTGACAATTTGTGGCTTACATGTTCACGAATAAGTATCAAAATAACCTTACTAGTGAACTAGTGAGCGTTTTGTGGCTTACATGTTCACTAGTAAGCCTCAAAATTATCTTCCGAGTGAGCTAAGGGGCGTTTTGTGGCTTACATGTCAACTAGTAAGCCTCAAAATGATCTTACTAGTGAACTAGTGGGCGTTTTGTGGCTTACATGTTCACTAGTAAGTGTCAAAATGACCTTACTAGTTAACTAGTGAGTGTTTTGTGGCTTACATGTTCACTAGTAGGCGTCAAAATGATATTACTAGTGAACTAGTGAGCGTTTTGTGGCTTACATGTTCAATAGTAAGCCTCAAAATGATCTTACTAGTGAACTAGTGGGCACATTTATGGCCTTACATGTTCACTAGTAAGCCTCAAAATGATCTTACTAGTGAACTAGTGGGCGTTTTGTGACTTACATGTTCACGAGTAAGCGTCAAAATGATCTTACTAGTGAACTAGTGGGCGTTTTGCGGCTTGCATGTCAACTAGTAAGCCTCAAAATGATCTTACTAGTGAACTAGTGGGCACATTTATGGCCTTATATGTTAACTAGTAAGCCTCAAAATGATCTTACTAGTGAACTAGTGGGCGTTTTGTGGCTTACATGTTCATGAGTAAGCGTCAAAATGATCTTACTAGTGAACTAGTGGGCGTTTTGCGGCTTGCATGTCAACTAGTAAGCCTCAAAATGATCTTACGAGTGAACTAGTGGGCGTTTTGCGGCTTACATGTTCACTAGTAAGCGTCAAAATGACCTTACTAGTGAATTAGTGAGCGTTTTGTGGCTTACATGTCAACCAGTAAGCCTCAAAATGATCTTACTAGTGAACTAGTGGGCACATTTATGGCCTTACATGTTCACTAGTAAGCGTCAAAATGATCTTACTAGTAAACTAGTGGGCACATTTATGGCCTTACATGTTCACTAGTAAGCGTCAAAATGATCTTACTAGTGAACTAGTGGGCATTTTGTGGCTTACATATCAACTAGTAAGCCTCAAAATGATCTTACTAGTGAACTAGTGGGCACATTTATGGCCTTACATGTTCACTAGTAAGCCTCAAAATGATCTTACTAGTGAACTCGTGGGCGTTTTGTGGCTTACATGTTCACTAGTAAGCCTCAAAATGATCTTACGAGTGAGCTAAGGGGCGTTTTGTGGCTTACATGTAAACTAGTAAGCCTCAAAATGATCTTACTAGTGAACTAGTGGGCGTTTTGTGGCTTACATGTTCACTCGTAAGTGTCAAAATGACCTTACTAGTTAACTAGTGAGTGTTTTGTGGCTTACATGTTCACTAGTAGGCGTCAAAATGATCTTACTAGTGAACTAGTGAGCGTTTTGTGGCTTACATGTTCACTAGTAAGCCTCAAAATGATCTTACTAGTGAACTAGTGGGCACATTTGTGGCCTTACATGTTCACTAGTAAGCCTCAAAATGATCTTACTACTGAACTAGTGTGCACATTTATGGCCTTACATGTTCACTAGTAAGCCTCAAAATGATCTTACTAGTGAACTAGTGGGCATTTTGTAGCTTACATGTCAACTCGTAAGCCTCAAAATGATCTTACTAGTGAACTAGTGGGCACATTTATGGCCTTACATGTTCACTTGTAAGCCTCAAAATGATCTTACTAGTGAACTAGTGGGCGTTTTGTGGCTTACATGTTCACGAGTAAGCGTCAAAATGATCTTATTAGTGAACTAGTGGGCGTTTTGCGGCTTGCATGTCAACTAGTAAGCCTCAAAATGATCTTACGAGTGAACTAGTGGGCGTTTTGCGGCTTACATGTCAACAAGTAAGCCTCAAAATGATCTTACTAATGAACTAGTGGGTGTTTTGTGGCTTACATGTTCACTAGTAAGCGTCAAAATGACCTTACTAGTGAATTAGTGAGCGTTTTGTGGCTTACATGTCAACTAGTAAGCCTCAAAATGATCTTACTAGTGAACTAGTGGTTGTTTTGTGGCTTATAAGTTCACTAGTAAGCCTCAAAATGATCTTACTAGTGAACTAGTGGGCACATTTATGGCCTTACATGTTCACTAGTAAGCGTCAAAATGATCTTACTAGTGAACTAGTGGGCATTTTGTGGCTTACATGTCAACTAGTAAGCCTCAAAATGATCTTACTAGTGAACTAGTGGGCACATTTATGGCCTTACATGTTCACTAGTAAGCCTCAAAATGACCTTACTAGTTAACTAGTGAGTGTTTTGTGTCTTACATGTTCACTAGTAAGCGTCAAAATGACCTTACTAGTGAACTAGTGAGCGTTTTGTGGCTTACATCTTCACTAGTAAGCATCAAAATGATCTTACCAGTGAACTCGTGGGCGTTTTGCGGCTTACATGTCAACTAGTAAGCCTCAAAATGATCTTACTAGTGAACTAGTGGGCATTTTGTGGCTTACATGTCAACCAGTAAGCCTCAAAATGATCTTACTAGTGAACTAGTGGGCACATTTATGGCCTTACATGTTCACTAGTAAGCGTCAAAATGACCTTACTGGTGAACTAGTGAGTGCTTTGTGGCTTACATGTTCACTAGTAAGCCTCAAAATGATCTTACTAGTAAACTAGTGGGCACATTTATGGCCTTACATGTTCACTAGTAAGCGTCAAAATGACCTTACTGGTGAACTAGTGAGTGCTTTGTGGCTTACATGTTCACTAGTAAGCCTCAAAATGATCTTACCAGTGAACTAGTGGGCGTTTTGTGGCTTACATGTTCACTAGTAAGGCTCAAAATAATCTTACTAGTGAACTCGTGGGTGTTTTGTGGCTTACATGTTCACTAGTAAGCCTCAAAATGATCTTACTAGTGAACTAGTGGGCACATTTATGGCCTTACATGTTCACTATTAAGAGTCAAAATGATCTTACTAGTGAACTAGTGGGCACATTTATGGCCTTACATGTTCACTAGTAAGCCTCAAAATGATCTTACTAGTGAACTAGTGGGCGTTTTGTGGCTTACATGTTCACTAGTAAGCGTCAAAATGACCTTACTAGTGAATTAGTGAGCGTTTTGTGGCTTACATGTCAACTAGTAAGCCTCAAAATGATCTTACTAGTGAACTCGTGGGCGTTTTGTGGCTTACATGTTCACTAGTAAGCCTCAAAATGATCTTACTAGTGAACTAGTGGGCGTTTTGTGGCTTACATCTTCACTCGTTAGCCTCAAAATGATCTTACTAGTGAACTAGTGGGCGTTTTGTGGCTTACATGTTCACTAGTAAGCCTCAAAATGATCTTACCAGTGAACTAGTGGGGGTTTTGCGGCTTATATGTCAACTAGTAAGCCTCAAAATGATCTTACTAGTGAACTAGTGGGGATTTTGTGGCTTACATGTCAACTAGTAAGCGTCAAAATGATCTTACTAGTGAACTAGTGGGCACATTTATGGCCTTACATGTTCACTAGTAAGCCTCAAAATGATCTTACCAGTGAACTAGTGGGCGTTTTGTGGCTTACATGTTCACTAGTAAGCCTCAAAATGATCTTACCAGTGAACTAGTGGGGGTTTTGCGGCTTATATTTCAACTAGTAAGCCTCAAAATGATCTTACTAATGAACTAGTGGGCGTTTTGTGGCTTACATGTTCACTAGTAAGGGTCAAAATGACCTTACTAGTGAATTAGTGAGTGTTTTGTGGCTTACATGTCAACGAGTAAGCCTCAAAATGATCTTACTAGTGAACTAGTGGGCGTTTTGCGGCTTGCATGTCAACTAGTAAGCCTCAAAATGATCTTACGAGTGAACTAGTGGGTGTTTTGCGGCTTACATGTCAACAAGTAAGCCTCAAAATGATCTTACTAGTGAACTAGTGGGCGTTTTGCGGCTTACATGTTAACTAGTAAGCGTCAAAATTACCTTACTAGTGAACTAGTGACAATTTGTGGCTTAAAAGTTCACGAGTAAGCGTCAAAATGACCTTACTAGTGAACTAGTGAGCGTTTTGCGGCTTACATGTCAACTAGCAAGCCTCAAAATGATCTTACGAGTGAGCTAAGGGGCGTATTGCGGCTTATATGTCACCTAGTAAGCCTCAAAATTATCTTACTAGTGAACTAGTGGGCCCATTTATGGCCTTACATGTTCACTAGTAAGCGTCAAAATGATCTTACTAGAGAACTAGTGGGAATTTTGTGGCTTACATGTCAACTAGTAAGCCTCAAAATGATCTTACTAGTGAACTAATGGGCACATTTATGGCCTTACATGTTCACTAGTAAGCGTCAAAATGATCTTACTAGAGAACTAGTGGGAATTTTGTGGCTTACATGTCAACTAGTAAGCCTCAAAATGATCTTACTAGTGAACTAATGGGCACATTTATGGCCTTACATGTTCACTAGTAAGCGTCAAAATGATCTTACTAGTGAACTAGTGGGCGTTTTGCGGCTTACATCTTCACTAGTAAGCCTCAAAATGATCTTACTAGAGAACTAGTGGGAATTTTGTGGCTTACATGTCAACTAGTAAGCCTCAAAATGATCTTACTAGTGAACTAATGGGCACATTTATGGCCTTACATGTTCACTAGTAAGCGTCAAAATGATCTTACTAGTGAACTAGTGGGCGTTTTGCGGCTTACATGTCAACTAGTAAGCCTCAAAATGATCTTACCAGTGAACTAGTGGGCACATTTATGGCCTTACATGTTCACCAGTAAGCCTCAAAATGATCTTACCAGTGAACTAGTGGGCGTTTTGTGGCTTACATGTTGACGTGTAAGCGTCAAAATGATCTTACTAGTGAACTGGTGGCCGTTTTGCGGCTTACATGTCACCAAGTAAGCCTCAAAATGATCTTACTAATAAACTAGTGGGCGTTTTGTGGCTTACATGTTCACTAGTAAGCGTCAAAATGACCTTACTAGTGAATTAGTGAGCGTTTTGTGGCTTACATGTTCACTAGTAAGCCTCAAAATGATCTTACCAGTGAACTAGTGGGGGTTTTGCGGCTTATATGTCAACTAGTAAGCCTCAAAATGATCTTACTAGTGAACTAGTGGGGATTTTGTGGCTTACATGTCAACTAGTAAGCGTCAAAATGATCTTACTAGTGAACTAGTGGGCACATTTATGGCCTTACATGTTCACTAGTAAGCCTCAAAATGATCTTACCAGTGAACTAGTGGGCGTTTTGTGGCTTACATGTTCACTAGTAAGCCTCAAAATGATCTTACCAGTGAACTAGTGGGGGTTTTGCGGCTTATATTTCAACTAGTAAGCCTCAAAATGATCTTACTAGTGAACTAGTGGGGATTTTGTGGCTTACATGTCAACTAGTAAGCGTCAAAATGATCTTACTAGTGAACTAGTGGGCACATTTATGGCCTTACATGTTCACTAGTAAGCCTCAAAATGATCTTACCAGTGAACTAGTGGGCGTTTTGTAGCTTACATGTTCACGAGTAAGCGTCAAAATGATCTTACTAGTGAACTAGTGGCCGTTTTGCGGCTTACATGTCAACAAGTAAGCCTCAAAATGATCTTACTAATGAACTAGTGGGCGTTTTGTGGCTTACATGTTCACTAGTAAGGGTCAAAATGACCTTACTAGTGAATTAGTGAGTGTTTTGTGGCTTACATGTCAACGAGTAAGCCTCAAAATGATCTTACTAGTGAACTAGTGGGCGTTTTGCGGCTTGCATGTCAACTAGTAAGCCTCAAAATGATCTTACGAGTGAACTAGTGGGTGTTTTGCGGCTTACATGTCAACAAGTAAGCCTCAAAATGATCTTACTAGTGAACTAGTGGGCGTTTTGCGGCTTACATGTTAACTAGTAAGCGTCAAAATTACCTTACTAGTGAACTAGTGACAATTTGTGGCTTAAAAGTTCACGAGTAAGCGTCAAAATGACCTTACTAGTGAACTAGTGAGCGTTTTGCGGCTTACATGTCAACTAGCAAGCCTCAAAATGATCTTACGAGTGAGCTAAGGGGCGTATTGCGGCTTATATGTCACCTAGTAAGCCTCAAAATTATCTTACTAGTGAACTAGTGGGCCCATTTATGGCCTTACATGTTCACTAGTAAGCGTCAAAATGATCTTACTAGAGAACTAGTGGGAATTTTGTGGCTTACATGTCAACTAGTAAGCCTCAAAATGATCTTACTAGTGAACTAATGGGCACATTTATGGCCTTACATGTTCACTAGTAAGCGTCAAAATGATCTTACTAGAGAACTAGTGGGAATTTTGTGGCTTACATGTCAACTAGTAAGCCTCAAAATGATCTTACTAGTGAACTAATGGGCACATTTATGGCCTTACATGTTCACTAGTAAGCGTCAAAATGATCTTACTAGTGAACTAGTGGGCGTTTTGCGGCTTACATCTTCACTAGTAAGCCTCAAAATGATCTTACTAGAGAACTAGTGGGAATTTTGTGGCTTACATGTCAACTAGTAAGCCTCAAAATGATCTTACTAGTGAACTAATGGGCACATTTATGGCCTTACATGTTCACTAGTAAGCGTCAAAATGATCTTACTAGTGAACTAGTGGGCGTTTTGCGGCTTACATGTCAACTAGTAAGCCTCAAAATGATCTTACTAGTGAACTAGTGGGCATTTTGTGGCTTACATGTCAACTAGTAAGCCTCAAAATGATCTTACCAGTGAACTAGTGGGCACATTTATGGCCTTACATGTTCACCAGTAAGCCTCAAAATGATCTTACCAGTGAACTAGTGGGCGTTTTGTGGCTTACATGTTGACGTGTAAGCGTCAAAATGATCTTACTAGTGAACTGGTGGCCGTTTTGCGGCTTACATGTCACCAAGTAAGCCTCAAAATGATCTTACTAATAAACTAGTGGGCGTTTTGTGGCTTACATGTTCACTAGTAAGCGTCAAAATGACCTTACTAGTGAATTAGTGAGCGTTTTGTGGCTTACATGTCAACGAGTAAGCCTCAAAATGATCTTACTAGTGAACTAGTGGGCACATTTATGGCCTTACATGTTCACTAGTAAGCGTCAAAATGATCTTACTAGTGAACTAGTGGGCGTTTTGCGGCTTGCATGTCAACTAGTAAGCCTCAAAATGATCTTACGAGTGAACTAGTGGGTGTTTTGCGGCTTACATGTCAACAAGTAAGCCTCAAAATGATCTTACTAGTGAACTAGTGGGCGTTTTGTGGCTTACATGTTAACTAGTAAGCGTCAAAATGACCTTACTAGTGAACTAGTGACAATTTGTGGCTTACATGTTCAGTAGTAAGCGTCAAAATGACCTTACTAGTGAATTAGTGAGCGTTTTGTGGCTTACATGTCAACGAGTAAGCCTCAAAATGATCTTACTAGTGAACTAGTGGGCACATTTATGGCCTTACATGTTCACTAGTAAGCGTCAAAATGATCTTACTAGTGAACTAGTGGGCGTTTTGCGGCTTGCATGTCAACTAGTAAGCCTCAAAATGATCTTACGAGTGAACTAGTGGGTTTTTTTGCGGCTTACATGTCAACAAGTAAGCCTCAAAATGATCTTACTAGTGAACTAGTGGGCGTTTTGTGGCTTACATGTTAACTAGTAAGCGTCAAAATGACCTTACTAGTGAACTAGTGACAATTTGTGGCTTACATGTTCACGGGTAAGCGTCAAAATGACCTTACTAGTGAACTAGTGAGCGCTTTGCGGCTTACATGTCAACTAGCAAGCCTCAAAATGATCTTACTAGTGAACTAGTGGGCACATTTATGGCCTTACATGTTCACTATTAAGAGTCAAAATGATCTTACTAGTGAACTAGTGGGCACATTTATGGCCTTACATGTTCACTAGTAAGCGTCAAAATGATCTTACGAGTGAGCTAAGGGGCGTTTTGCGGCTTATATGTCAACTAGTAAGCCTCAAAATGATCTTACTAGTGAACTAGTGGGCACATTTATGGCCTTACATGTTCACTATTAAGAGTCAAAATGATCTTACTAGTGAACTAGTGGGCACATTTATGGCCTTACATGTTCACTAGTAAGCGTCAAAATGATCTTACCAGTGAACTAGTGGGCACGTTTATGGCCTTACATGTTCACTAGGAAGCGTGAAAATGATCTTCATCGTGAACTAGTGGGCGTTTTGCGGCTTTCATGTCAACTAGTAAGCCTCAAAATGATGTTACGAGTGAGCTAGTGGGCATTTTGCGGCTTACATGTCAACTAGTAAGCCTCAAAATGATCTTAATAGTGAACTAGTGGGTTCTTTTGTGGCTTACATGTTCACTAGTAAGCGTCACAATGACCTTACTTGTGAACTAGTGAGCGTTTTGTGGCTTACATGTTCACTATTAAGCCTCACAATGATCTTACTAGTGAACTAGTGGGCGTTTTGTGGCTTACATGTCAAATAGCAAGCCTCAAAATGATCTTACTAGTGAACTAGTGGGCACATTTATGGCCTTACATGTTCACTAGTAAGCCTCAAAATGATCTTACCAGTGAACTAGTGGGCTTTTTGCGGCTTACATGTAAACTAGTAAGCCTCAAAATGATCTTACCAGTGAACTAGTGGGTGTTTTGCGGCTTACATGTAAACTAGTAAGCCTCAAAATGATCTTACCAGTGAACTAGTGGGCACATTTATGGCCTTACATGTTCACCAGTAAGCCTCAAAATGATCTTACCAGTGAACTAGTGGGCGTTTTGTGGCTTACATGTTGACGAGTAAGCGTCAAAATGATCTTACTAGTGAACTGGTGGCCGTTTTGCGGCTTACATGTCACCAAGTAAGCCTCAAACTGATCTTACTAATAAACTAGTGGGCGTTTTGTGGCTTACATGTTCACTAGTAAGCGTCAAAATGACCTTACTAGTGAATTAGTGAGCGTTTTGTGGCTTACATGTCAACGAGTAAGCCTCAAAATGATCTTACTAGTGAACTAGTGGGCACATTTATGGCCTTGCATGTTCACTAGTAAGCGTCAAAATGATCTTACTAGTGAACTAGTGGGCGTTTTGCGGCTTGCATGTCAACTAGTAAGCCTCAAAATGATCTTACGAGTGAACTAGTGGGTGTTTTGCGGCTTACATGTCAACAAGTAACCCTCAAAATGATCTTACTAGTGAACTAGTGGGCGTTTTGTGGCTTACATGTTAACTAGTAAGCGTCAAAATGACCTTACTAGTGAACTAGTGACAATTTGTGGCTTACATGTTCACTAGTAAGCGTCAAAATGACCTTACTAGTGAATTAGTGAGCGTTTTGTGGCTTACATGTCAACGAGTAAGCCTCAAAATGATCTTACTAGTGAACTAGTGGGCACACTTATGGCCTTACATGTTCACTAGTAAGCGTCAAAATGATCTTACTAGTGAACTAGTGGGCGTTTTGCGGCTTGCATGTCAACTAGTAAGCCTCAAAATGATCTTACGAGTGAACTAGTGGGAGTTTTGCGGCTTACATGTCAACAAGTAAGCCTCAAAATGATCTTACTAGTGAACTAGTGGGCGTTTTGTGGCTTACATGTTAACTAGTAAGCGTCAAAATGACCTTACTAGTAAACTAGTGACAATTTGTGGCTTACATGTTCACGAGTAAGCGTCAAAATGACCTTACTAGTGAACTAGTGAGCGCTTTGCGGCTTACATGTCAACTAGCAAGCCTCAAAATGATCTTACTAGTGAACTAGTGGGCACATTTATGGCCTTACATGTTCACTATTAAGAGTCAAAATGATCTTACTAGTGAACTAGTGGGCATATTTATGGCCTTACATGTTCACTAGTAAGCGTAAAAATGATCTTACGAGTGAGCTAAGGGGCATTTTGTGGTTTATATGTCAACTAGTAAGCCTCAAAATGATCTTACTAGTGAACTAGTGGGCACATTTATGGCCTTACATGTTCACTACTAAGAGTCAAAATGATCTTACTAGTGAACTAGTGGGCACATTTATGGCCTTACATGTTCACTAGTAAGCGTCAAAATGATCTTACTAGTGAACAAGTGGGCGTTTTGTGGCTTACATCTTCACTAGTAAGCCTCAAAATGATCTTACTAGAGAACTAGTGGGCATTTTGTGGCTTACATGTCAACTAGTAAGCCTCAAAATGTTCTTACTAGTGAACTAATGGGCACATTTATGGCCTTACATGTTCACTAGTAAGCGTCAAAATGATCTTACCAGTGAACTAGTGGGCACGTTTATGGCCTTACATGTTCACTAGGAAGCGTGAAAATGATCTTCATCGTGAACTAGTGGGCGTTTTGCGGCTTTCATGTCAACTATTAAGCCTCAAAATGATGTTACGAGTGAGCTAGTGGGCATTTTGCGGCTTACATATCAACTAGTAAGCCTCAAAATGATCTTAATAGTGAACTAGTGGGTTCTTTTGTGGCTTACATGTTCACTAGTAAGCGTCACAATGACCTTACTTGTGAACTAGTGAGCGTTTTGTGGCTTACATGTTCACTATTAAGCCTCACAATGATCTTACTAGTGAACTAGTGGGCGTTTTGTGGCTTACATGTCAAATAGCAAGCCTCAAAATGATCTTACTAGTGAACTAGTGGGCACATTTATGGCCTTACATGTTCACTAGTAAGCCTCAAAATGATCTTACCAGTGAACTAGTGGGCGTTTTGCGGCTTACATGTAAACTAGTAAGCCTCAAAATGATCTTACTAGTGAACTAGTGGGCATTTTGTGGCTTACATGTCAACTAGTAAGCCTAAAAATGATCTTACTAGTGAACTAGTGGGCACATTTATGGCCTTAAATGTTCACTAGTAAGCCTCAAAATGATCTTACTAGTGAACTAGTGGGCGTTTTGTGGCTTACATGTTCACGAGTAAGGGTCAAAATGATCTTATTAGTGAACTAGTGGGCGTTTTGCGGCTTGCATGTCAACTAGTAAGCCTCAAAATGATCTTACGAGTGAACTAGTGGGCGTTTTGCGGCTTACATGTCAACAAGTAAGCCTCAAAATGATCTTACTAATGAACTAGTGGGCGTTTTGCGGTTTACATGTCAACTAGTAAGCCTCACAATGATCTTACTAGTGAACTAGTGGGCATTTTGTGGCTTACATGTCAACTACTAAGCCTCAAAATGACCTTACTAGTGAACTGGTGGGCACATTTATGGCCTTACATGTTCACTAGTAAGCCTCAAAATGATCTTACTAGTGAACTAGTGAGCGTTTTGTGGCTTACATGTTCACTAGTAAGTGTCAAAATGACCTTACTCGTGAACTAGTGAGTGTTTTGTGGCTTACATGTTCACTAGTAGGCGTCAAAATGATCTTACTAGTGAACTAATGGGCACATTTATGGCCTTACATGTTCACTAGTAAGCCTCAAAATGATCTTACGAGTGAACTAGTGGGTGTTTTGCGGCTTACATGTCAACAAGTAAGCCTCAAAATGATCTTACTAGTGAACTAGTGGGCGTTTTGCGGCTTACATGTTAACTAGTAAGCGTCAAAATGACCTTACTAGTGAACTAGTGACAATTTGTGGCTTAAAAGTTCACGAGTAAGCGTCAAAATGACCTTACTAGTGAACTAGTGAGCGTTTTGCGGCTTACATGTCAACTAGCAAGCCTCAAAATGATCTTACGAGTGAGCTAAGGGGCGTATTGCGGCTTATATGTCACCTAGTAAGCCTCAAAATGATCTTACTAGAGAACTAGTGGGAATTTTGTGGCTTACATGTCAACTAGTAAGCCTCAAAATGATCTTACTAGTGAACTAATGGGCACATTTATGGCCTTACATGTTCACTAGTAAGCGTCAAAATGATCTTACTAGTGAACTAGTGGGCGTTTTGCGGCTTACATGTCAACTAGTAAGCCTCAAAATGATCTTACTAGTGAACTAGTGGGCATTTTGTGGCTTACATGTCAACTAGTAAGCCTCAAAATGATCTTACCAGTGAACTAGTGGGCACATTTATGGCCTTACATGTTCACCAGTAAGCCTCAAAATGATCTTACCAGTGAACTAGTGGGCGTTTTGTGGCTTACATGTTGACGTGTAAGCGTCAAAATGATCTTACTAGTGAACTGGTGGCCGTTTTGCGGCTTACATGTCACCAAGTAAGCCTCAAAATGATCTTACTAATAAACTAGTGGGCGTTTTGTGGCTTACATGTTCACTAGTAAGCGTCAAAATGACCTTACTAGTGAATTAGTGAGCGTTTTGTGGCTTACATGTCAACGAGTAAGCCTCAAAATGATCTTACTAGTGAACTAGTGGGCACATTTATGGCCTTACATGTTCACTAGTAAGCGTCAAAATGATCTTACTAGTGAACTAGTGGGCGTTTTGCGGCTTGCATGTCAACTAGTAAGCCTCAAAATGATCTTACGAGTGAACTAGTGGGTGTTTTGCGGCTTACATGTCAACAAGTAAGCCTCAAAATGATCTTACTAGTGAACTAGTGGGCGTTTTGTGGCTTACATGTTAACTAGTAAGCGTCAAAATGACCTTACTAGTGAACTAGTGACAATTTGTGGCTTACATGTTCAGTAGTAAGCGTCAAAATGACCTTACTAGTGAATTAGTGAGCGTTTTGTGGCTTACATGTCAACGAGTAAGCCTCAAAATGATCTTACTAGTGAACTAGTGGGCACATTTATGGCCTTACATGTTCACTAGTAAGCGTCAAAATGATCTTACTAGTGAACTAGTGGGCGTTTTGCGGCTTGCATGTCAACTAGTAAGCCTCAAAATGATCTTACGAGTGAACTAGTGGGTGTTTTGCGGCTTACGTGTCAACAAGTAACCCTCAAAATGATCTTACTAGTGAACTAGTGGGCGTTTTGTGGCTTACATGTTAACTAGTAAGCGTCAAAATGACCTTACTAGTGAACTAGTGACAATTTGTGGCTTACATGTTCACTAGTAAGCGTCAAAATGACCTTACTAGTGAATTAGTGAGCGTTTTGTGGCTTACATGTCAACGAGTAAGCCTCAAAATGATCTTACTAGTGAACTAGTGGGCACACTTATGGCCTTACATGTTCACTAGTAAGCGTCAAAATGATCTTACTAGTGAACTAGTGGGCGTTTTGCGGCTTGCATGTCAACTAGTAAGCCTCAAAATGATCTTACGAGTGAACTAGTGGGAGTTTTGCGGCTTACATGTCAACAAGTAAGCCTCAAAATGATCTTACTAGTGAACTAGTGGGCGTTTTGTGGCTTACATGTTAACTAGTAAGCGTCAAAATGACCTTACTAGTAAACTAGTGACAATTTGTGGCTTACATGTTCACGAGTAAGCGTCAAAATGACCTTACTAGTGAACTAGTGAGCGCTTTGCGGCTTACATGTCAACTAGCAAGCCTCAAAATGATCTTACTAGTGAACTAGTGGGCACATTTATGGCCTTACATGTTCACTATTAAGAGTCAAAATGATCTTACTAGTGAACTAGTGGGCACATTTATGGCCTTACATGTTCACTAGTAAGCGTAAAAATGATCTTACGAGTGAGCTAAGGGGCGTTTTGTGGTTTATATGTCAACTAGTAAGCCTCAAAATGATCTTACTAGTGAACTAGTGGGCACATTTATGGCCTTACATGTTCACTACTAAGAGTCAAAATGATCTTACTAGTGAACTAGTGGGCACATTTATGGCCTTACATGTTCACTAGTAAGCGTCAAAATGATCTTACTAGTGAACAAGTGGGCGTTTTGTGGCTTACATCTTCACTAGTAAGCCTCAAAATGATCTTACTAGAGAACTAGTGGGCATTTTGTGGCTTACATGTCAACTAGTAAGCCTCAAAATCATCTTACTAGTGAACTAATGGGCACATTTATGGCCTTACATGTTCACTAGTAAGCGTCAAAATGATCTTACCAGTGAACTAGTGGGCACGTTTATGGCCTTACATGTTCACTAGGAAGCGTGAAAATGATCTTCATCGTGAACTAGTGGGCGTTTTGCGGCTTTCATGTCAACTAGTAAGCCTCAAAATGATGTTACGAGTGAGCTAGTGGGCATTTTGCGGCTTACATATCAACTAGTAAGCCTCAAAATGATCTTAATAGTGAACTAGTGGGTTCTTTTGTGGCTTACATGTTCACTAGTAAGCGTCACAATGACCTTACTTGTGAACTAGTGAGCGTTTTGTGGCTTACATGTTCACTATTAAGCCTCACAATGATCTTACTAGTGAACTAGTGGGCGTTTTGTGGCTTACATGTCAAATAGCAAGCCTCAAAATGATCTTACTAGTGAACTAGTGGGCACATTTATGGCCTTACATGTTCACTAGTAAGCCTCAAAATGATCTTACCAGTGAACTAGTGGGCGTTTTGCGGCTTACATGTAAACTAGTAAGCCTCAAAATGATCTTACTAGTGAACTAGTGGGCATTTTGTGGCTTACATGTCAACTAGTAAGCCTAAAAATGATCTTACTAGTGAACTAGTGGGCACATTTATGGCCTTAAATGTTCACTAGTAAGCCTCAAAATGATCTTACTAGTGAACTAGTGGGCGTTTTGTGGCTTACATGTTCACGAGTAAGGGTCAAAATGATCTTATTAGTGAACTAGTGGGCGTTTTGCGGCTTGCATGTCAACTAGTAAGCCTCAAAATGATCTTACGAGTGAACTAGTGGGCGTTTTGCGGCTTACATGTCAACAAGTAAGCCTCAAAATGATCTTACTAGTGAACTAGTGGGCACATTTATGGCCTTACATGTTCACTAGTAAGCCTCAAAATGATCTTACCAGTGAACTAGTGGGCGTTTTGCGGCTTACATGTAAACTAGTAAGCCTCACAATGATCTTACTAGTGAACTAGTGGGCATTTTGTGGCTTACATGTCAACTACTAAGCCTCAAAATGACCTTACTAGTGAACTGGTGGGCACATTTATGGCCTTACATGTTCACTAGTAAGCCTCAAAATGATCTTACTAGTGAACTAGTGAGCGTTTTGTGGCTTACATGTTCACTAGTAAGTGTCAAAATGACCTTACTCGTGAACTAGTGAGTGTTTTGTGGCTTACATGTTCACTAGTAGGCGTCAAAATGATCTTACTAGTGAACTAATGGGCACATTTATGGCCTTACATGTTCACTAGTAAGCCTCAAAATGATCTTACGAGTGAACTAGTGGGTGTTTTGCGGCTTACATGTCAACAAGTAAGCCTCAAAATGATCTTACTAGTGAACTAGTGGGCGTTTTGCGGCTTACATGTTAACTAGTAAGCGTCAAAATGACCTTACTAGTGAACTAGTGACAATTTGTGGCTTAAAAGTTCACGAGTAAGCGTCAAAATGACCTTACTAGTGAACTAGTGAGCGTTTTGCGGCTTACATGTCAACTAGCAAGCCTCAAAATGATCTTACGAGTGAGCTAAGGGGCGTATTGCGGCTTATATGTCACCTAGTAAGCCTCAAAATGATCTTACTAGTGAACTAGTGGGCACATTTATGGCCTTACATGTTCACTATTAAGAGTCAAAATGATCTTACTAGTGTACTAGTGGGCACATTTATGGCCTTACATGTTCACTAGTAAGCGTCAAAATGATCTTACTAGTGAACAAGTGGGCGTTTTGTGGCTTACATCTTCACTAGTAAGCCTCAAAATGATCTTACTAGAGAACTAGTGGGAATTTTGTGGCTTACATGTCAACTAGTAAGCCTCAAAATGATCTTACTAGTGAACTAATGGGCACATTTATGGCCTTACATGTTCACTAGTAAGCGTCAAAATGATCTTACTAGTGAACTAGTGGGCGTTTTGCGGCTTACATGTCAACTAGTAAGCCTCAAAATGATCTTACTAGTGAACTAGTGGGCATTTTGTGGCTTACATGTCAACTAGTAAGCCTCAAAATGATCTTACCAGTGAACTAGTGGGCACATTTATGGCCTTACATGTTCACCAGTAAGCCTCAAAATGATCTTACCAGTGAACTAGTGGGCGTTTTGTGGCTTACATGTTGACGTGTAAGCGTCAAAATGATCTTACTAGTGAACTGGTGGCCGTTTTGCGGCTTACATGTCACCAAGTAAGCCTCAAAATGATCTTACTAATAAACTAGTGGGCGTTTTGTGGCTTACATGTTCACTAGTAAGCGTCAAAATGACCTTACTAGTGAATTAGTGAGCGTTTTGTGGCTTACATGTCAACGAGTAAGCCTCAAAATGATCTTACTAGTGAACTAGTGGGCACATTTATGGCCTTACATGTTCACTAGTAAGCGTCAAAATGATCTTACTAGTGAACTAGTGGGCGTTTTGCGGCTTGCATGTCAACTAGTAAGCCTCAAAATGATCTTACGAGTGAACTAGTGGGTGTTTTGCGGCTTACATGTCAACAAGTAACCCTCAAAATGATCTTACTAGTGAACTAGTGGGCGTTTTGTGGCTTACATGTTAACTAGTAAGCGTCAAAATGACCTTACTAGTGAACTAGTGACAATTTGTGGCTTACATGTTCAGTAGTAAGCGTCAAAATGACCTTACTAGTGAATTAGTGAGCGTTTTGTGGCTTACATGTCAACGAGTAAGCCTCAAAATGATCTTACTAGTGAACTAGTGGGCACATTTATGGCCTTACATGTTCACTAGTAAGCGTCAAAATGATCTTACTAGTGAACTAGTGGGCGTTTTGCGGCTTGCATGTCAACTAGTAAGCCTCAAAATGATCTTACGAGTGAACTAGTGGGTTTTTTTGCGGCTTACATGTCAACAAGTAAGCCTCAAAATGATCTTACTAGTGAACTAGTGGGCGTTTTGTGGCTTACATGTTAACTAGTAAGCGTCAAAATGACCTTACTAGTGAACTAGTGACAATTTGTGGCTTACATGTTCACGGGTAAGCGTCAAAATGACCTTACTAGTGAACTAGTGAGCGCTTTGCGGCTTACATGTCAACTAGCAAGCCTCAAAATGATCTTACTAGTGAACTAGTGGGCACATTTATGGCCTTACATGTTCACTATTAAGAGTCAAAATGATCTTACTAGTGAACTAGTGGGCACATTTATGGCCTTACATGTTCACTAGTAAGCGTCAAAATGATCTTACGAGTGAGCTAAGGGGCGTTTTGCGGCTTATATGTCAACTAGTAAGCCTCAAAATGATCTTACTAGTGAACTAGTGGGCACATTTATGGCCTTACATGTTCACTATTAAGAGTCAAAATGATCTTACTAGTGAACTAGTGGGCACATTTATGGCCTTACATGTTCACTAGTAAGCGTCAAAATGATCTTACCAGTGAACTAGTGGGCACGTTTATGGCCTTACATGTTCACTAGGAAGCGTGAAAATGATCTTCATCGTGAACTAGTGGGCGTTTTGCGGCTTTCATGTCAACTAGTAAGCCTCAAAATGATGTTACGAGTGAGCTAGTGGGCATTTTGCGGCTTACATGTCAACTAGTAAGCCTCAAAATGATCTTAATAGTGAACTAGTGGGTTCTTTTGTGGCTTACATGTTCACTAGTAAGCGTCACAATGACCTTACTTGTGAACTAGTAAGCGTTTTGTGGCTTACATGTTCACTATTAAGCCTCACAATGATCTTACTAGTGAACTAGTGGGCGTTTTGTGGCTTACATGTCAAATAGCAAGCCTAAAAATGATCTTACTAGTGAACTAGTGGGCACATTTATGGCCTTACATGTTCACTAGTAAGCCTCAAAATGATCTTACCAGTGAACTAGTGGGCTTTTTGCGGCTTACATGTAAACTAGTAAGCCTCAAAATGATCTTACCAGTGAACTAGTGGGCGTTTTGCGGCTTACATGTAAACTAGTAAGCCTCAAAATGATCTTACCAGTGAACTAGTGGGCACATTTATGGCCTTACATGTTCACCAGTAAGCCTCAAAATGATCTTACCAGTGAACTAGTGGGCGTTTTGTGGCTTACATGTTGACGTGTAAGCGTCAAAATGATCTTACTAGTGAACTGGTGGCCGTTTTGCGGCTTACATGTCACCAAGTAAGCCTCAAAATGATCTTACTAATAAACTAGTGGGCGTTTCGTGGCTCACATGTTCACTAGTAAGCGTCAAAATGACCTTACTAGTGAATTAGTGAGCGTTTTGTGGCTTACATGTCAACGAGTAAGCCTCAAAATGATCTTACTAGTGAACTAGTGGGCACATTTATGGCCTTACATGTTCACTAGTAAGCGTCAAAATGATCTTACTAGTGAACTAGTGGGCGTTTTGCGGCTTGCATGTCAACTAGTAAGCCTCAAAATGATCTTACGAGTGAACTAGTGGGTGTTTTGCGGCTTACATGTCAACAAGTAAGCCTCAAAATGATCTTACTAGTGAACTAGTGGGCGTTTTGTGGCTTACATGTTAACTAGTAAGCGTCAAAATGACCTTACTAGTGAACTAGTGACAATTTGTGGCTTACATGTTCAGTAGTAAGCGTCAAAATGACCTTACTAGTGAATTAGTGAGCGTTTTGTGGCTTACATGTCAACGAGTAAGCCTCAAAATGATCTTACTAGTGAACTAGTGGGCACATTTATGGCCTTACATGTTCACTAGTAAGCGTCAAAATGATCTTACTAGTGAACTAGTGGGCGTTTTGCGGCTTGCATGTCAACTAGTAAGCCTCAAAATGATCTTACGAGTGAACTAGTGGGTTTTTTTGCGGCTTACATGTCAACAAGTAAGCCTCAAAATGATCTTACTAGTGAACTAGTGGGCGTTTTGTGGCTTACATGTTAACTAGTAAGCGTCAAAATGACCTTACTAGTGAACTAGTGACAATTTGTGGCTTACATGTTCACGGGTAAGCGTCAAAATGACCTTACTAGTGAACTAGTGAGCGCTTTGCGGCTTACATGTCAACTAGCAAGCCTCAAAATGATCTTACTAGTGAACTAGTGGGCACATTTATGGCCTTACATGTTCACTATTAAGAGTCAAAATGATCTTACTAGTGAACTAGTGGGCACATTTATGGCCTTACATGTTCACTAGTAAGCGTCAAAATGATCTTACGAGTGAGCTAAGGGGCGTTTTGCGGCTTATATGTCAACTAGTAAGCCTCAAAATGATCTTACTAGTGAACTAGTGGGCACATTTATGGCCTTACATGTTCACTATTAAGAGTCAAAATGATCTTACTAGTGAACTAGTGGGCACATTTATGGCCTTACATGTTCACTAGTAAGCGTCAAAATGATCTTACCAGTGAACTAGTGGGCACGTTTATGGCCTTACATGTTCACTAGGAAGCGTGAAAATGATCTTCATCGTGAACTAGTGGGCGTTTTGCGGCTTTCATGTCAACTAGTAAGCCTCAAAATGATGTTACGAGTGAGCTAGTGGGCATTTTGCGGCTTACATGTCAACTAGTAAGCCTCAAAATGATCTTAATAGTGAACTAGTGGGTTCTTTTGTGGCTTACATGTTCACTAGTAAGCGTCACAATGACCTTACTTGTGAACTAGTGAGCGTTTTGTGGCTTACATGTTCACTATTAAGCCTCACAATGATCTTACTAGTGAACTAGTGGGCGTTTTGTGGCTTACATGTCAAATAGCAAGCCTCAAAATGATCTTACTAGTGAACTAGTGGGCACATTTATGGCCTTACATGTTCACTAGTAAGCCTCAAAATGATCTTACCAGTGAACTAGTGGGCTTTTTGCGGCTTACATGTAAACTAGTAAGCCTCAAAATGATCTTACCAGTGAACTAGTGGGCGTTTTGCGGCTTACATGTAAACTAGTAAGCCTCAAAATGATCTTACCAGTGAACTAGTGGGCACATTTATGGCCTTACATGTTCACCAGTAAGCCTCAAAATGATCTTACCAGTGAACTAGTGGGCGTTTTGTGGCTTACATGTTGACGAGTAAGCCTCAAAATGATCTTACTAGTGAACTGGTGGCCGTTTTGCGGCTTACATGTCACCAAGTAAGCCTCAAAATGATCTTACTAATAAACTAGTGGGCGTTTTGTGGCTTACATGTTCACTAGTAAGCGTCAAAATGACCTTACTAGTGAATTAGTGAGCGTTTTGTGGCTTACATGTCAACGAGTAAGCCTCAAAATGATCTTACTGGTGAACTAGTGGGCACATTTATGGCCTTACATGTTCACTAGTAAGCGTCAAAATGATCTTACTAGTGAACTAGTGGGCGTTTTGCGGCTTGCATGTCAACTAGTAAGCCTCAAAATGATCTTACGAGTGAACTAGTGGGTGTTTTGCGGCTTACATGTCAACAAGTAACCCTCAAAATGATCTTACTAGTGAACTAGTGGGCGTTTTGTGGCTTACATGTTAACTAGTAAGCGTCAAAATGACCTTACTAGTGAACTAGTGACAATTTGTGGCTTACATGTTCACTAGTAAGCGTCAAAATGACCTTACTAGTGAATTAGTGAGCGTTTTGTGGCTTACATGTCAACGAGTAAGCCTCAAAATGATCTTACTAGTGAACTAGTGGGCACACTTATGGCCTTACATGTTCACTAGTAAGCGTCATAATGATCTTACTAGTGAACTAGTGGGCGTTTTGCGGCTTGCATGTCAACTAGTAAGCCTCAAAATGATCTTACGAGTGAACTAGTGGGAGTTTTGCGGCTTACATGTCAACAAGTAAGCCTCAAAATGATCTTACTAGTGAACTAGTGGGCGTTTTGTGGCTTACATGTTAACTAGTAAGCGTCAAAATGACCTTACTAGTGAACTAGTGACAATTTGTGGCTTACATGTTCACGAGTAAGCGTCAAAATGACCTTACTAGTGAACTAGTGAGCGCTTTGCGGCTTACATGTCAACTAGCAAGCCTCAAAATGATCTTACTAGTGAACTAGTGGGCACATTTATGGCCTTACATGTTCACTATTAAGAGTCAAAATGATCTTACTAGTGAACTAGTGGGCACATTTATGGCCTTACATGTTCACTAGTAAGCGTAAAAATGATCTTACGAGTGAGCTAAGGGGCGTTTTGTGGCTTATATGTCAACTAGTAAGCCTCAAAATGATCTTACTAGTGAACTAGTGGGCACATTTATGGCCTTACATGTTCACTACTAAGAGTCAAAATGATCTTACTAGTGAACTAGTGGGCACATTTATGGCCTTACATGTTCACTAGTAAGCGTCAAAATGATCTTACTAGTGAACAAGTGGGCGTTTTGTGGCTTACATCTTCACTAGTAAGCCTCAAAATGATCTTACTAGAGAACTAGTGGGCATTTTGTGGCTTACATGTCAACTAGTAAGCCTCAAAATCATCTTACTAGTGAACTAATGGGCACATTTATGGCCTTACATGTTCACTAGTAAGCGTCAAAATGATCTTACCAGTGAACTAGTGGGCACGTTTATGGCCTTACATGTTCACTAGGAAGCGTGAAAATGATCTTCATCGTGAACTAGTGGGCGTTTTGCGGCTTTCATGTCAACTAGTAAGCCTCAAAATGATGTTACGAGTGAGCTAGTGGGCATTTTGCGGCTTACATATCAACTAGTAAGCCTCAAAATGATCTTAATAGTGAACTAGTGGGTTCTTTTGTGGCTTACATGTTCACTAGTAAGCGTCACAATGACCTTACTTGTGAACTAGTGAGCGTTTTGTGGCTTACATGTTCACTATTAAGCCTCACAATGATCTTACTAGTGAACTAGTGGGCGTTTTGTGGCTTACATGTCAAATAGCAAGCCTCAAAATGATCTTACTAGTGAACTAGTGGGCACATTTATGGCCTTACATGTTCACTAGTAAGCCTCAAAATGATCTTACCAGTGAACTAGTGGGCGTTTTGCGGCTTACATGTAAACTAGTAAGCCTCAAAATGATCTTACTAGTGAACTAGTGGGCATTTTGTGGCTTACATGTCAACTAGTAAGCCTAAAAATGATCTTACTAGTGAACTAGTGGGCACATTTATGGCCTTAAATGTTCACTAGTAAGCCTCAAAATGATCTTACTAGTGAACTAGTGGGCGTTTTGTGGCTTACATGTTCACGAGTAAGGGTCAAAATGATCTTATTAGTGAACTAGTGGGCGTTTTGCGGCTTGCATGTCAACTAGTAAGCCTCAAAATGATCTTACGAGTGAACTAGTGGGCGTTTTGCGGCTTACATGTCAACAAGTAAGACTCAAAATGATCTTACTAATGAACTAGTGGGCGTTTTGCGGTTTACATGTCAACTAGTAAGCCTCACAATGATCTTACTAGTGAACTAGTGGGCATTTTGTGGCTTACATGTCAACTACTAAGCCTCAAAATGACCTTACTAGTGAACTGGTGGGCACATTTATGGCCTTACATGTTCACTAGTAAGCCTCAAAATGATCTTACTAGTGAACTAGTGAGCGTTTTGTGGCTTACATGTTCACTAGTAAGTGTCAAAATGACCTTACTAGTGAACTAGTGAGTGTTTTGTGGCTTACATGTTCACTAGTAGGCGTCAAAATGATCTTACTAGTGAACTAATGGGCACATTTATGGCCTTACATGTTCACTACTAAGCCTCAAAATGATCTTACGAGTGAACTAGTGGGTGTTTTGCGGCTTACATGTCAACAAGTAAGCCTCAAAATGATCTTACTAGTGAACTAGTGGGCGTTTTGCGGCTTACATGTTAACTAGTAAGCGTCAAAATGACCTTACTAGTGAACTAGTGACAATTTGTGGCTTAAAAGTTCACGAGTAAGCGTCAAAATGACCTTACTAGTGAACTAGTGAGCGTTTTGCGGCTTACTTGTCAACTAGCAAGCCTCAAAATGATCTTACGAGTGAGCTAAGGGGCGTATTGCGGCTTATATGTCACCTAGTAAGCCTCAAAATGATCTTACTAGTGAACTAGTGGGCACATTTATGGCCTTACATGTTCACTATTAAGAGTCAAAATGATCTTACTAGTGTACTAGTGGGCACATTTATGGCCTTACATGTTCACTAGTAAGCGTCAAAATGATCTTACTAGTGAACTAGTGGGAATTTTGCGGCTTACATGTCAACTCGTAAGCCTCAAAATGATCTTACTAGTGAACTAGTGGGCATTTTGTGGCTTACATGTCAACTAGTAAGCCTCAAAATGATCTTACCAGTGAACTAGTGGGCACATTTATGGCCTTACATGTTCACCAGTAAGCCTCAAAATGATCTTACCAGTGAACTAGTGGGCGTTTTGTGGCTTACATGTTGACGTGTAAGCGTCAAAATGATCTTACTAGTGAACTGGTGGCCGTTTTGCGGCTTACATGTCACCAAGTAAGCCTCAAAATGATCTTACTAATAAACTAGTGGGCGTTTTGTGGCTTACATGTTCACTAGTAAGCGTCAAAATGACTTTACTAGTGAATTAGTGAGCGTTTTGTGGCTTACATGTCAACGAGTAAGCCTCAAAATGATCTTACTAGTGAACTAGTGGGCACATTTATGGCCTTACATGTTCACTAGTAAGCGTCAAAATGATCTTACTAGTGAACTAGTGGGCGTTTTGCGGCTTGCATGTCAACTAGTAAGCCTCAAAATGATCTTACGAGTGAACTAGTGGGTGTTCTGCGGCTTACATGTCAACAAGTAAGCCTCAAAATGATCTTACTAGTGAACTAGTGGGCGTTTTGTGGCTTACATGTTAACTAGTAAGCGTCAAAATGACCTTACTAGTGAACTAGTGACAATTTGTGGCTTACATGTTCAGTAGTAAGCGTCAAAATGACCTTACTAGTGAATTAGTGAGCGTTTTGTGGCTTACATGTCAACGAGTAAGCCTCAAAATGATCTTACCAGTGAACTAGTGGGCACATTTATGGCCTTACATGTTCACTATTAAGAGTCAAAATGATCTTACTAGTGAACTAGTGGGCACATTTATGGCCTTACATGTTCACTAGTAAGCGTCAAAATGATCTTACGAGTGAACTAAGGGGCGTTTTGTGGCTTATATGTCAACTAGTAAGCCTCAAAATGATCTTACTAGTGAACTAGTGGGCACATTTATGGCCTTACATGTTCACTACTAAGAGTCAAAATGATCTTACTAGTGAACTAGTGGGCACATTTATGGCCTTACATGTTCACTAGTAAGCGTCAAAATGATCTTACTAGTGAACAAGTGGGCGTTTTGTGGCTTACATCTTCACTAGTAAGCCTCAAAATGATCTTACTAGAGAACTAGTGGGCATTTTGTGGCTTACATGTCAACTAGTAAGCCTCAAAATCATCTTACTAGTGAACTAATGGGCACATTTATGGCCTTACATGTTCACTAGTAAGCGTCAAAATGATCTTACCAGTGAACTAGTGGGCACGTTTATGGCCTTACATGTTCACTAGGAAGCGTGAAAATGATCTTCATCGTGAACTAGTGGGCGTTTTGCGGCTTTCATGTCAACTAGTAAGCCTCAAAATGATGTTACGAGTGAGCTAGTGGGCATTTTGCGGCTTACATATCAACTAGTAAGCCTCAAAATGATCTTAATAGTGAACTAGTGGGTTCTTTTGTGGCTTACATGTTCACTAGTAAGCGTCACAATGACCTTACTTGTGAACTAGTGAGCGTTTTGTGGCTTACATGTTCACTATTAAGCCTCACAATGATCTTACTAGTGAACTAGTGGGCGTTTTGTGGCTTACATGTCAAATAGCAAGCCTCAAAATGATCTTACTAGTGAACTAGTGGGCACATTTATGGCCTTACATGTTCACTAGTAAGCCTCAAAATGATCTTACCAGTGAACTAGTGGGCGTTTTGCGGCTTACATGTAAACTAGTAAGCCTCAAAATGATCTTACTAGTGAACTAGTGGGCATTTTGTGGCTTACATGTCAACTAGTAAGCCTAAAAATGATCTTACTAGTGAACTAGTGGGCACATTTATGGCCTTAAATGTTCACTAGTAAGCCTCAAAATGATCTTACTAGTGAACTAGTGGGCGTTTTGTGGCTTACATGTTCACGAGTAAGGGTCAAAATGATCTTATTAGTGAACTAGTGGGCGTTTTGCGGCTTGCATGTCAACTAGTAAGCCTCAAAATGATCTTACGAGTGAACTAGTGGGCGTTTTGCGGCTTACATGTCAACAAGTAAGCCTCAAAATGATCTTACTAATGAACTAGTGGGCGTTTTGCGGTTTACATGTCAACTAGTAAGCCTCACAATGATCTTACTAGTGAACTAGTGGGCATTTTGTGGCTTACATGTCAACTACTAAGCCTCAAAATGACCTTACTAGTGAACTAGTGGGCACATTTATGGCCTTACATGTTCACTAGTAAGCCTCAAAATGATCTTACTAGTGAACTAGTGAGCGTTTTGTGGCTTACATGTTCACTAGTAAGTGTCAAAATGACCTTACTAGTGAACTAGTGAGTGTTTTGTGGCTTACATGTTCACTAGTAGGCGTCAAAATGATCTTACTAGTGAACTAATGGGCACATTTATGGCCTTACATGTTCACTAGTAAGCCTCAAAATGATCTTACTAGTGAACTAGTGGGCGTTCTGTGGCTTACATGTTCACGGGTAAGCGTCAAAATGATTTTACTAGTGAACTAGTGGGCGTTTTGTGGCTTACATGTTCACTAGTAAGCCTCAAAATGATCTTACTAGTGAACTAGTGGGCGTTTTGTGGCTTACATCTTCACTCGTTAGCCTCAAAATGATCTTACTAGTGAACTAGTGGGCGTTTTGTGGCTTACATGTCAACTAGTAAGCCTCAAAATGATCTTACTAGTGAACTAGTGGGCACATTTATGACCTTACATGTTCACTAGTAAGCCTCAAAATGATCTTACCAGTGAACTAGTGGGGGTTTTGCGGCTTATATGTCAACTAGTAAGCCTCAAAATGATCTTACTAGTGAACTAGTGGGGATTTTGTGGCTTACATGTCAACTAGTAAGCCTAAAAATGATCTTACTAGTGAACTAGTGGGCACATTTATGGCCTTAAATGTTCACTAGTAAGCCTCAAAATGATCTTACTAGTGAACTAGTGGGCGTTTTGTGGCTTACATGTTCACGAGTAAGTGTCAAAATGATCTTACTAGTGAACTAGTGGCCGTTTTGCGGCTTACATGTCAACAAGTAAGCCTCAAAATGATCTTACTAATGAACTAGTGGGCGTTTTGTGGCTTACATGTTCACTAGTAAGCGTCAAAATGACCTTACTAGTGAATTAGTGAGCGTTTTGTGGCTTACATGTCAACGAGTAAGCCTCAAAATGATCTTACTAGTGAACTAGTGACAATTTGTGGCTTACATGTTCACGAGTAAGCGTCAAAATGACCTTACTAGTGAACTAGTGAGCGTTTTGCGGCTTACATGTCAACTAGCAAGCCTCAAAATGATCTTGCGAGTGAACTAGTGGGCACATTTATGGCCTTACATGTTCACTATTAAGAGTCAAAATGATCTTACTAGTGAACAGGTGGGCACATTTATGGCCTTACATGCTCACTAGTAAGCCTCAAAATGATCTTACTAGTGAACTAGTGGGCGTTTTGTGGCTTACATCTTCACTCGTTAGCCTCAAAATGATCTTACTAGTGAACTAGTGGGCGTTTTGTGGCTTACATGTTCACTAGTAAGCCTCAAAATGATCTTACCAGTGAACTAGTGGGGGTTTTGCGGCTTATATGTCAACTAGTAAGCCTCAAAATGATCTTACTAGTGAACTAGTGGGGATTTTGTGGCTTACATGTCAACTAGTAAGCGTCAAAATGATCTTACTAGTGAACTAGTGGGCACATTTATGGCCTTACATGTTCACTAGTAAGCCTCAAAATGATCTTTCCAGTGAACTAGTGGGCGTTTTGTGGCTTACATGTTCACGAGTAAGCGTCAAAATGATCTTACTAGTGAACTAGTGGCCGTTTTGCGGCTTACATGTCAACAAGTAAGCCTCAAAATGATCTTACTAATGAACTAGTGGGCGTTTTGTGGCTTACATGTTCAGTAGTAAGCGTCAAAATGACCTTACTAGTGAATTAGTGAGCGTTTTGTGGCTTACATGTCAACGAGTAAGCCTCAAAATGATCTTACTAGTGAACTAGTGGGCACATTTATGGCCTTACATGTTCACTAGTAAGCGTCAAAATGATCTTACTAGTGAACTAGTGGGCGTTTTGCGGCTTGCATGTCAACTAGTAAGCCTCAAAATGATCTTACGAGTGAACTAGTGGGTTTTTTTGCGGCTTACATGTCAACAAGTAAGCCTCAAAATGATCTTACTAGTGAACTAGTGGGCGTTTTGTGGCTTACATGTTAACTAGTAAGCGTCAAAATGACCTTACTAGTGAACTAGTGACAATTTGTGGCTTACATGTTCACGAGTAAGCGTCAAAATGACCTTACTAGTGAACTAGTGAGCGCTTTGCGGCTTACATGTCAACTAGCAAGCCTCAAAATGATCTTACTAGTGAACTAGTAGGCACATTTATGGCCTTACATGTTCACTATTAAGAGTCAAAATGATCTTACTAGTGAACTAGTGGGCACATTTATGGCCTTACATGTTCACTAGTAAGCGTCAAAATGATCTTACGAGTGAACTAAGGGGCGTTTTGCGGCTTATATGTCAACTAGTAAGCCTCAAAATGATCTTACTAGTGAACTAGTGGGCACATTTATGGCCTTACATGTTCACTATTAAGAGTCAAAATGATCTTACTAGTGAACTAGTGGGCACATTTATGGCCTTACATGTTCACTAGTAAGCGTCAAAATGATCTTACCAGTGAACTAGTGGGCACGTTTATGGCCTTACATGTTCACTAGGAAGCGTGAAAATGATCTTCATCGTGAACTAGTGGGCGTTTTGCGGCTTTCATGTCAACTAGTAAGCCTCAAAATGATGTTACGAGTGAGCTAGTGGGCATTTTGCGGCTTACATGTCAACTAGTAAGCCTCAAAATGATCTTAATAGTGAACTAGTGGGTTCTTTTGTGGCTTACATGTTCACTAGTAAGCGTCACAATGACCTTACTTGTGAACTAGTGAGCGTTTTGTGGCTTACATGTTCACTATTAAGCCTCACAATGATCTTACTAGTGAACTAGTGGGCGTTTTGTGGCTTACATGTCAAATAGCAAGCCTCAAAATGATCTTACTAGTGAACTAGTGGGCACATTTATGGCCTTACATGTTCACTAGTAAGCCTCAAAATGATCTTACCAGTGAACTAGTGGGCTTTTTACGGCTTACATGTAAACTAGTAAGCCTCAAAATTATCTTACCAGTGAACTAGTGGGCGTTTTGCGGCTTACATGTAAACTAGTAAGCCTCAAAATGATCTTACCAGTGAACTAGTGGGCACATTTATGGCCTTACATGTTCACCAGTAAGCCTCAAAATGATCTTACCAGTGAACTAGTGGGCGTTTTGTGGCTTACATGTTGACGAGTAAGCGTCAAAATGATCTTACTAGTGAACTGGTGGCCGTTTTGCGGCTTACATGTCACCAAGTAAGCCTCAAAATGATCTTACTAATAAACTAGTGGGCGTTTTGTGGCTTACATGTTCACTAGTAAGCATCAAAATGACCTTACTAGTGAATTAGTGAGCGTTTTGTGGCTTACATGTCAACGAGTAAGCCTCAAAATGATCTTACTAGTGAACTAGTGGGCACACTTATGGCCTTACATGTTCACTAGTAAGCGTCAAAATGATCTTACTAGTGAACTAGTGGGCGTTTTGCGGCTTGCATGTCAACTAGTAAGCCTCAAAATGATCTTACGAGTGAACTAGTGGGAGTTTTGCGGCTTACATGTCAACAAGTAAGCCTCAAAATGATCTTACTAGTGAACTAGTGGGCGTTTTGTGGCTTACATGTTAACTAGTAAGCGTCAAAATGACCTTACTAGTGAACTAGTGACAATTTGTGGCTTACATGTTCACGAGTAAGCGTCAAAATGACCTTACTAGTGAACTAGTGAGCGCTTTGCGGCTTACATGTCAACTAGCAAGCCTCAAAATGATCTTACTAGTGAACTAGTGGGCACATTTATGGCCTTACATGTTCACTATTAAGAGTCAAAATGATCTTACTAGTGAACTAGTGGGCACATTTATGGCCTTACATGTTCACTAGTAAGCGTAAAAATGATCTTACGAGTGAGCTAAGGGGCGTTTTGTGGCTTATATGTCAACTAGTAAGCCTCAAAATGATCTTACTAGTGAACTAGTGGGCACATTTATGGCCTTACATGTTCACTACTAAGAGTCAAAATGATCTTACTAGTGAACTAGTGGGCACATTTATGGCCTTACATGTTCACTAGTAAGCGTCAAAATGATCTTACTAGTGAACAAGTGGGCGTTTTGTGGCTTACATCTTCACTAGTAAGCCTCAAAATGATCTTACTAGAGAACTAGTGGGCATTTTGTGGCTTACATGTCAACTAGTAAGCCTCAAAATCATCTTACTAGTGAACTAATGGGCACATTTATGGCCTTACATGTTCACTAGTAAGCGTCAAAATGATCTTACCAGTGAACTAGTGGGCACGTTTATGGCCTTACATGTTCACTAGGAAGCGTGAAAATGATCTTCATCGTGAACTAGTGGGCGTTTTGCGGCTTTCATGTCATCTAGTAAGCCTCAAAATGATGTTACGAGTGAGCTAGTGGGCATTTTGCGGCTTACATATCAACTAGTAAGCCTCAAAATGATCTTAATAGTGAACTAGTGGGTTCTTTTGTGGCTTACATGTTCACTAGTAAGCGTCACAATGACCTTACTTGTGAACTAGTGAGCGTTTTGTGGCTTACATGTTCACTATTAAGCCTCACAATGATCTTACTAGTGAACTAGTGGGCGTTTTGTGGCTTACATGTCAAATAGCAAGCCTCAAAATGATCTTACTAGTGAACTAGTGGGCACATTTATGGCCTTACATGTTCACTAGTAAGCCTCAAAATGATCTTACCAGTGAACTAGTGGGCGTTTTGCGGCTTACATGTAAACTAGTAAGCCTCAAAATGATCTTACTAATGAACTAGTGGGCATTTTGTGGCTTACATGTCAACTAGTAAGCCTAAAAATGATCTTACTAGTGAACTAGTGGTCACATTTATGGCCTTAAATGTTCACTAGTAAGCCTCAAAATGATCTTACTAGTGAACTAGTGGGCGTTTTGTGGCTTACATGTTCACGAGTAAGGGTCAAAATGATCTTATTAGTGAACTAGTGGGCGTTTTGCGGCTTGCATGTCAACTAGTAAGCCTCAAAATGATCTTACGAGTGAACTAGTGGGCGTTTTGCGGCTTACATGTCAACAAGTAAGCCTCAAAATGATCTTACTAATGAACTAGTGGGCGTTTTGCGGTTTACATGTCAACTAGTAAGCCTCACAATGATCTTACTAGTGAACTAGTGGGCATTTTGTGGCTTACATGTCAACTACTAAGCCTCAAAATGACCTTACTAGTGAACTAGTGGGCACATTTATGGCCTTACATGTTCACTAGTAAGCCTCAAAATGATCTTACTAGTGAACTAGTGAGCGTTTTGTGGCTTACATGTTCACTAGTAAGTGTCAAAATGACCTTACTAGTGAACTAGTGAGTGTTTTGTGGCTTACATGTTCACTAGTAGGCGTCAAAATGATCTTACTAGTGAACTAATGGGCACATTTATGGCCTTACATGTTCACTAGTAAGCCTCAAAATGATCTTACTAGTGCACTAGTGGGCGTTCTGTGGCTTACATGTTCACGGGTAAGCGTCAAAATGATTTTACTAGTGAACTAGTGGGCGTTTTGTGGCTTACATGTTCACTAGTAAGCCTCAAAATGATCTTACTAGTGAACTAGTGGTCGTTTTGTGGCTTACATCTTCACTCGTTAGCCTCAAAATGATCTTACTAGTGAACTAGTGGGCGTTTTGTGGCTTACATGTCAACTAGTAAGCCTCAAAATGATCTTACTAGTGAACTAGTGGGCACATTTATGACCTTACATGTTCACTAGTAAGCCTCAAAATGATCTTACCAGTGAACTAGTGGGGGTTTTGCGGCTTATATGTCAACTAGTAAGCCTCAAAATGATCTTACTAGTGAACTAGTGGGGATTTTGTGGCTTACATGTCAACTAGTAAGCCTAAAAATGATCTTACTAGTGAACTAGTGGGCACATTTATGGCCTTAAATGTTCACTAGTAAGCCTCAAAATGATCTTACTAGTGAACTAGTGGGCGTTTTGTGGCTTACATGTTCACGAGTAAGTGTCAAAATGATCTTACTAGTGAACTAGTGGCCGTTTTGCGGCTTACATGTCAACAAGTAAGCCTCAAAATGATCTTACTAATGAACTAGTGGGCGTTTTGTGGCTTACATGTTCACTAGTAAGCGTCAAAATGACCTTACTAGTGAATTAGTGAGCGTTTTGTGGCTTACATGTCAACGAGTAAGCCTCAAAATGATCTTACTAGTGAACTAGTGACAATTTGTGGCTTACATGTTCACGAGTAAGCGTCAAAATGACCTTACTAGTGAACTAGTGAGCGTTTTGCGGCTTACATGTCAACTAGCAAGCCTCAAAATGATCTTGCGAGTGAACTAGTGGGCACATTTATGGCCTTACATGTTCACTATTAAGAGTCAAAATGATCTTACGAGTGAACAGGTGGGCACATTTATGGCCTTACATGCTCACTAGTAAGCCTCAAAATGATCTTACTAGTGAACTAGTGGGCGTTTTGTGGCTTACATCTTCACTCGTTAGCCTCAAAATGATCTTACTAGTGAACTAGTGGGCGTTTTGTGGCTTACATGTTCACTAGTAAGCCTCAAAATGATCTTACCAGTGAACTAGTGGGGGTTTTGCGGCTTATATGTCAACTAGTAAGCCTCAAAATGATCTTACTAGTGAACTAGTGGGGATTTTGTGGCTTACATGTCAACTAGTAAGCGTCAAAATGATCTTACTAGTGAACTAGTGGGCACATTTATGGCCTTACATGTTCACTAGTAAGCCTCAAAATGATCTTTCCAGTGAACTAGTGGGCGTTTTGTGGCTTACATGTTCACGAGTAAGCGTCAAAATGATCTTAGTAGTGAACTAGTGGCCGTTTTGCGGCTTACATGTCAACAAGTAAGCCTCAAAATGATCTTACTAATGAACTAGTGGGCGTTTTGTGGCTTACATGTTCTCTAGTAAGCGTCAAAATGACCTTACTAGTGAACTAGTGGGCGTTTTGCGGCTTGCATGTCGACTAGTAAGCCTCAAAATGATCTTACGAGTGAACTAGTGGGTGTTTTGCGGCTTACATGTCAACAAGTAAGCCTCAAAATGATCTTACGAGTGAACTAGTGGGTGTTTTGCGGCTTACATGTCAACAAGTAAGCCTCAAAATTATCTTACTAGTGAACTAGTGGGCGTTTTGTGGCTTACATGTTAACTAGTAAGCGTCAAAATGATCTTACTAGTGAACAAGTGGGCGTTTTGTGGCTTACATGTTCACTAGTAAGTGTCAAAATGACCTTACTAGTGAACTAGTGAGTGTTTTGTGGCTTACATGTTCACTAGTAGGCGTCAAAATGATCTTACTAGTGAACTAGTGGGCACATTTATGGCCTTACATATTCACTAGTAAGCCTCAAAATGATCTTACTAGTGAACTAGTGGGCGTTCTGTGGCTTACATGTTAACTAGTAAGCGTCAAAATAACCTTACTAGTGACAATTTGTGGCTTACATGTTCACGAGTAAGCGTCAAAATGACCTTACTAGTGAACTAGTGAGCGTTTTGTGGCTTACATGTTCACTAGTAAGCGTCAAAATGATCTTACTAGTGAACTAGTGGGCGTTTTGTGGCTTACATGTTCACTAGTAAGCGTCAAAATGATCTTACTAGTGAACTAGTGGGCGTTTTGTGGCTTACATGTTCACTAGTAAGCCTCAAAATGATCTTACTAGTGAACTAGTGGGCGTTTTGTGGCTTACATGTCAACTAGTTAGTCTCAAAATGATCTTACTAGTGAACTAGTCGGCACATTTATGGCGTTACATGTTCACTAGTAAGCCTCAAAATGATCTTACCAGTGAACTAGTGGGGGTTTTGCGGCTTATATATCAACTAGTAAGCCTCAAAATGATCTTACTAGTGAACTAGTGGGGATTTTGTGGCTTACATGTCAACTAGTAAGCCTCAAAATAATCTTACCAGTGAACTAGTGGGCACATTTATGGCCTTACATGTTCACCAGTAAGCCTCAAAATGATCTTACCAGTGAACTAGTGGGCGTTTTGTGGTTTACATGTTCACTAGTAAGCGTCAAAATGATCTTACTAGTGAACTACTGGCCGTTTTGCGGCTTACATGTCAATAAGTAAGCCTCAAAATGATCTTACTAATGAACTAGTGGGCGTTTTGTGGCTTACATGTTCACTAGTAAGCGTCAAAATGACCTTACTAGTGAATTAGTGAGCGTTTTGTGGCTTACATGTCAACGAGTAAGCCTCAAAATGATCTTACTAGTGAACTAGTGGGCACATTTATGGCCTTACATGTTCAATATTAAGAGTCAAAATGATCTTACTAGTGAACTAGTGGGCACATTTATGGCCTTACATGTTCACTAGTAAGCGTCAAAATGATCTTACTAGTGAACAAGTGGGCGTTTTGTGGCTTACATCTTCACTAGTAAGCCTCAAAATGATCTTACTAGAGAACTAGTGGGCATTTTGTGGCTTACATGTCAACTAGTAAGCCTCAAAATTATCTTACTAGTGAACGAATGGGCACATTTATGGCCTTACATGTTCACTAGTAAGCGTCAAAATGATCTTACTAGTGAACTAGTGGGCACGTTTATGGCCTTACATGTTCACTAGTAAGCGTGAAAATGATCTTCATCGTGAACTAGTGGGCGTTTTGCGGCTTACATGTCAACTAGTAAGCCTCAAAATGATCTTACGAGTGAGCTAGTGGGCGTTTTGCGGCTTACATGTCAACTACTAAGCCTCAAAATTATCTTAATAGTGAACTAGTGGGTTCTTTTGTGGCTTACATTTTCACTAGTAAGCGTCACAATGACCTTACTTGTGAAGTAGTGAGCGTTTTGTGGCTTACATGTTCACTAGTAAGCCTCACAATGATCTTACTAGTGAACTAGTGGGCGTTTTGTGGCTTACATGTCAAATAGCAAGCCTCAAAATGATCTTACTAGTGAACTAGTGGGCACATTTATGGCCTTACATGTTCACTAGTAGGCCTCAAAATGATCTTACCAGTGAACTAGTGGGCGTTTTGCGGCTTACATGTCAACTAGCAAGCCTCAAAATGATCTTACTAGTGAACTAGTGGGCATTTTGTGGCTTACATGTCAACCAGTAAGCCTCAAAATGATCTTACTAGTGAACTAGTGGGCACATTTATGGCCTTAAATGTTCACTAGTAAGCCTCAAAATGATCTTACTAGTGAACTAGTGGGGGTTTTGTGGCTTACATGTTCACGAGTAAGCCTCAAAATGATCTTACGAGTGAACTAGTGGGCGTTTTGCGGCTTACATGTCAACAAGTAAGCCTCAAAATGATCTTACTAGTGAACTAGTGGGTTCTTTTGTGGCTGACATGTTCACTAGTAAGCGTCACAATGACCTTACTAGTGAACTAGTGAGCGTTTTGTGGCTTACATGTTCACTAGTAAGTGTCAAAATGACCTTACTAGTGAACTAGTGAGTGTTTTGTGGCTGACATGTTCACTAGTAAGCGTCAAAATGACCTTACTAGTGAACTAGTGACAATTTGTGGCTTACATGTTCACGAGTAAGCGTCAAAATGACCTTACTAGTGAACTAGTGAGCGTTTTGTGGCTTACATGTTCACTAGTAAGCCTCAAAATGATCTTACGAGTGAGCTAAGGGGCGTTTTGTGGCTTACATGTCAACTAGTAAGCCTCAAAATGATCTTACTAGTGAACTAGTGGGCGTTTTGTGGCTTACATGTTCACTAGTAAGACTCAAAATGATCTTACTAGTGAACTAGTGGGCGTTTTGTGGCTTACATCTTCACTCGTTACCCTCAAAATGATCTTACTAGTGAACTAGTGGGCTTTTGTGGCTTACATGTCAACTAGTAAGCCTCAAAATGATCTTACTAGTGAACTAGTGGACACATTTATGGCCTTACATGTTCACTAGTAAGCCTCAAAATGATCTTACTAGTGAACTAGTGGGCGTTTTGTGGCTTACATGTTCATGAGTAAGCGTCAAAATGATCTTACTAGTGAACTAGTGGGCGTTTTGCGGCTTGCATGTCAACTAGTAAGCCTCAAAATGATCTTACGAGTGAACTTGTGGGCGTTTGGCGGCTTACATGTCAACAAGTAAGCCTCAAAATGATCTTACTAATGAACTAGTGGGTGTTTTGTGGCTTACATGTTCACTAGTAAGCGTCAAAATGACCTTACTAGTGAATTAGTGAGCGTTTTGTGCCTTACATGTCAACTAGTAAGTCTCAAAATGATCTTACTAGTGAACTAGTGGTTGTTTTGTGGCATACATGTTCACTAGTAAGCCTCAAAATGATCTTACTAGTGAACTAGTGGGCACATTTATGACCTTACATGTTCACTAGTAAGCGTCAAAATGATCTTACTAGTGAACTAGTGGGCATTCTGTGGCTTACATATCAACTAGTAAGCCTCAAAATGATCTTACTAGTGAACTAGTGGGCACATTTATGGCCTTACATGTTCACTATTAAGCCTCAAAATGATCTTACTAGTGAACTCGTGGGCGTTTTGTGGCTTACATGTTCACTAGTAAGCCTCAAAATGATCTTACGAGTGAGCTAAGGGGCGTTTTGTGGCTTACATGTCAACTAGTAAGCCTCAAAATGATCTTCCTAGTGAACTAGTGGGCGTTTTGTGGCTTACATGTTCACTAGTAAGTGTCAAAATGATCTTACTAGTGAACTAGTGGGCACATTTATGGCCTTACATGTTCACGAGTAGGCCTCAAAATGATCTTACCAGTGAACTAGTGGGCGTTTTGCGGCTTACATGTCAACTAGCAAGCCTCAAAATGATCTTACTAGTGAACTAGTGGGCATTTTGTGGCTTACATGTCAACTAGTAAGCCTCAAAATGATCTTACTAGTGAACTAGTGGGCACATTTATGGCCTTAAATGTTCACTAGTAAGCCTCAAAATGATCTTACTAGTGAACTAGTGGGGGTTTTGCGGCTTACATGTCAACAAGTAAGCCTCAAAATGATCTTACTAGTGAACTAGTGGGTTCTTTTGTGGCTGACATGTTCACTAGTAAGCGTCACAATGACCTTTCTAGTGAACTAGTAAGCGTTTTGTGGCTTACATGTTCACTAGTAAGTGTCAAAATGACCTTACTAGTGAACTAGTGAGTGTTTTGTGGCTGACATGTTCACTAGTAAGCGTCAAAATGACCTTACTAGTGAACTAGTGACAATTTGTGGCTTACATGTTCACGAGTAAGCGTCAAAATGACCTTACTAGTGAACTAGTGAGCGTTTTGTGGCTTACATGTTCACTAGTAAGCCTCAAAATGATCTTACGAGTGAGCTAAGGGGCGTTTTGTGGCTTACATGTCAACTAGTAAGCCTCAAAATGATCTTACTAGTGAACTAGTGGGCGTTTTGTGGCTTACATGTTCACTAGTAAGACTCAAAATTATCTTACTAGTGAACTAGTGGGCGTTTTGTGGCTTACATCTTCACTCGTTACCCTCAAAATGATCTTACTAGTGAACTAGTGAGCGTTTTGTGGCTTACATGTCAACTAGTAAGCCTCAAAATGATCTTACTAGTGAACTAGTGGACACATTTATGGCCTTACATGTTCACTAGTAAGCCTCAAAATGATCTTACTAGTGAACTAGTGGGCGTTTTGTGGCTTACATGTTCATGAGTAAGCGTCAAAATGATCTTACTAGTGAACTAGTGGGCGTTTTGCGGCTTGCATGTCAACTAGTAAGCCTCAAAATGATCTTACGAGTGAACTAGTGGGCGTTTGGCGGCTTACATGTCAACAAGTAAGCCTCAAAATGATCTTACTAATGAACTAGTGGGTGTTTTGTGGCTTACATGTTCACTAGTAAGCGTCAAAATGACCTTACTAGTGAATTAGTGAGCGTTTTGTGGCTTACATGTCAACTAGTAAGCCTCAAAATGATCTTACTAGTGAACTAGTGGGTGTTTTGTGGCTTACATGTCAACTAGTAAGCCTCAAAATGATCTTACTAGTGAACTAGTGGTTGTTTTGTGGCTTACATGTTCACTAGTAAGCCTCAAAATGATCTTACTAGTGAACTAGTGGGCACATTTATGGCCTTACATGTTCACTAGTAAGCGTCAAAATGATCTTACTAGTGAACTAGTGGGCATTTTGTGGCTTACATATCAACTAGTAAGCCTCAAAATGATCTTACTAGTGAACTCGTGGGCGTTTTGTGTCTTACATGTTCACTAGTAAGCCTCAAAATGATCTTACGAGTGAGCTAAGGGGCGTTTTGTGGCTTACATGTCAACTAGTAAGCCTCAAAATGATCTTATTAGTGAACTAGTGGGCGTTTTGTGGCTTACATGTTCACTAGTAAGTGTCAAAATGACCTTACTAGTTAACTAGTGAGTGTTTTGTGGCTTACATGTTCACTATTAGGCGTCAAAATGATCTTACTAGTGAACTAGTGAGCGTTTTGTGGCTTACATGTTCACTAGTAAGCCTCAAAATGATCTTACTAGTGAACTAGTGGGCACATTTATGGCCTTACATGTTCACTAGTAAGCCTCAAAATGATCTTACTAGTGAACTAGTGGGCACATTTATGGCCTTACATGTTCACTAGTAAGCCTCAAAATGATCTTACTAGTGAACTAGTGGGCATTTTGTGGCTTACATGTCAACTAGTAAGCCTCAAAATGATCTTACTAGTGAACTAGTGGGCGTTTTGTGGCTTACATGTTCACGAGTAAGCGTCAAAATGATCTTACTAGTGAACTAGTGGGCGTTTTGCGGCTTGCATGTCAACTAGTAAGCCTCAAAATGATCTTACGAGTGAACTAGTGGGCGTTTTGCGGCTTACATGTCAACAAGTAAGCCTCAAAATGATCTTAGTAATGAACTAGTGGGTGTTTTGTGGCTTACATGTTCACTAGTAAGCGTCAAAATGACCTTACTAGTGAATTAGTGAGCATTTTGTGGCTTACATGTCAACTAGTAAGCCTCAAAATGATCTTACTAGTGAACTAGTGGTTGTTTGTGGCTTATATGTTCACTAGTAAGCCTCAAAATGATCTTACTAGTGAACTAGTGGGCACATTTATGGCCTTACATGTTCACTAGTAAGCGTCAAAATGATCTTACTAGTGAACTAGTGGGCATTTTGTGGCTTACATGTCAACTAGTAAGCCTCAAAATGATCTTACTAGTGAACTAGTAGGCACATTTGTGGCCTTACATGTTCACTAGTAAGCCTCAAAATGATCTTACTAGTGAACTCGTGGGCGTTTTGTGGCTTACATGTTCACGAGTAAGCCTCAAAATGATCTTACGAGTGAGATAAGGGGCGTTTTGTGGCTTACATGTCAACTAGTAAGCCTCAAAATGATCTTAGAAGTGAACTAGTGGGCGTTTTGTGGCTTACATGTTCACTAGTAAGTGTCAAAATGACCTTACTAGTTAACTAGTGAGTGTTTTGTGGCTTACATGTTCACTGGTAGGCGTCAAAATGATCTTACTAGTGAACTAGTGAGCGTTTTGTGGCTTACATGTTCACTAGTAAGCCTCAAAATGATCTTACTAGTGAACTAGTGGGCACATTTATGGCCTTACATGTTCACTAGTAAGCCTCAAAATGATCTTACTAGTGAACTAGTGGGCGTTTTGTGGATTACATTTTCACTAGTAAGTGTCAAAATGACCTTACTAGTTAACTAGTGAGTGTTTTGTGGCTTACATCTTCACTAGTAAGTGTCAAAATGACCTTACTAGTTAACTAGTGAGTGTTTTGTGGCTTACATGTTCACTAGTAGGCGTCAAAATGATCTTACTAGTGAACTAGTGAGCGTTTTGTGGCTTACATGTTCACTAGTAAGCCTCAAAATGATCTTACTAGTGAACTAGTGGGCATTTTGTGGCTTACATGTCAACTAGTAAGCCTCAAAATGATCTTACTAGTGAACTAGTGGGCACATTTATGGCCTTACATGTTCACTTGTAAGCCTCAAAATGTTCTTACTAGTGAGCTAGTGGGCGTTTTGTGGCTTACATGTTCACGAGTAAGCGTCAAAATGATCGTACTAGTGAACTAGTGGGCGTTTTGCGGCTTGCATGTCAACTAGTAAGCCTCAAAATGATCTTACGAGTGAACTAGTGGGCGTTTTGCGGCTTACATGTCAAAAAGTAAGCCTCAAAATGATCTTACTAATGAACTAGTGGGTGTTTTGTGGCTTACATGTTCACTAGTAAGCGTCAAAATGACCTTACTAGTGAATTAGTGAGCGTTTTGTGGCTTACATGTCAACTAGTAAGCCTCAAAATGATCTTACTAGTGAACTAGTGGTTGTTTTGTGGCTTATATGTTCACTAGTAAGCCTCAAAATGATCTTACTAGTGAACTAGTGGGCACATTTATGGCCTTACATGTTCACTAGTAAGCGTCAAAATGATCTTACTAGTGAACTAGTGGGCACATTTATGGCCTTACATGTTCACTAGTAAGCCTCAAAATGATCTTACGAGTGAGCTAAGGGGCGTTTTGTGGCTTACATGTCAACTAGTAAGCCTCAAAATGATCTTAGAAGTGAACTAGTGGGCGTTTTGTGGCTTACATGTTCACTAGTAAGTGTCAAAATGACCTTACTAGTTAACTAGTGAGTGTTTTGTGGCTTACATGTTCACTGGTAGGCGTCAAAATGATCTTACTAGTGAACTAGTGAGCGTTTTGTGGCTTACATGTTCACTAGTAAGCCTCAAAATGATCTTACTAGTGAACTAGTGGGCACATTTATGGCCTTACATGTTCACTATTAAGAGTCAAAATGATCTTACTAGTGAACTAGTGAGCACATTTATGGCCTTACATGTTCACTAGTAAGCGTCAAAATGATCTTACTAGTGAAGAAGTGGGCGTTTTGTGGCTTACATCTTCACTAGTAAGCCTCAAAATGATCTTACTAGAGAACTAGTGGGCATTTTGTGGCTTACATGTCAACTAGTAAGCCTCAAAATTATCTTACTAGTGAACTAATGGGCACATTTATGGCCTTACATGTTCACTAGTAAGCGTCAAAATGATCTTACTAGTGAACTAGTGGGCACGTTTATGGCCTTACATGTTCACTAGTAAGCGTGAAAATGATCTTCATCGTGAACTAGTGGGCGTTTTGCGGCTTACATGTCAACTAGTAAGCCTCAAAATGATCTTACGAGTGAGCTAGTGGGCGTTTTGCGGCTTACATGTCAACTAGTAAGCCTCAAAATGATCTTAATAGTGAACTAGTGGGTTCTTTTGTGGCTTACATTTTCACTAGTAAGCGTCACAATGAACTTACTTGTGAAGTAGTGAGCGTTTTGTGGCTTACATGTTCACTAGTAAGCCTCACAATGATCTTACTAGTGAACTAGTGGGCGTTTTGTGGCTTACATGTCAAATAGCAAGCCTCAAAATGATCTTACTAGTGAACTAGTGGGCACATTTATGAGCTTACATGTTCACTAGTAGGCCTCAAAATGATCTTACCAGTGAACTAGTGGGCGTTTTGCGGCTTACATGTCAACTAGCAAGCCTCAAAATGATCTTACTAGTGAACTAGTGGGCATTTTGTGGCTTACATGTCAACTAGTAAGCCTCAAAATGATCTTACTAGTGAACTAGTGGGCACATTTATGGCCTTAAATGTTCACTAGTAAGCCTCAAAATGATCTTACTAGTGAACTAGTGGGGGTTTTGTGGCTTACATGTTCACGAGTAAGCCTCAAAATGATCTTACGAGTGAACTAGTGGGCGTTTTGCGGCTTACATGTCAACAAGTAAGCCTCAAAATGATCTTACTAGTGAACTATTGGGTTCTTTTGTGGCTGACATGTTCACTAGTAAGCGTCACAATGACCTTACTAGTGAACTAGTGAGCGTTTTGTGGCTTACATGTTCACTAGTAAGTGTCAAAATGACCTTACTAGTGAACTAGTGAGTGTTTTGTGGCTGACATGTTCACTAGTAAGCGTCAAAATGACCTTACTAGTGAACTAGTGACAATTTGTGGCTTACATTTTCACGAGTAAGCGTCAAAATGACCTTACTAGTGAACTAGTGAGCGTTTTGTGGCTTACATGTTCACTAGTAAGCCTCAAAATGATCTTACGAGTGAGCTAAGGGGCGTTTTGTGGCTTACATGTCAACTAGTAAGCCTCAAAATGATCTTACTAGTGAACTAGTGGGCGTTTTGTGGCTTACATGTTCACTAGTAAGACTCAAAATGATCTTACTAGTGAACTAGTGGGCGTTTTGTGGCTTACATCTTCACTCGTTACCCTCAAAATGATCTTACTAGTGAACTAGTGGGCGTTTTGTGGCTTACATGTTCATGAGTAAGCGTCAAAATGATCTTACTAGTGAACTAGTGGGCGTTTTGCGGCTTGCATGTCAACTAGTAAGCCACAAAATGATCTTACTAGTGAACTAGTGGGCGTTTTGCGGCTTACATGTCAACAAGTAAGCCTCAAAATGATCTTACTAGTGAACTAGTGGGTGTTTTGTGGCTTACATGTTCACTAGTAAGCGTCAAAATGACCTTACTAATGAATTAGTGAGCGTTTTGTGGCTTACATGTCAACTAGTAAGCCTCAAAATGATCTTACTAGTGAACTAGTGGTTGTTTTGTGGCTTACATGTTCACTAGTAAGCCTCACAATGATCTTACTAGTGAACTAGTGGGCGTTTTGTGGCTTACATGTCAAATAGCAAGCGTCAAAATGATCTTACTAGTGAACTAGTGGGCACATTTATGAGCTTACATGTTCACTAGTAGGCCTCAAAATGATCTTACCAGTGAACTAGTGGGCGTTTTGCGGCTTACATGTCAACTAGCAAGCCTCAAAATGATCTTACTAGTGAACTAGTGGGCGTTTTGTGGCTTACATCTTCACTCGTTACCCTCAAAATGATCTTACTAGTGAACTAGTGGGCGTTTTGTGGCTTACATGTTCATGAGTAAGCGTCAAAATGATCTTACTAGTGAACTAGTGGGCGTTTTGCGGCTTGCATGTCAACTAGTAAGCCACAAAATGATCTTACTAGTGAACTAGTGGGCGTTTTGCGGCTTACATGTCAACAAGTAAGCCTCAAAATGATCTTACTAGTGAACTAGTGGGTGTTTTGTGGCTTACATGTTCACTAGTAAGCGTCAAAATGACCTTACTAATGAATTAGTGAGCGTTTTGTGGCTTACATGTCAACTAGTAAGCCTCAAAATGATCTTACTAGTGAACTAGTGGTTGTTTTGTGGCTTACATGTTCACTAGTAAGCCTCACAATGATCTTACTAGTGAACTAGTGGGCGTTTTGTGGCTTACATGTCAAATAGCAAGCGTCAAAATGATCTTACTAGTGAACTAGTGGGCACATTTATGAGCTTACATGTTCACTAGTAGGCCTCAAAATGATCTTACCAGTGAACTAGTGGGCGTTTTGCGGCTTACATGTCAACTAGCAAGCCTCAAAATGATCTTACTAGTGAACTAGTGGGCATTTTGTGGCTTACATGTCAACTAGTAAGCCTCAAAATGATCTTACTAGTGAACTAGTGGGCACATTTATGGCCTTAAATGTTCACTAGTAAGCCTCAAAATGATCTTACTAGTGAACTAGTGGGGGTTTTGTGGCTTACATGTTCACGAGTAAGCCTCAAAATGATCTTACGAGTGAACTAGTGGGCGTTTTGCGGCTTACATGTCAACAAGTAAGCCTCAAAATGATCTTACTAGTGAACTAGTGGGTTCTTTTGTGGCTGACATGTTCACTAGTAAGCGTCACAATGACCTTACTAGTGAACTAGTGAGCGTTTTGTGGCTTACATGTTCACTAGTAAGTGTCAAAATGACCTTACTAGTGAACTAGTGAGTGTTTTGTGGCTGACATGTTCACTAGTAAGCGTCAAAATGACCTTACTAGTGAACTAGTGACAATTTGTGGCTTACATGTTCACGAGTAAGCGTCAAAATGACCTTACTAGTGAACTAGTGAGCGTTTTGTGGCTTACATGTTCACTAGTAAGCCTCAAAATGATCTTACGAGTGAGCTAAGGGGCGTTTTGTGGCTTACATGTCAACTAGTAAGCCTCAAAATGATCTTACTAGTGAACTAGTGGGCGTTTTGTGGCTTACATGTTCACTAGTAAGACTCAAAATGATCTTACTAGTGAACTAGTGGGCGTTTTGTGGCTTACATCTTCACTCGTTACCCTCAAAATGATCTTACTAGTGAACTAGTGGGCGTTTTGTGGCTTACATGTCAACTCGTAAGCCTCAAAATGATCTTAATAGTGAACTAGTGGGTTCTTTTGTGGCTTACATTTTCACTAGTAAGCGTCACAATGACCTTACTTGTGAAGTAGTGAGCGTTTTGTGGCTTACATGTTCACTAGTAAGCCTCACAATGATCTTACTAGTGAACTAGTGGGCGTTTTTTGGCTTACATGTCAAATAGCAAGCCTCAAAATGATCTTACTAGTGAACTAGTGGGCACATTTATGAGCTTACATGTTCACTAGTAGGCCTCAAAATGATCTTACCAGTGAACTAGTGGGCGTTTTGCGGCTTACATGTCAACTAGCAAGCCTCAAAATGATCTTACTAGTGAACTAGTGGGCATTTTGTGGCTTACATGTCAACTAGTAAGCCTCAAAATGATCTTACTAGTGAACTAGTGGGCACATTTATGGCCTTAAATGTTCACTAGTAAGCCTCAAAATGATCTTACTAGTGAACTAGTGGGGGTTTTGTGGCTTACATGTTCACGAGTAAGCCTCAAAATGATCTTACGAGTGAACTAGTGGGCGTTTTGCGGCTTACATGTCAACAAGTAAGCCTCAAAATGATCTTACTAGTGAACTAGTGGGTTCTTTTGTGGCTGACATGTTCACTAGTAAGCGTCACAATGACCTTACTAGTGAACTAGTGAGCGTTTTGTGGCTTACATGTTCACTAGTAAGTGTCAAAATGACCTTACTAGTGAACTAGTGAGTGTTTTGTGGCTGACATGTTCACTAGTAAGCGTCAAAATGACCTTACTAGTGAACTAGTGACAATTTGTGGCTTACATGTTCACGAGTAAGCGTCAAAATGACCTTACTAGTGAACTAGTGAGCGTTTTGTGGCTTACATGTTCACTAGTAAGCCTCAAAATGATCTTACGAGTGAGCTAAGGGGCGTTTTGTGGCTTACATGTCAACTAGTAAGCCTCAAAATGATCTTACTAGTGAACTAGTGGGCGTTTTGTGGCTTACATGTTCACTAGTAAGACTCAAAATGATCTTACTAGTGAACTAGTGGCCGTTTTGCGGCTTACATGTCAACAAGTAAGCCTCAAAATGATCTTACTAATGAACTAGTGGGCGTTTTGTGGCTTACATGTTCACTAGTAAGCGTCAAAATGACCTTACTAGTGAATTAGTGAGCGTTTTGTGGCTTACATGTCAACGAGTAAGCCTCAAAATGATCTTACTAGTGAACTAGTGACAATTTGTGGCTTACATGTTCACGAGTAAGCGTCAAAATGACCTTACTAGTGAACTAGTGAGCGTTTTGCGGCTTACATGTCAACTAGCAAGCCTCAAAATGATCTTGCGAGTGAACTAGTGGGCACATTTATGGCCTTACATGTTCACTATTAAGAGTCAAAATGATCTTACTAGTGAACAGGTGGGCACATTTATGGCCTTACATGCTCACTAGTAAGCCTCAAAATGATCTTACTAGTGAACTAGTGGGCGTTTTGTGGCTTACATCTTCACTCGTTAGCCTCAAAATGATCTTACTAGTGAACTAGTGGGCGTTTTGTGGCTTACATGTTCACTAGTAAGCCTCAAAATGATCTTACCAGTGAACTAGTGGGGGTTTTGCGGCTTATATGTCAACTAGTAAGCCTCAAAATGATCTTACTAGTGAACTAGTGGGGATTTTGTGGCTTACATGTCAACTAGTAAGTGTCAAAATGATCTTACTAGTGAACTAGTGGGCACATTTATGGCCTTACATGTTCACTAGTAAGCCTCAAAATGATCTTTCCAGTGAACTAGTGGGCGTTTTGTGGCTTACATGTTCACGAGTAAGCGTCAAAATGATCTTAGTAGTGAACTAGTGGCCGTTTTGCGGCTTACATGTCAACAAGTAAGCCTCAAAATGATCTTACTAATGAACTAGTGGGCGTTTTGTGGCTTACATGTTCACTAGTAAGCGTCAAAATGACCTTACTAGTGAACTAGTGGGCGTTTTGCGGCTTGCATGTCGACTAGTAAGCCTCAAAATGATCTTACGAGTGAACTAGTGGGTGTTTTGCGGCTTACATGTCAACAAGTAAGCCTCAAAATGATCTTACGAGTGAACTAGTGGGTGTTTTGCGGCTTACATGTCAACAAGTAAGCCTCAAAATTATCTTACTAGTGAACTAGTGGGCGTTTTGTGGCTTACATGTTAACTAGTAAGCGTCAAAATGATCTTACTAGTGAACAAGTGGGCGTTTTGTGGCTTACATGTTCACTAGTAAGTGTCAAAATGACCTTACTAGTGAACTAGTGAGTGTTTTGTGGCTTACATGTTCACTAGTAGGCGTCAAAATGATCTTACTAGTGAACTAGTGGGCACATTTATGGCCTTACATATTCACTAGTAAGCCTCAAAATGATCTTACTAGTGAACTAGAGGGCGTTCTGTGGCTTACATGTTAACTAGTAAGCGTCAAAATAACCTTACTAGTGAACTAGTGACAATTTGTGGCTTACATGTTCACGAGTAAGCGTCAAAATGACCTTACTAGTGAACTAGTGAGCGTTTTGTGGCTTACATGTTCACTAGTAAGCGTCAAAATGATCTTACTAGTGAACTAGTGGGCGTTTTGTGGCTTACATGTTCACTAGTAAGCGTCAAAATGATCTTACTAGTGAACTAGTGGGCGTTTTGTGGCTTACATGTTCACTAGTAAGCCTCAAAATGATCTTACTAGTGAACTAGTGGGCGTTTTGTGGCTTACATGTCAACTAGTTAGTCTCAAAATGATCTTACTAGTGAACTAGTCGGCACATTTATGGCGTTACATGTTCACTAGTAAGCCTCAAAATGATCTTACCAGTGAACTAGTGGGGGTTTTGCGGCTTATATATCAACTAGTAAGCCTCAAAATGATCTTACTAGTGAACTAGTGGGGATTTTGTGGCTTACATGTCAACTAGTAAGCCTCAAAATAATCTTACCAGTGAACTAGTGGGCACATTTATGGCCTTACATGTTCACCAGTAAGCCTCAAAATGATCTTACCAGTGAACTAGTGGGCGTTTTGTGGTTTACATGTTCACTAGTAAGCGTCAAAATGATCTTACTAGTGAACTACTGGCCGTTTTGCGGCTTACATGTCAATAAGTAAGCCTCAAAATGATCTTACTAATGAACTAGTGGGCGTTTTGTGGCTTACATGTTCACTAGTAAGCGTCAAAATGACCTTACTAGTGAATTAGTGAGCGTTTTGTGGCTTACATGTCAACGAGTAAGCCTCAAAATGATCTTACTAGTGAACTAGTGGGCACATTTATGGCCTTACATGTTCACTAGTAAGCGTCAAAATGATCTTACTAGTGAACAAGTGGGCGTTTTGTGGCTTACATCTTCACTAGTAAGCCTCAAAATGATCTTACTAGAGAACTAGTGGGCATTTTGTGGCTTACATGTCAACTAGTAAGCCTCAAAATTATCTTACTAGTGAACGAATGGGCACATTTATGGCCTTACATGTTCACTAGTAAGCGTCAAAATGATCTTACTAGTGAACTAGTGGGCACGTTTATGGCCTTACATGTTCACTAGTAAGCGTGAAAATGATCTTCATCGTGAACTAGTGGGCGTTTTGCGGCTTACATGTCAACTAGTAAGCCTCAAAATGATCTTACGAGTGAGCTAGTGGGCGTTTTGCGGCTTACATGTCAACTACTAAGCCTCAAAATTATCTTAATAGTGAACTAGTGGGTTCTTTTGTGGCTTACATTTTCACTAGTAAGCGTCACAATGACCTTACTTGTGAAGTAGTGAGCGTTTTGTGGCTTACATGTTCACTAGTAAGCCTCACAATGATCTTACTAGTGAACTAGTGGGCGTTTTGTGGCTTACATGTCAAATAGCAAGCCTCAAAATGATCTTACTAGTGAACTAGTGGGCACATTTATGGCCTTACATGTTCACTAGTAGGCCTCAAAATGATCTTACCAGTGAACTAGTGGGCGTTTTGCGGCTTACATGTCAACTAGCAAGCCTCAAAATGATCTTACTAGTGAACTAGTGGGCATTTTGTGGCTTACATGTCAACCAGTAAGCCTCAAAATGATCTTACTAGTGAACTAGTGGGCACATTTATGGCCTTAAATGTTCACTAGTAAGCCTCAAAATGATCTTACTAGTGAACTAGTGGGGGTTTTGTGGCTTACATGTTCACGAGTAAGCCTCAAAATGATCTTACGAGTGAACTAGTGGGCGTTTTGCGGCTTACATGTCAACAAGTAAGCCTCAAAATGATCTTACTAGTGAACTGGTGGGTTCTTTTGTGGCTGACATGTTCACTAGTAAGCGTCACAATGACCTTACTAGTGAACTAGTGAGCGTTTTGTGGCTTACATGTTCACTAGTAAGTGTCAAAATGACCTTACTAGTGAACTAGTGAGTGTTTTGTGGCTGACATGTTCACTAGTAAGCGTCAAAATGACCTTACTAGTGAACTAGTGACAATTTGTGGCTTACATGTTCACGAGTAAGCGTCAAAATGACCTTACTAGTGAACTAGTGAGCGTTTTGTGGCTTACATGTTCACTAGTAAGCCTCAAAATGATCTTACGAGTGAGCTAAGGGGCGTTTTGTGGCTTACATGTCAACTAGTAAGCCTCAAAATGATCTTACTAGTGAACTAGTGGGCGTTTTGTGGCTTACATGTTCACTAGTAAGACTCAAAATGATCTTACTAGTGAACTAGTGGGCGTTTTGTGGCTTACATCTTCACTCGTTACCCTCAAAATGATCTTACTAGTGAACTAGTGGGCTTTTGTGGCTTACATGTCAACTAGTAAGCCTCAAAATGATCTTACTAGTGAACTAGTGGACACATTTATGGCCTTACATGTTCACTAGTAAGCCTCAAAATGATCTTACTAGTGAACTAGTGGGCGTTTTGTGGCTTACATGTTCATGAGTAAGCGTCAAAATGATCTTACTAGTGAACTAGTGGGCGTTTTGCGGCTTGCATGTCAACTAGTAAGCCTCAAAATGATCTTACGAGTGAACTTGTGGGCGTTTGGCGGCTTACATGTCAACAAGTAAGCCTCAAAATGATCTTACTAATGAACTAGTGGGTGTTTTGTGGCTTACATGTTCACTAGTAAGCGTCAAAATGACCTTACTAGTGAATTAGTGAGCGTTTTGTGCCTTACATGTCAACTAGTAAGTCTCAAAATGATCTTACTAGTGAACTAGTGGTTGTTTTGTGGCATACATGTTCACTAGTAAGCCTCAAAATGATCTTACTAGTGAACTAGTGGGCACATTTATGACCTTACATGTTCACTAGTAAGCGTCAAAATGATCTTACTAGTGAACTAGTGGGCATTTTGTGGCTTACATATCAACTAGTAAGCCTCAAAATGATCTTACTAGTGAACTAGTGGGCACATTTATGGCCTTACATGTTCACTATTAAGCCTCAAAATGATCTTACTAGTGAACTCGTGGGCGTTTTGTGGCTTACATGTTCACTAGTAAGCCTCAAAATGATCTTACGAGTGAGCTAAGGGGCGTTTTGTGGCTTACATGTCAACTAGTAAGCCTCAAAATGATCTTCCTAGTGAACTAGTGGGCGTTTTGTGGCTTACATGTTCACTAGTAAGTGTCAAAATGATCTTACTAGTGAACTAGTGGGCACATTTATGGCCTTACATGTTCACGAGTAGGCCTCAAAATGATCTTACCAGTGAACTAGTGGGCGTTTTGCGGCTTACATGTCAACTAGCAAGCCTCAAAATGATCTTACTAGTGAACTAGTGGGCATTTTGTGGCTTACATGTCAACTAGTAAGCCTCAAAATGATCTTACTAGTGAACTAGTGGGCACATTTATGGCCTTAAATGTTCACTAGTAAGCCTCAAAATGATCTTACTAGTGAACTAGTGGGGGTTTTGCGGCTTACATGTCAACAAGTAAGCCTCAAAATGATCTTACTAGTGAACTAGTGGGTTCTTTTGTGGCTGACATGTTCACTAGTAAGCGTCACAATGACCTTTCTAGTGAACTAGTGAGCGTTTTGTGGCTTACATGTTCACTAGTAAGTGTCAAAATGACCTTACTAGTGAACTAGTGAGTGTTTTGTGGCTGACATGTTCACTAGTAAGCGTCAAAATGACCTTACTAGTGAACTAGTGACAATTTGTGGCTTACATGTTCACGAGTAAGCGTCAAAATGACCTTACTAGTGAACTAGTGAGCGTTTTGTGGCTTACATGTTCACTAGTAAGCCTCAAAATGATCTTACGAGTGAGCTAAGGGGCGTTTTGTGGCTTACATGTCAACTAGTAAGCCTCAAAATGATCTTACTAGTGAACTAGTGGGCGTTTTGTGGCTTACATGTTCACTAGTAAGACTCAAAATTATCTTACTAGTGAACTAGTGGGCGTTTTGTGGCTTACATCTTCACTCGTTACCCTCAAAATGATCTTACTAGTGAACTAGTGAGCGTTTTGTGGCTTACATGTCAACTAGTAAGCCTCAAAATGATCTTACTAGTGAACTAGTGGACACATTTATGGCCTTACATGTTCACTAGTAAGCCTCAAAATGATCTTACTAGTGAACTAGTGGGCGTTTTGTGGCTTACATGTTCATGAGTAAGCGTCAAAATGATCTTACTAGTGAACTAGTGGGCGTTTTGCGGCTTGCATGTCAACTAGTAAGCCTCAAAATGATCTTACGAGTGAACTAGTGGGCGTTTGGCGGCTTACATGTCAACAAGTAAGCCTCAAAATGATCTTACTAATGAACTAGTGGGTGTTTTGTGGCTTACATGTTCACTAGTAAGCGTCAAAATGACCTTACTAGTGAATTAGTGAGCGTTTTGTGGCTTACATGTCAACTAGTAAGCCTCAAAATGATCTTACTAGTGAACTAGTGGGTGTTTTGTGGCTTACATGTCAACTAGTAAGCCTCAAAATGATCTTACTAGTGAACTAGTGGTTGTTTTGTGGCTTACATGTTCACTAGTAAGCCTCAAAATGATCTTACTAGTGAACTAGTGGGCACATTTATGGCCTTACATGTTCACTAGTAAGCGTCAAAATGATCTTACTAGTGAACTAGTGGGCATTTTGTGGCTTACATATCAACTAGTAAGCCTCAAAATGATCTTACTAGTGAACTCGTGGGCGTTTTGTGTCTTACATGTTCACTAGTAAGCCTCAAAATGATCTTACGAGTGAGCTAAGGGGCGTTTTGTGGCTTACATGTCAACTAGTAAGCCTCAAAATGATCTTATTAGTGAACTAGTGGGCGTTTTGTGGCTTACATGTTCACTAGTAAGTGTCAAAATGACCTTACTAGTTAACTAGTGAGTGTTTTGTGGCTTACATGTTCACTATTAGGCGTCAAAATGATCTTACTAGTGAACTAGTGAGCGTTTTGTGGCTTACATGTTCACTAGTAAGCCTCAAAATGATCTTACTAGTGAACTAGTGGGCACATTTATGGCCTTACATGTTCACTAGTAAGCCTCAAAATGATCTTACTAGTGAACTAGTGGGCACATTTATGGCCTTACATGTTCACTAGTAAGCCTCAAAATGATCTTACTAGTGAACTAGTGGGCATTTTGTGGCTTACATGTCAACTAGTAAGCCTCAAAATGATCTTACTAGTGAACTAGTGGGCGTTTTGTGGCTTACATGTTCACGAGTAAGCGTCAAAATGATCTTACTAGTGAACTAGTGGGCGTTTTGCGGCTTGCATGTCAACTAGTAAGCCTCAAAATGATCTTACGAGTGAACTAGTGGGCGTTTTGCGGCTTACATGTCAACAAGTAAGCCTCAAAATGATCTTAGTAATGAACTAGTGGGTGTTTTGTGGCTTACATGTTCACTAGTAAGCGTCAAAATGACCTTACTAGTGAATTAGTGAGCATTTTGTGGCTTACATGTCAACTAGTAAGCCTCAAAATGATCTTACTAGTGAACTAGTGGTTGTTTGTGGCTTATATGTTCACTAGTAAGCCTCAAAATGATCTTACTAGTGAACTAGTGGGCACATTTATGGCCTTACATGTTCACTAGTAAGCGTCAAAATGATCTTACTAGTGAACTAGTGGGCATTTTGTGGCTTACATGTCAACTAGTAAGCCTCAAAATGATCTTACTAGTGAACTAGTGGGCACATTTATGGCCTTACATGTTCACTAGTAAGCCTCAAAATGATCTTACTAGTGAACTAGTGGGCACATTTATGGCCTTACATGTTCACTAGTAAGCCTCAAAATGATCTTACTAGTGAACTCGTGGGCGTTTTGTGGCTTACATGTTCACTAGTAAGCCTCAAAATGATCTTACGAGTGAGATAAGGGGCGTTTTGTGGCTTACATGTCAACTAGTAAGCCTCAAAATGATCTTAGAAGTGAACTAGTGGGCGTTTTGTGGCTTACATGTTCACTAGTAAGTGTCAAAATGACCTTACTAGTTAACTAGTGAGTGTTTTGTGGCTTACATGTTCACTGGTAGGCGTCAAAATGATCTTACTAGTGAACTAGTGAGCGTTTTGTGGCTTACATGTTCACTAGTAAGCCTCAAAATGATCTTACTAGTGAACTAGTGGGCACATTTATGGCCTTACATGTTCACTAGTAAGCCTCAAAATGATCTTACTAGTGAACTAATGGGCGTTTTGTGGATTACATTTTCACTAGTAAGTGTCAAAATGACCTTACTAGTTAACTAGTGAGTGTTTTGTGGCTTACATCTTCACTAGTAAGTGTCAAAATGACCTTACTAGTTAACTAGTGAGTGTTTTGTGGCTTACATGTTCACTAGTAGGCGTCAAAATGATCTTACTAGTGAACTAGTGAGCGTTTTGTGGCTTACATGTTCACTAGTAAGCCTCAAAATGATCTTACTAGTGAACTAGTGGGCATTTTGTGGCTTACATGTCAACTAGTAAGCCTCAAAATGATCTTACTAGTGAACTAGTGGGCACATTTATGGCCTTACATGTTCACTTGTAAGCCTCAAAATGTTCTTACTAGTGAGCTAGTGGGCGTTTTGTGGCTTACATGTTCACGAGTAAGCGTCAAAATGATCGTACTAGTGAACTAGTGGGCGTTTTGCGGCTTGCATGTCAACTAGTAAGCCTCAAAATGATCTTACGAGTGAACTAGTGGGCGTTTTGCGGCTTACATGTCAAAAAGTAAGCCTCAAAATGATCTTACTAATGAACTAGTGGGTGTTTTGTGGCTTACATGTTCACTAGTAAGCGTCAAAATGACCTTACTAGTGAATTAGTGAGCGTTTTGTGGCTTACATGTCAACTAGTAAGCCTCAAAATGATCTTACTAGTGAACTAGTGGTTGTTTTGTGGCTTATATGTTCACTAGTAAGCCTCAAAATGATCTTACTAGTGAACTAGTGGGCACATTTATGGCCTTACATGTTCACTAGTAAGCGTCAAAATGATCTTACTAGTGAACTAGTGGGCACATTTATGGCCTTACATGTTCACTAGTAAGCCTCAAAATGATCTTACGAGTGAGCTAAGGGGCGTTTTGTGGCTTACATGTCAACTAGTAAGCCTCAAAATGATCTTAGAAGTGAACTAGTGGGCGTTTTGTGGCTTACATGTTCACTAGTAAGTGTCAAAATGACCTTACTAGTTAACTAGTGAGTGTTTTGTGGCTTACATGTTCACTGGTAGGCGTCAAAATGATCTTACTAGTGAACTAGTGAGCGTTTTGTGGCTTACATGTTCACTAGTAAGCCTCAAAATGATCTTACTAGTGAACTAGTGGGCACATTTATGGCCTTACATGTTCACTATTAAGAGTCAAAATGATCTTACTAGTGAACTAGTGAGCACATTTATGGCCTTACATGTTCACTAGTAAGCGTCAAAATGATCTTACTAGTGAAGAAGTGGGCGTTTTGTGGCTTACATCTTCACTAGTAAGCCTCAAAATGATCTTACTAGAGAACTAGTGGGCATTTTGTGGCTTACATGTCAACTAGTAAGCCTCAAAATTATCTTACTAGTGAACTAATGGGCACATTTATGGCCTTACATGTTCACTAGTAAGCGTCAAAATGATCTTACTAGTGAACTAGTGGGCACGTTTATGGCCTTACATGTTCACTAGTAAGCGTGAAAATGATCTTCATCGTGAACTAGTGGGCGTTTTGCGGCTTACATGTCAACTAGTAAGCCTCAAAATGATCTTACGAGTGAGCTAGTGGGCGTTTTGCGGCTTACATGTCAACTAGTAAGCCTCAAAATGATCTTAATAGTGAACTAGTGGGTTCTTTTGTGGCTTACATTTTCACTAGTAAGCGTCACAATGAACTTACTTGTGAAGTAGTGAGCGTTTTGTGGCTTACATGTTCACTAGTAAGCCTCACAATGATCTTACTAGTGAACTAGTGGGCGTTTTGTGGCTTACATGTCAAATAGCAAGCCTCAAAATGATCTTACTAGTGAACTAGTGGGCACATTTATGAGCTTACATGTTCACTAGTAGGCCTCAAAATGATCTTACCAGTGAACTAGTGGGCGTTTTGCGGCTTACATGTCAACTAGCAAGCCTCAAAATGATCTTACTAGTGAACTAGTGGGCATTTTGTGGCTTACATGTCAACTAGTAAGCCTCAAAATGATCTTACTAGTGAACTAGTGGGCACATTTATGGCCTTAAATGTTCACTAGTAAGCCTCAAAATGATCTTACTAGTGAACTAGTGGGGGTTTTGTGGCTTACATGTTCACGAGTAAGCCTCAAAATGATCTTACGAGTGAACTAGTGGGCGTTTTGCGGCTTACATGTCAACAAGTAAGCCTCAAAATGATCTTACTAGTGAACTATTGGGTTTTTTTGTGGCTGACATGTTCACTAGTAAGCGTCACAATGACCTTACTAGTGAACTAGTGAGCGTTTTGTGGCTTACATGTTCACTAGTAAGTGTCAAAATGACCTTACTAGTGAACTAGTGAGTGTTTTGTGGCTGACATGTTCACTAGTAAGCGTCAAAATGACCTTACTAGTGAACTAGTGACAATTTGTGGCTTACATGTTCACGAGTAAGCGTCAAAATGACCTTACTAGTGAACTAATGAGCGTTTTGTGGCTTACATGTTCACTAGTAAGCCTCAAAATGATCTTACGAGTGAGCTAAGGGGCGTTTTGTGGCTTACATGTCAACTAGTAAGCCTCAAAATGATCTTACTAGTGAACTAGTGGGCGTTTTGTGGCTTACATGTTCACTAGTAAGACTCAAAATGATCTTACTAGTGAACTAGTGGGCGTTTTGTGGCTTACATCTTCACTCGTTACCCTCAAAATGATCTTACTAGTGAACTAGTGGGCGTTTTGTGGCTTACATGTTCATGAGTAAGCGTCAAAATGATCTTACTAGTGAACTAGTGGGCGTTTTGCGGCTTGCATGTCAACTAGTAAGCCACAAAATGATCTTACTAGTGAACTAGTGGGCGTTTTGCGGCTTACATGTCAACAAGTAAGCCTCAAAATGATCTTACTAGTGAACTAGTGGGTGTTTTGTGGCTTACATGTTCACTAGTAAGCGTCAAAATGACCTTACTAATGAATTAGTGAGCGTTTTGTGGCTTACATGTCAACTAGTAAGCCTCAAAATGATCTTACTAGTGAACTAGTGGTTGTTTTGTGGCTTACATGTTCACTAGTAAGCCTCACAATGATCTTACTAGTGAACTAGTGGGCGTTTTGTGGCTTACATGTCAAATAGCAAGCCTCAAAATGATCTTACTAGTGAACTAGTGGGCACATTTATGAGCTTACATGTTCACTAGTAGGCCTCAAAATGATCTTACCAGTGAACTAGTGGGCGTTTTGCGGCTTACATGTCAACTAGCAAGCCTCAAAATGATCTTACTAGTGAACTAGTGGGCATTTTGTGGCTTACATGTCAACTAGTAAGCCTCAAAATGATCTTACTAGTGAACTAGTGGGCACATTTATGGCCTTAAATGTTCACTAGTAAGCCTCAAAATGATCTTACTAGTGAACTAGTGGGGGTTTTGTGGCTTACATGTTCACGAGTAAGCCTCAAAATGATCTTACGAGTGAACTAGTGGGCGTTTTGCGGCTTACATGTCAACAAGTAAGCCTCAAAATGATCTTACTAGTGAACTAGTGGGTTCTTTTGTGGCTGACATGTTCACTAGTAAGCGTCACAATGACCTTACTAGTGAACTAGTGAGCGTTTTGTGGCTTCCATGTTCACTAGTAAGTGTCAAAATGACCTTACTAGTGAACTAGTGAGTGTTTTGTGGCTGTCATGTTCACTAGTAAGCGTCAAAATGACCTTACTAGTGAACTAGTGACAATTTGTGGCTTACATGTTCACGAGTAAGCGTCAAAATGACCTTACTAGTGAACTAGTGAGCGTTTTGTGGCTTACATGTTCACTAGTAAGCCTCAAAATGATCTTACGAGTGAGCTAAGTGGCGTTTTGTGGCTTACATGTCAACTAGTAAGCCTCAAAATGATCTTACTAGTGAACTAGTGGGCGTTTTGTGGCTTACATGTTCACTAGTAAGACTCAAAATGATCTTACTAGTGAACTAGTGGGCGTTTTGTGGCTTACATCTTCACTCGTTACCCTCAAAATGATCTTACTAGTGAACTAGTGGGCGTTTTGTGGCTTACATGTCAACTCGTAAGCCTCAAAATGATCTTAATAGTGAACTAGTGGGTTCTTTTGTGGCTTACATTTTCACTAGTAAGCGTCACAATGACCTTACTTGTGAAGTAGTGAGCGTTTTGTGGCTTACATGTTCACTAGTAAGCCTCACAATGATCTTACTAGTGAACTAGTGGGCGTTTTTTGGCTTACATGTCAAATAGCAAGCCTCAAAATGATCTTACTAGTGAACTAGTGGGCACATTTATGAGCTTACATGTTCACTAGTAGGCCTCAAAATGATCTTACCAGTGAACTAGTGGGCGTTTTGCGGCTTACATGTCAACTAGCAAGCCTCAAAATGATCTTACTAGTGAACTAGTGGGCATTTTGTGGCTTACATGTCAACTAGTAAGCCTCAAAATGATCTTACTAGTGAACTAGTGGGCACATTTATGGCCTTAAATGTTCACTAGTAAGCCTCAAAATGATCTTACTAGTGAACTAGTGGGGGTTTTGTGGCTTACATGTTCACGAGTAAGCCTCAAAATGATCTTACGAGTGAACTAGTGGGCGTTTTGCGGCTTACATGTCAACAAGTAAGCCTCAAAATGATCTTACTAGTGAACTAGTGGGTTCTTTTGTGGCTGACATGTTCACTAGTAAGCGTCACAATGACCTTACTAGTGAACTAGTGAGCGTTTTGTGGCTTACATGTTCACTAGTAAGTGTCAAAATGACCTTACTAGTGAACTAGTGAGTGTTTTGTGGCTGACATGTTCACTAGTAAGCGTCAAAATGACCTTACTAGTGAACTAGTGACAATTTGTGGCTTACATGTTCACGAGTAAGCGTCAAAATGACCTTACTAGTGAACTAGTGAGCGTTTTGTGGCTTACATGTTCACTAGTAAGCCTCAAAATGATCTTACGAGTGAGCTAAGGGGCGTTTTGTGGCTTACATGTCAACTAGTAAGCCTCAAAATGATCTTACTAGTGAACTAGTGGGCGTTTTGTGGCTTACATGTTCACTAGTAAGACTCAAAATGATCTTACTAGTGAACTAGTGGGCGTTTTGTGGCTTACATCTTCACTCGTTACCCTCAAAATGATCTTACTAGTGAACTAGTGGGCGTTTTGTGGCTTACATGTCAACTAGTAAGCCTCAAAATGATCTTAATAGTGAACTAGTGGGTTCTTTTGTGGCTTACATTTTCACTAGTAAGCGTCACAATGACCTTACTTGTGAAGTAGTGAGCGTTTTGTGGCTTACATGTTCACTAGTAAGCCTCACAATGATCTTACTAGTGAACTAGTGGGCGTTTTGTGGCTTACATGTCAAATAGCAAGCCTCAAAATGATCTTACTAGTGAACTAGTGGGCACATTTATGAGCTTACATGTTCACTAGTAGGCCTCAAAATGATCTTACCAGTGAACTAGTGGGCGTTTTGCGGCTTACATGTCAACTAGCAAGCCTCAAAATGATCTTACTAGTGAACTAGTGGGCATTTTGTGGCTTACATGTCAACTAGTAAGCCTCAAAATGATCTTACTAGTGAACTAGTGGGCACATTTATGGCCTTAAATGTTCACTAGTAAGCCTCAAAATGATCTTACTAGTGAACTAGTGGGGGTTTTGTGGCTTACATGTTCACGAGTAAGCCTCAAAATGATCTTACGAGTGAACTAGTGGGCGTTTTGCGGCTTACATGTCAACAAGTAAGCCTCAAAATGATCTTACTAGTGAACTATTGGGTTCTTTTGTGGCTGACATGTTCACTAGTAAGCGTCACAATGACCTTACTAGTGAACTAGTGGGCGTTTTGCGGCTTACATGTCAACTAGCAAGCCTCAAAATGACCTTACTAGTGAACTAGTGAGTGTTTTGTGGCTGACATGTTCACTATTAAGCGTCAAAATGACCTTACTAGTGAACTAGTGACAATTTGTGGCTTACATGTTCACGAGTAAGCGTCAAAATGACCTTACTAGTGAACTAGTGAGCGTTTTGTGGCTTACATGTTCACTAGTAAGCCTCAAAATGATCTTACGAGTGAGCTAAGGGGCGTTTTGTGGCTTACATGTCAACTAGTAAGCCTCAAAATGATCTTACTAGTGAACTAGTGGGCGTTTTGTGGCTTACATGTTCACTAGTAAGACTCAAAATGATCTTACTAGTGAACTAGTGGGCGTTTTGTGGCTTACATCTTCACTCGTTACCCTCAAAATGATCTTACTAGTGAACTAGTGGGCGTTTTGTGGCTTACATGTCAACTAGTAAGCCTCAAAATGATCTTACTAGTGAACTAGTGGGCGTTTTGTGGCTTACATGTTCATGAGTAAGCGTCAAAATGATCTTACTAGTGAACTAGTGGGCGTTTTGCGGCTTGCATGTCAACTAGTAAGCCTCAAAATGATCTTACGAGTGAACTAGTGGGCGTTTTGCGGCTTACATGTCAACAAGTAAGCCTCAAAATGATCTTACTAATGAACTAGTGGGTGTTTTGTGGCTTACATGTTCACTAGTAAGCGTCAAAATGACCTTACTAGTGAATTAGTGAGCGTTTTGTGGCTTACATGTCAACTAGTAAGCCTCAAAATGATCTTACTAGTGAACTAGTGGTTGTTTTGTGGCTTACATGTTCACTAGTAAGCCTCAAAATGATCTTACTAGTGAACTAGTGGGCACATTTATGGCCTTACATGTTCACTAGTAAGCGTCAAAATGATCTTACTAGTGAACTAGTGGGCATTTTGTGGCTTACATATCAACTAGTAAGCCTCAAAATGATCTTACTAGTGAACTACTGGGCACATTCATGGCCTTACATGTTCACTATTAAGCCTCAAAATGATCTTACTAGTGAACTCGTGGGCGTTTTGTGGCTTACATGTTCACTAGTAAGCCTCAAAATGATCTTACGAGTGAGCTAAGGGGCGTTTTGTGGCTTACATGTCAACTAGTAAGCCTCAAAATGATCTTACTAGTGAACTAGTGGGCGTTTTGTGGCTTACATGTTCACTAGTAAGTGTCAAAATGACCTTACTAGTTAACTAGTGAGTGTTTTGTGGCTTACATGTTCACTAGTAGGCGTCAAAATGATCTTACTAGTGAACTAGTGAGCGTTTTGTGGCTTACATGTTCACTAGTAAGCCTCAAAATGATCTTACTAGTGAACTAGTGGGCACATTTATGGCCTTACATGTTCACTAGTAAGCCTCAAAATGATCTTACTAGTGAACTAGTGGGCACATTTATGGCCTTACATGTTCACTAGTAAGCCTCAAAATGATCTTACTAGTGAACTAGTGGGCATTTTGTGGCTTACATGTCAACTAGTAAGCCTCAAAATGATCTTACTAGTGAACTAGTGGGCACATTTATGGCCTTACATGTTCACTTGTAAGCCTCAAAATGATCTTACTAGTGAACTAGTGGGCGTTTTGTGGCTTACATGTTCACGAGTAAGCGTCAAAATGATCTTACTAGTGAACTAGTGGGCGTTTTGCGGCTTGCATGTCAACTAGTAAGCCTCAAAATGATCTTACGAGTGAACTAGTGGGCGTTTTGCGGCTTACATGTCAACAAGTAAGCCTCAAAATGATCTTAGTAATGAACTAGTGGGTGTTTTGTGGCTTACATGTTCACTAGTAAGCGTCAAAATGACCTTACTAGTGAATTAGTGAGCGTTTTGTGGCTTACATGTCAACTAGTAAGCCTCAAAATGATCTTACTAGTGAACTAATGGTTGTTTGTGGCTTATATGTTCACTAGTAAGCCTCAAAATGATCTTACTAGTGAACTAGTGGGCACATTTATGGCCTTACATGTTCACTAGTAAGCGTCAAAATGATCTTACTAGTGAACTAGTGGGCATTTTGTGGCTTACATGTCAACTAGTAAGCCTCAAAATGATCTTACTAGTGAACTAGTAGGCACATTTATGGCCTTACATGTTCACTAGTAAGCCTCAAAATGATCTTACTAGTGAACTCGTGGGCGTTTTGTGGCTTACATGTTCACTAGTAAGCCTCAAAATGATCTTACGAGTGAGCTAAGGGGCGTTTTGTGGCTTACATGTCAACTAGTAAGCCTCAAAATGATCTTAGAAGTGAACTAGTGGGCGTTTTGTGGCTTACATGTTCACTAGTAAGTGTCAAAATGACCTTACTAGTTAACTAGTGAGTGTTTTGTGGCTTACATGTTCACTGGTAGGCGTCAAAATGATCTTACTAGTGAACTAGTGAGCGTTTTGTGGCTTACATGTTCACTAGTAAGCCTCAAAATGATCTTACTAGTGAACTAGTGGGCACATTTATGGCCTTACATGTTCACTATTAAGAGTCAAAATGATCTTACTAGTGAACTAGTGAGCACATTTATGGCCTTACATGTTCATTAGTAAGCGTCAAAATGATCTTACTAGTGAAGAAGTGGGCGTTTTGTGGCTTACATCTTCACTAGTAAGCCTCAAAATGATCTTACTAGAGAACTAGTGGGCATTTTGTGGCTTACATGTCAGCTAGTAAGCCTCAAAATTATCTTACTAGTGAACTAATGGGCACATTTATGGCCTTACATGTTCACTAGTAAGCGTCAAAATGATCTTACTAGTGAACTAGTGGGCACGTTTATGGCCTTACATGTTCACTAGTAAGCGTGAAAATGATCTTCATCGTGAACTAGTGGGCGTTTTGCGGCTTACATGTCAACTAGTAAGCCTCAAAATGATCTTACGAGTGAGCTAGTGGGCGTTTTGCGGCTTACATGTCAACTAGTAAGCCTCAAAATGATCTTAATAGTGAACTAGTGGGTTCTTTTGTGGCTTACATTTTCACTAGTAAGCGTCACAATGACCTTACTTGTGAAGTAGTGAGCGTTTTGTGGCTTACATGTCAACTAGTAAGCCTCAAAATGATCTTACTAGTGAACTAGTGGTTGTTTTGTGGCTTATATGTTCACTAGTAAGCCTCAAAATGATCTTACTAGTGAACTAGTGGGCACATTTATGGCCTTACATGTTCACTAGTAAGCGTCAAAATGATCTTACTAGTGAACTAGTGGGCACATTTATGGCCTTACATGTTCACTAGTAAGCCTCAAAATGATCTTACGAGTGAGCTAAGGGGCGTTTTGTGGCTTAAAGTGTCAACTAGTAAGCCTCAAAATGATCTTACTAGTGAACTAGTGGGCGTTTTGTGGCTTACATGTTCACTAGTAAGTGTCAAAATGACCTTACTAGTTAACTAGTGAGTGTTTTGTGGCTTACATGTTCACTAGTAGGCGTCAAAATGATCTTACTAGTGAACTAGTGAGCGTTTTGTGGCTTACATGTTCACTAGTAAGCCTCAAAATGATCTTACAAGTGAACTAGTGGGCACATTTATGGCCTTACATGTTCACTAGTAAGCCTCAAAATGATCTTACTAGTGAACTAGTGGGCACATTTATGGCCTTACATGTTCACTAGTAAGCCTAGAAATGATCTTACTAGTGAACTAGTGGGCATTTTGTGGCTTACATGTCAACTAGTAAGCCTCAAAATGATCTTACTAGTGAACTAGTGGGCACATTTATGGCCTTACATGTTCACTTGTAAGCCTCAAAATGATCTTACTAGTGAACTAGTGGGCGTTTTGTGGCTTACATGTTCACGAGTAAGCGTCAAAATGATCTTACTAGTGAACTAGTGGGCGTTTTGTGGCTTGCATGTCAACTAGTAAGCCTCAAAATGATCTTACGAGTGAACTAGTGGGCGTTTTGCGGCTTACATGTCAACAAGTAAGCCTCAAAATGATCTTACTAATGAACTAGTGGGTGTTTTGTGGCTTACATGTTCACTAGTAAGCGTCAAAATGACCTTACTAGTGAATTAGTGAGCGTTTTGTGGCTTACATGTCAACTAGTAAGCCTCAAAATGATCTTACTAGTGAACTAGTGGTTGTTTTGTGGCTTATATGTTCACTAGTGAGCCTCAAAATGATCTTACTAGTGAACTAGTGGGCACATTTATGGCCTTACATGTTCACTAGTAAGCGTCAAAATGATCTTACTAGTGAACTAGTGGGCATTTTGTGGCTTACATGTCAACTAGTAAGCCTCAAAATGATCTTACTAGTGAACTAGTGGGCACATTTATGGCCTTACATGTTCACTAGTAAGCCTCAAAATGATCTTACTAGTGAACTCGTGGGCGTTTGTTGGCTTACATGTTCACTAGTAAGCCTCAAAATGATCTTACGAGTGAGCTAAGGGGCGTTTTGTGGCTTACATGTCAACTAGTAAGCCTCAAAATGAACTTAGAAGTGAACTAGTGGGCGTTTTGTGGCTTACATGTTCACTAGTAAGTGTCAAAATGACCTTTCTAGTTAACTAGTGAGTGTTTTGTGGCTTACATGTTCACTGGTAGGCGTCAAAATGATCTTACTAGTGAACTAGTGAGCGTTTTGTGGCTTACATGTTCACTAGTAAGCCTCAAAATGATCTTACTAGTGAACTAGTGGGCACATTGATGGCCTTACATGTTCACTAGTAAGCCTCAAAATGATCTTACTAGTGAACTAGTGGGCACATTTATGGCCTTACATGTTCACTAGTAAGCCTCAAAATGATCTTACTAGTGAACTAGTGGGCGTTTTGTGGATTACATGTTCACTAGTAAGTGTCAAAATGACCTTACTAGTTAACTAGTGAGTGTTTTGTGGCTTACATGTTCACGAGGAAGCGTCAAAATGACCTTACTAGTGAACTAGTGAGCGTTTTGTGGCTTACATGTTCACTAGTAAGCCTCAAAATGATCTTACTAGTGAACTAGTGGGCACATTTATGGCCTTACATGTTCACTAGTAAGCCTCAAAATGATCTTACTAGTGAACTAGTGGGCACATTTATGGCCTTACATGTTCACTAGTAAGCCTCAAAATGATCTTACTAGTGAACTAGTGGGCGTTTTGTGGATTACATGTTCACTAGTAAGCATCAAAATGATCTTACCAGTGAACTCGTGGGCGTTTTGCGGCTTACATGTCAACTAGTAAGCCTCAAAATGATCTTACTAGTGAACTAGTGGGCATTTTGTGGCTTACATGTCAACCAGTAAGCCTCAAAATGATCTTACTAGTGAACTAGTGGGCACATTTATGGCCTTACATGTTCACTAGTAAGAGTCAAAATGATCTTACTAGTAAACTAGTGGGCACATTTATGGCCTTACATGTTCACTAGTAAGCGTCAAAATGATCTTACTAGTGAACTAGTGGGCGTTTTGTGGCTTACATGTCAACTCGTAAGCCTCAAAATGATCTTACGAGTGAGCTAGTGGGCGTTTTGCGGCTTACATGTCAACTACTAAGCCTCAAAATGACCTTACTGGTGAACTAGTGAGTGTTTTGTGGCTTACATGTTCACTAGTAAGCCTAAAAATGATCTTACCAGTGAACTAGTGGGCGTTTTGTGGCTTACATGTTCACTAGTAAGCCTCAAAATGATCTTACTAGTGAACTAGTGGGCGTTTTGTGGCTTACATCTTCACTCGTTAGCCTCAAAATGATCTTACTAGTGAACTAGTGGGCGTTTTGTGGCTTACATGTCAACTAGTAAGCCTCAAAATGATCTTACTAGTGAACTAGTGGGCACATTTATGACCTTACATGTTCACTAGTAAGCCTCAAAAATGATCTTACCAGTGAACTAGTGGGGGTTTTGCGGCTTATATGTCAACTAGTAAGCCTCAAAATGATCTTACTAGTGAACTAGTGGGGATTTTGTGGCTTACATGTCAACTAGTAAGCCTCAAAATGATCTTACCAGTGAACTAGTGGGCACATTTATGGCCTTACATGTTCACTAGTAAGCCTCAAAATGATCTTACCAGTGAACTAGTGGGTGTTTTGTGGCTTACATGTTCACGAGTAAGTGTCAAAATGACCTTACTAGTGAACTAGTGGCCGTTTTGCGGCTTACATGTCAACAAGTAAGCCTCAAAATGATCTTACTAATGAACTAGTGGGCGTTTTGTGGCTTACATGTTCACTAGTAAGCGTCAAAATGACCTTACTAGTGAATTAGTGAGCGTTTTGTGGCTTACATGTCAACGAGTAAGCCTCAAAATGATCTTACTAGTGAACTAGTGACAATTTGTGGCTTACATGTTCACGATTAAGCGTCAAAATGACCTTACTAGTGAACTAGTGAGCGTTTTGCGGCTTACATGTCAACAAGTAAGCCTCAAAATGATCTTACTAATGAACTAGTGGGTGTTTTGTGGCTTACATGTTCACTAGTAAGCGTCAAAATGACCTTACTAGTGAATTAGTGAGCGTTTTGTGGCTTACATGTCAACTAGTAAGCCTCAAAATGATCTTACTAGTGAACTAGTGGTTGTTTTGTGGCTTATATGTTCACTAGTGAGCCTCAAAATGATCTTACTAGTGAACTATTGGGCACATTTATGGCCTTACATGTTCACTAGTAAGCGTCAAAATGATCTTACTAGTGAACTAGTGGGCATTTTGTGGTTTACATGTCAACTAGTAAGCCTCAAAATGATCTTACTAGTGAACTAGTGGGCACATTTATGGCCTTACATGTTCACTAGTAAGCCTCAAAATGATCTTACTAGTGAACTAGTGGGCGTTTTGTGGATTACATGTTCACTAGTAAGTGTCAAAATGACCTTACTAGTTAACTAGTGAGTGTTTTGTGGCTTACATGTTCACGAGGAAGCGTCAAAATGACCTTACTAGTGAACTAGTGAGCGTTTTGTGGCTTACATGTTCACTAGTAAGCCTCAAAATGATCTTACTAGTGAACTAGTGGGCACATTTATGGCCTTACATGTTCACTAGTAAGCCTCAAAATGATCTTACTAGTGAACTAGTGGGCACATTTATGGCCTTACATGTTCACTAGTAAGCCTCAAAATGATCTTACTAGTGAACTAGTGGGCGTTTTGTGGATTACATGTTCACTAGTAAGCATCAAAATGATCTTACCAGTGAACTCGTGGGCGTTTTGCGGCTTACATGTCAACTAGTAAGCCTCAAAATGATCTTACTAGTGAACTAGTGGGCATTTTGTGGCTTACATGTCAACCAGTAAGCCTCAAAATGATCTTACTAGTGAACTAGTGGGCACATTTATGGCCTTACATGTTCACTAGTAAGAGTCAAAATGATCTTACTAGTAAACTAGTGGGCACATTTATGGCCTTACATGTTCACTAGTAAGCGTCAAAATGATCTTACTAGTGAACTAGTGGGCGTTTTGTGGCTTACATGTCAACTCGTAAGCCTCAAAATGATCTTACGAGTGAGCTAGTGGGCGTTTTGCGGCTTACATGTCAACTACTAAGCCTCAAAATGACCTTACTGGTGAACTAGTGAGTGTTTTGTGGCTTACATGTTCACTAGTAAGCCTAAAAATGATCTTACCAGTGAACTAGTGGGCGTTTTGTGGCTTACATGTTCACTAGTAAGCCTCAAAATGATCTTACTAGTGAACTAGTGGGCGTTTTGTGGCTTACATCTTCACTCGTTAGCCTCAAAATGATCTTACTAGTGAACTAGTGGGCGTTTTGTGGCTTACATGTCAACTAGTAAGCCTCAAAATGATCTTACTAGTGAACTAGTGGGCACATTTATGACCTTACATGTTCACTAGTAAGCCTCAAAAATGATCTTACCAGTGAACTAGTGGGGGTTTTGCGGCTTATATGTCAACTAGTAAGCCTCAAAATGATCTTACTAGTGAACTAGTGGGGATTTTGTGGCTTACATGTCAACTAGTAAGCCTCAAAATGATCTTACCAGTGAACTAGTGGGCACATTTATGGCCTTACATGTTCACTAGTAAGCCTCAAAATGATCTTACCAGTGAACTAGTGGGTGTTTTGTGGCTTACATGTTCACGAGTAAGTGTCAAAATGACCTTACTAGTGAACTAGTGGCCGTTTTGCGGCTTACATGTCAACAAGTAAGCCTCAAAATGATCTTACTAATGAACTAGTGGGCGTTTTGTGGCTTACATGTTCACTAGTAAGCGTCAAAATGACCTTACTAGTGAATTAGTGAGCGTTTTGTGGCTTACATGTCAACGAGTAAGCCTCAAAATGATCTTACTAGTGAACTAGTGACAATTTGTGGCTTACATGTTCACGATTAAGCGTCAAAATGACCTTACTAGTGAACTAGTGAGCGTTTTGCGGCTTACATGTCAACAAGTAAGCCTCAAAATGATCTTACTAATGAACTAGTGGGTGTTTTGTGGCTTACATGTTCACTAGTAAGCGTCAAAATGACCTTACTAGTGAATTAGTGAGCGTTTTGTGGCTTACATGTCAACTAGTAAGCCTCAAAATGATCTTACTAGTGAACTAGTGGTTGTTTTGTGGCTTATATGTTCACTAGTGAGCCTCAAAATGATCTTACTAGTGAACTATTGGGCACATTTATGGCCTTACATGTTCACTAGTAAGCGTCAAAATGATCTTACTAGTGAACTAGTGGGCATTTTGTGGTTTACATGTCAACTAGTAAGCCTCAAAATGATCTTACTAGTGAACTAGTGGGCACATTTATGGCCTTACATGTTCACTAGTAAGCCTCAAAATGATCTTACTAGTGAACTCGTGGGCGTTTGTTGGCTTACATGTTCACTAGTAAGCCTCAAAATGATCTTACGAGTGAGCTAAGGGGCGTTTTGTGGCTTACATGTCAACTAGTAAGCCTCAAAATGAACTTAGAAGTGAACTAGTGGGCGTTTGGTGGCTTACATGTTCACTAGTAAGTGTCAAAATGACCTTTCTAGTTAACTAGTGAGTGTTTTGTGGCTTACATGTTCACTGGTAGGCGTCAAAATGATCTTACTAGTGAACTAATGGGCACATTTATGGCCTTACATGTTCACTAGTAAGCCTCAAAATGATCTTACTAGTGAACTAGTGGGCGTTTTGTGGCTTACATGTTCATGAGTAAGCGTCAAAATGATCTTACTAGTGAACTAGTGGGCGTTTTGCGGCTTGCATGTCAACTAGTAAGCCTCAAAATGATCTTACGAGTGAACTAGTGGACGTTTGGCGGCTTACATGTCAACAAGTAAGCCTCAAAATGATCTTACTAATGAACTAGTGGGTGTTTTGTGGCTTACATGTTCACTAGTAAGCGTCAAAATGACCTTACTAGTGAATTAGTGAGCGTTTTGTGGCTTACATGTCAACTAGTAAGCCTCAAAATGATCTTACTAGTGAACTAGTGGTTGTTTTGTGGCTTATATGTTCACTAGTGAGCCTCAAAATGATCTTACTAGTGAACTATTGGGCACATTTATGGCCTTACATGTTCACTAGTAAGCGTCAAAATGATCTTACTAGTGAACTAGTGGGCATTTTGTGGTTTACATGTCAACTAGTAAGCCTCAAAATGATCTTACTAGTGAACTAGTGGGCACATTTATGGCCTTACATGTTCACTAGTAAGCCTCAAAATGATCTTACTAGTGAACTCGTGGGCGTTTGTTGGCTTACATGTTCACTAGTAAGCCTCAAAATGATCTTACGAGTGAGCTAAGGGGCGTTTTGTGGCTTACATGTCAACTAGTAAGCCTCAAAATGAACTTAGAAGTGAACTAGTGGGCGTTTGGTGGCTTACATGTTCACTAGTAAGTGTCAAAATGACCTTTCTAGTTAACTAGTGAGTGTTTTGTGGCTTACATGTTCACTGGTAGGCGTCAAAATGATCTTACTAGTGAACTAATGGGCACATTTATGGCCTTACATGTTCACTAGTAAGCCTCAAAATGATCTTACTAGTGAACTAGTGGGCGTTTTGTGGCTTACATGTTCATGAGTAAGCGTCAAAATGATCTTACTAGTGAACTAGTGGGCGTTTTGCGGCTTGCATGTCAACTAGTAAGCCTCAAAATGATCTTACGAGTGAACTAGTGGGCGTTTGGCGGCTTACATGTCAACAAGTAAGCCTCAAAATGATCTTACTAATGAACTAGTGGGTGTTTTGTGGCTTACATGTTCACTAGTAAGCGTCAAAATGACCTTACTAGTGAATTAGTTAGCGTTTTGTGGCTTACATGTCAACTAGTAAGCCTCAAAATGATCTTACTAGTGAACTAGTGGGTGTTTTGTGGCTTACATGTCAACTAGTAAGCCTCAAGATGATCTTACTAGTGAACTAGTGGTTGTTTTGTGGCTTACATGTTCACTAGTAAGCCTCAAAATGATCTTACTAGTGAACTAGTGGGCACATTTATGGCCTTACATGTTCACTAGTAAGCGTCAAAATGATCTTACTAGTGAACTAGTGGGCATTTTGTGGCTTACATATCAACTAGTAAGCCTCAAAATGATCTTACTAGTGAACTCGTGGGCGTTTTGTGGCTTACATGTTCACTAGTAAGCCTCAAAATGATCTTACGAGTGAGCTAAGGGACGTTTTGTGGCTTACATGTCAACTAGTAAGCCTCAAAATGATCTTATTAGTGAACTAGTGGGCGTTTTGTGGCTTACATGTTCACTAGTAAGTGTCAAAATGACCTTACTAGTTAACTAGTGAGTGTTTTGTGGCTTACATGTTCACTAGTAGGCGTCAAAATGATCTTACTAGTGAACTAGTGGGCACATTTATGGCCTTACATGTTCACTAGTAAGCCTCAAAATGATCTTACTAGTGAACTAGTGGGCACATTTATGGCCTTACATGTTCACTAGTAAGCCTCAAAATGATCTTACTAGTGAACTAGTGGGCATTTTGTGGCTTACATGTCAACTAGTAAGCCTCAAAATGATCTTACTAGTGAACTAGTGGGCGTTTTGCGGCTTGCATGTCAACTAGTAAGCCTCAAAATGATCTTACGAGTGAACTAGTGGGCGTTTTGCGGCTTACATGTCAACAAGTAAGCCTCAAAATGATCTTAGTAATGAACTAGTGGGTGTTTTGTGGCTTACATGTTCACTAGTAAGCGTCAAAATGACCTTACTAGTGAATTAGTGAGCGTTTTGTGGCTCACATGTCAACTAGTAAGCCTCAAAATGATCTTACTAGTGAACTAGTGGTTGTTTGTGGCTTATATGTTCACTAGTAAGCCTCAAAATGATCTTACTAGTGAACTAGTGGGCACATTTATGGCCTTACATGTTCACTAGTAAGCGTCAAAATGATCTTACTAGTGAACTAGTGGGCATTTTGTGGCTTACATGTCAACTAGTAAGCCTCAAAATGATCTTACTAGTGAACTAGTAGGCACATTTATGGCCTTACATGTTCACTAGTAAGCCTCAAAATGATCTTACTAGTGAACTCGTGGGCGTTTTGTGGCTTACATGTTCACTAGTAAGCCTCAAAATGATCTTACGAGTGAGATAAGGGGCGTTTTGTGGCTTACATGTCAACTAGTAAGCCTCAAAATGATCTTAGAAGTGAACTAGTGGGCGTTTTGTGGCTTACATGTTCACTAGTAAGTGTCAAAATGACCTTACTAGTTAACTAGTGAGTGTTTTGTGGCTTACATGTTCACTGGTAGGCGTCAAAATGATCTTACTAGTGAACTAGTGAGCGTTTTGTGGCTTACATGTTCACTAGTAAGCCTCAAAATGATCTTACTAGTGAACTAGTGGGCACATTTATGGCCTTACATGTTCACTAGTAAGCCTCAAAATGATCTTACTAGTGAACTAGTGGGCGTTTTGTGCATTACATTTTCACTAGTAAGTGTCAAAATGACCTTACTAGTTAACTAGTGAGTGTTTTGTGGCTTACATCTTCACTAGTAAGTGTCAAAATGACCTTACTAGTTAACTAGTGAGTGTTTTGTGGCTTACATGTTCACTAGTAGGCGTCAAAATGATCTTACTAGTGAACTAGTGAGCGTTTTGTGGCTTACATGTTCACTAGTAAGCCTCAAAATGATCTTACTCGTGAACTAGTGGGCACATTTATGGCATTACATGTTCACTAGTAAGCCTCAAAATGATCTTACTAGTGAACTAGTGGGCACATTTATGGCCTTACATGTTCACTAGTAAGCCTCAAAATGATCTTACTAGTGAACTAGTGGGCATTTTGTGGCTTACATGTCAACTAGTAAGCCTCAAAATGATCTTACTTTTGAACTAGTGGGCACATTTATGGCCTTACATGTTCACTTGTAAGCCTCAAAATGTTCTTACTAGTGAGCTAGTGGGCGTTTTGTGGCTTACATGTTCACGAGTAAGCGTCAAAATGATCGTACTAGTGAACTAGTGGGCGTTTTGCGGCTTGCATGTCAACTAGTAAGCCTCAAAATGATCTTACGAGTGAACTAGTGGGCGTTTTGCGGCTTACATGTCAAAAAGTAAGCCTCAAAATGATCTTACTAATGAACTAGTGGGTGTTTTGTGGCTTACATGTTCACTAGTAAGCGTCAAAATGACCGTACTAGTGAATTAGTGAGCGTTTTGTGGCTTACATGTCAACTAGTAAGCCTCAAAATGATCTTACTAGTGAACTAGTGGTTGTTTTGTGGCTTATATGTTCACTAGTAAGCCTCAAAATGATCTTACTAGTGAACTAGTGGGCACATTTATGGCCTTACATGTTCACTAGTAAGCGTCAAAATGATCTTACTAGTGAACTAGTGGGCACATTTATGGCCTTACATGTTCACTAGTAAGCCTCAAAATGATCTTACGAGTGAGCTAAGGGGCGTTTTGTGGCTTACATGTCAACTAGTAAGCCTCAAAATGATCTTAGAAGTGAAATAGTGGGCGTTTTGTGGCTTACATGTTCACTAGTAAGTGTCAAAATGACCTTACTAGTTAACTAGTGAGTGTTTTGTGGCTTACATGTTCACTGGTAGGCGTCAAAATGATCTTACTAGTGAACTAGTGAGCGTTTTGTGGCTTACATGTTCACTGGTAGGCGTCAAAATGACCTTACTAGTGAATTAGTGAGCGTTTTGTGGCTTACATGTCAACTAGTAAGCCTCAAAATGATCTTACTAGTGAACTAGTGGTTGTTTGTGGCTTATATGTTCACTAGTAAGCCTCAAAATGATCTTACTAGTGAACTAGTGGGCACATTTATGGCCTTACATGTTCACTAGTAAGCGTCAAAATGATCTTACTAGTGAACTAGTGGGCATTTTGTGGCTTACATGTCAACTAGTAAGCCTCAAAATGATCTTACTAGTGAACTAGTAGGCACATTTATGGCCTTACATGTTCACTAGTAAGCCTCAAAATGATCTTACTAGTGAACTCGTGGGCGTTTTGTGGCTTACATGTTCACTAGTAAGCCTCAAAATGATCTTACGAGTGAGATAAGGGGCGTTTTGTGGCTTACATGTCAACTAGTAAGCCTCAAAATGATCTTAGAAGTGAACTAGTGGGCGTTTTGTGGCTTACATGTTCACTAGTAAGTGTCAAAATGACCTTACTAGTTAACTAGTGAGTGTTTTGTGGCTTACATGTTCACTGGTAGGCGTCAAAATGATCTTACTAGTGAACTAGTGAGCGTTTTGTGGCTTACATGTTCACTAGTAAGCCTCAAAATGATCTTACTAGTGAACTAGTGGGCACATTTATGGCCTTACATGTTCACTAGTAAGCCTCAAAATGATCTTACTAGTGAACTAGTGGGCGTTTTGTGCATTACATTTTCACTAGTAAGTGTCAAAATGACCTTACTAGTTAACTAGTGAGTGTTTTGTGGCTTACATCTTCACTAGTAAGTGTCAAAATGACCTTACTAGTTAACTAGTGAGTGTTTTGTGGCTTACATGTTCACTAGTAGGCGTCAAAATGATCTTACTAGTGAACTAGTGAGCGTTTTGTGGCTTACATGTTCACTAGTAAGCCTCAAAATGATCTTACTAGTGAACTAGTGGGCACATTTATGGCATTACATGTTCACTAGTAAGCCTCAAAATGATCTTACTAGTGAACTAGTGGGCACATTTATGGCCTTACATGTTCACTAGTAAGCCTCAAAATGATCTTACTAGTGAACTAGTGGGCATTTTGTGGCTTACATGTCAACTAGTAAGCCTCAAAATGATCTTACTTTTGAACTAGTGGGCACATTTATGGCCTTACATGTTCACTTGTAAGCCTCAAAATGTTCTTACTAGTGAGCTAGTGGGCGTTTTGTGGCTTACATGTTCACGAGTAAGCGTCAAAATGATCGTACTAGTGAACTAGTGGGCGTTTTGCGGCTTGCATGTCAACTAGTAAGCCTCAAAATGATCTTACGAGTGAACTAGTGGGCGTTTTGCGGCTTACATGTCAAAAAGTAAGCCTCAAAATGATCTTACTAATGAACTAGTGGGTGTTTTGTGGCTTACATGTTCACTAGTAAGCGTCAAAATGACCTTACTAGTGAATTAGTGAGCGTTTTGTGGCTTACATGTCAACTAGTAAGCCTCAAAATGATCTTACTAGTGAACTAGTGGTTGTTTTGTGGCTTATATGTTCACTAGTAAGCCTCAAAATGATCTTACTAGTGAACTAGTGGGCACATTTATGGCCTTACATGTTCACTAGTAAGCGTCAAAATGATCTTACTAGTGAACTAGTGGGCACATTTATGGCCTTACATGTTCACTAGTAAGCCTCAAAATGATCTTACGAGTGAGCTAAGGGGCGTTTTGTGGCTTACATGTCAACTAGTAAGCCTCAAAATGATCTTAGAAGTGAACTAGTGGGCGTTTTGTGGCTTACATGTTCACTAGTAAGTCTCAAAATGACCTTACTAGTTAACTAGTGAGTGTTTTGTGGCTTACATGTTCACTGGTAGGCGTCAAAATGATCTTACTAGTGAACTAGTGAGCGTTTTGTGGCTTACATGTTCACTAGTAAGCCTCAAAATGATCTTACTAGTGAACTAGTGGGCACATTTATGGCCTTACATGTTCACTATTAAGAGTCAAAATGATCTTACTAGTGAACTAGTGAGCACATTTATGGCCTTACATGTTCACTAGTAAGCGTCAAAATGATCTTACTAGTGAAGAAGTGGGCGTTTTGTGGCTTACATCTTCACTAGTAAGCCTCAAAATGATCTTACTAGAGAACTAGTGGGCATTTTGTGGCTTACATGTCAACTAGTAAGCCTCAAAATTATCTTACTAGTGAACTAATGGGCACATTTATGGCCTTACATGTTCACTAGTAAGCGTCAAAATGATCTTACTAGTGAACTAGTGGGCACGTTTATGGCCTTACATGTCAACTAGTAAGCCTCAAAATGATCTTACGAGTGAGCTAGTGGGCGTTTTGCGGCTTACATGTCAACTAGTAAGCCTCAAAATGATCTTAATAGTGAACTAGTGGGTTCTTTTGTGGCTTACATTTTCACTAGTAAGCGTCACAATGAACTTACTTGTGAAGTAGTGAGCGTTTTGTGGCTTACATGTTCACTAGTAAGCCTCACAATGATCTTACTTGTGAACTAGTGGGCGTTTTGTGGCTTACATGTTCATGAGTAAGCGTCAAAATCATCTTACTAGTGAACTAGTGGGCGTTTTGCGGCTTGCATGTCAACTAGTAAGCCACAAAATGATCTTACGAGTGAACTAGTGGGCGTTTTGCGGCTTACATGTCAACAAGTAAGCCTCAAAATGATCTTACTAATGAACTAGTGGGTGTTTTGTGGCTTACATGTTCACTAGTAAGCGTCAAAATGACCTTACTAATGAATTAGTGAGCGTTTTGTGGCTTACATTTTCACTAGTAAGCGTCACAATGACCTTACTTGTGAAGTAGTGAGCGTTTTGTGGCTTACATGTTCACTAGTAAGCCTCACAATGATCTTACTAGTGAACTAGTGGGCGTTTTGTGGCTTACATGTCAAATAGCAAGCCTCAAAATGATCTTACTAGTGAACTAGTGGGCACATTTATGAGCTTACATGTTCACTGGTAGGCCTCAAAATGATCTTACCAGTGAACTAGTGGGCGTTTTGCGGCTTACATGTCAACTAGCAAGCCTCAAAATGATCTTACTAGTGAACTAGTGGGCATTTTGTGGCTTACATGTCAACTAGTAAGCCTCAAAATGATCTTACTAGTGAACTAGTGGGCACATTTATGGCCTTAAATGTTCACTAGTAAGCCTCAAAATGATCTTACTAGTGAACTAGTGGGGGTTTTGTGGCTTACATGTTCACGAGTAAGCCTCAAAATGATCTTACGAGTGAACTAGTGGGCGTTTTGCGGCTTACATGTCAACAAGTAAGCCTCAAAATGATCTTACTAGTGAACTAGTGGGTTCTTTTGTGGCTGACATGTTCACTAGTAAGCGTCACAATGACCTTACTAGTGAACTAGTGAGCGTTTTGTGGCTTACATGTTCACTAGTAAGTGTCAAAATGACCTTACTAGTGAACTAGTGAGTGTTTTGTGGCTGACATGTTCACTAGTAAGCGTCAAAATGACCTTACTAGTAAGCGTCAAAATGACCTTACTAGTGAACTAGTGACAATTTGTGGCTTACATGTTCACGAGTAAGCGTCAAAATGACCTTACTAGTGAACTAGTGAGCGTTTTGTGGCTTACATGTTCACTAGTAAGCCTCAAAATGATCTTACGAGTGAGCTAAGGGGCGTTTTGTGGCTTACATGTCAACTAGTAAGCCTCAAAATGATCTTACTAGTGAACTAGTGGGCGTTTTGTGGCTTACATGTTCACTAGTAAGACTCAAAATGATCTTACTAGTGAACTAGTGGGCGTTTTGTGGCTTACATCTTCACTCGTTACCCTCAAAATGATCTTACTAGTGAACTAGTGGGCGTTTTGTGGCTTACATGTCAACTAGTAAGCCTCAAAATGATCTTACTAGTGAACTAGTGGGCGTTTTGTGGCTTACATGTTCATGAGTAAGCGTCAAAATGATCTTACTAGTGAACTAGTGGGCGTTTTGCGGCTTGCATGTCAACTAGTAAGCCTCAAAATGATCTTACGAGTGAACTAGTGGGCGTTTTGCGGCTTACATGTCAACAAGTAAGCCTCAAAATGATCTTACTAATGAACTAGTGGGTGTTTTGTGGCTTACATGTTCACTAGTAAGCGTCAAAATGACCTTACTAGTGAATTCGTGAGCGTTTTGTGGCTTACATGTCAACTAGTAAGCCTCAAAATGATCTTACTAGTGAACTAGTGGTTGTTTTGTGGCTTATATGTTCACTAGTAAGCCTCAAAATGATCTTACTAGTGAACTAGTGGGCACATTTATGGCCTTACATGTTCACTAGTAAGCGTCAAAATGATCTTACTAGTGAACTAGTGGGCACATTTATGGCCTTACATGTTCACTAGTAAGCCTCAAAATGATCTTACGAGTGAGCTAAGGGGCGTTTTGTGGCTTACATGTCAACTAGTAAGCCTCAAAATGATCTTAGAAGTGAACTAGTGGGCGTTTTGTGGCTTACATGTTCACTAGTAAGTCTCAAAATGACCTTACTAGTTAACGAGTGAGTGTTTTGTGGCTTACATGTTCACTGGTAGGCGTCAAAATGATCTTACTAGTGAACTAGTGAGCGTTTTGTGGCTTACATGTTCACTAGTAAGCCTCAAAATGATCTTACTAGTGAACTAGTGGGCACATTTATGGCCTTACATGTTCACTATTAAGAGTCAAAATGATCTTACTAGTGAACTAGTGAGCACATTTATGGCCTTACATGTTCACTAGTAAGCGTCAAAATGATCTTACTAGTGAAGAAGTGGGCGTTTTGTGGCTTACATCTTCACTAGTAAGCCTCAAAATGATCTTACTAGAGAACTAGTGGGCATTTTGTGGCTTACATGTCAACTAGTAAGCCTCAAAATTATCTTACTAGTGAACTAATGGGCACATTTATGGCCTTACATGTTCACTAGTAAGTGTCAAAATGATCTTACTAGTGAACTAGTGGGCACGTTTATGGCCTTACATGTTCACTAGTAAGCGTGAAAATGATCTTCATCGTGAACTAGTGGGCGTTTTGCGGCTTACATGTCAACTAGTAAGCCTCAAAATGATCTTACGAGTGAGCTAGTGGGCGTTTTGCGGCTTACATGTCAACTAGTAAGCCTCAAAATGATCTTAATAGTGAACTAGTGGGTTCTTTTGTGGCTTACATTTTCACTAGTAAGCGTCACAATGAACTTACTTGTGAAGTAGTGAGCGTTTTGTGGCTTACATGTTCACTAGTAAGCCTCACAATGATCTTACTTGTGAACTAGTGGGCGTTTTGTGGCTTACATGTTCATGAGTAAGCGTCAAAATCATCTTACTAGTGAACTAGTGGGCGTTTTGCGGCTTGCATGTCAACTAGTAAGCCACAAAATGATCTTACGAGTGAACTAGTGGGCGTTTTGCGGCTTACATGTCAACAAGTAAGCCTCAAAATGATCTTACTAATGAACTAGTGGGTGTTTTGTGGCTTACATGTTCACTAGTAAGCGTCAAAATGACCTTACTAATGAATTAGTGAGCGTTTTGTGGCTTACATGTCAACTAGTAAGCCTCAAAATGATCTTACTAGTGAACTAGTGGTTGTTTTGTGGCTTACATGTTCACTAGTAAGCCTCACAATGATCTTACTAGTGAACTAGTGGGCGTTTTGTGGCTTACATGTCAAATAGCAAGCCTCAAAATGATCTTACTAGTGAACTAGTGGGCACATTTATGAGCTTACATGTTCACTAGTAGGCCTCAAAATGATCTTACCAGTGAACTAGTGGGCGTTTTGCGGCTTACATGTCAACTAGCAAGCCTCAAAATGATCTTACTAGTGAACTAGTGGGCATTTTGTGGCTTACATGTCAACTAGTAAGCCTCAAAATGATCTTACTAGTGAACTAGTGGGCACATTTATGGCCTTAAATGTTCACTAGTAAGCCTCAAAATGATCTTACTAGTGAACTAGTGGGGGTTTTGTGGCTTACATGTTCACGAGTAAGCCTCAAAATGATCTTACGAGTGAACTAGTGGGCGTTTTGCGGCTTACATGTCAACAAGTAAGCCTCAAAATGATCTTACTAGTGAACTAGTGGGTTCTTTTGTGGCTGACATGTTCACTAGTAAGCGTCACAATGACCTTACTAGTGAACTAGTGAGCGTTTTGTGGCTTACATGTTCACTAGTAAGTGTCAAAATGACCTTACTAGTGAACTAGTGAGTGTTTTGTGGCTGACATGTTCACTAGTAAGCGTCAAAATGACCTTACTAGTGAACTAGTGACAATTTGTGGCTTACATGTTCACGAGTAAGCGTCAAAATGACCTTACTAGTGAACTAGTGAGCGTTTTGTGGCTTACATGTTCACTAGTAAGCCTCAAAATGATCTTACGAGTGAGCTAAGGGGCGTTTTGTGGCTTACATGTCAACTAGTAAGCCTCAAAATGATCTTACTAGTGAACTAGTGGGCGTTTTGTGGCTTACATGTTCACTAGTAAGACTCAAAATGATCTTACTAGTGAACTAGTGGGCATTTTGTGGCTTACATCTTCACTCGTTACCCTCAAAATGATCTTACTAGTGAACTAGTGGGCGTTTTGTGGCTTACATGTCAACTAGTAAGCCTCAAAATGATCTTAATAGTGAACTAGTGGGTTCTTTTGTGGCTTACATTTTCACTAGTAAGCGTCACAATGACCTTACTTGTGAAGTAGTGAGCGTTTTGTGGCTTACATGTTCACTAGTAAGCCTCACAATGATCTTACTAGTGAACTAGTGGGCGTTTTGTGGCTTACATGTCAAATAGCAAGCCTCAAAATGATCTTACTAGTGAACTAGTGGGCACATTTATGAGCTTACATGTTCACTAGTAGGCCTCAAAATGATCTTACCAGTGAACTAGTGGGCGTTTTGCGGCTTACATGTCAACTAGCAAGCCTCAAAATGATCTTACTAGTGAACTAGTGGGCATTTTGTGGCTTACATGTCAACTAGTAAGCCTCAAAATGATCTTACTAGTGAACTAGTGGGCACATTTATGGCCTTAAATGTTCACTAGTAAGCCTCAAAATGATCTTACTAGTGAACTAGTGGGGGTTTTGTGGCTTACATGTTCACGAGTAAGCCTCAAAATGATCTTACGAGTGAACTAGTGGGCGTTTTGCGGCTTACATGTCAACAAGTAAGCCTCAAAATGATCTTACTAGTGAACTATTGGGTTCTTTTGTGGCTGACATGTTCACTAGTAAGCGTCACAATGACCTTACTAGTGAACTAGTGAGCGTTTTGTGGCTTACATGTTCACTAGTAAGTGTCAAAATGACCTTACTAGTGAACTAGTGAGTGTTTTGTGGCTGACATGTTCACTAGTAAGCGTCAAAATGACCTTACTAGTGAACTAGTGACAATTTGTGGCTTACATGTTCACGAGTAAGCGTCAAAATGACCTTACTAGTGAACTAGTGAGCGTTTTGTGGCTTACATGTTCACTAGTAAGCCTCAAAACGATCTTACGAGTGAGCTAAGGGGCGTTTTGTGGCTTACATGTCAACTAGTAAGCCTCAAAATGATCTTACTAGTGAACTAGTGGGCGTTTTGTGGCTTACATGTTCACTAGTAAGACTCAAAATGATCTTACTAGTGAACTAGTGGCCGTTTTGTGGCTTACATCTTCACTCGTTACCCTCAAAATGATCTTACTAGTGAACTAGTGGGCGTTTTGTGGCTTACATGTCAACTAGTAAGCCTCAAAATGATCTTACTAGTGAACTAGTGGGCGTTTTGTGGCTTACATGTTCATGAGTAAGCGTCAAAATGATCTTACTAGTGAACTAGTGTGCGTTTTGCGGCTTGCATGTCAACTAGTAAGCCTCAAAATGATCTTACGAGTGAACTAGTGGGCGTTTTGCGGCTTACATGTCAACAAGTAAGTCTCAAAATGATCTTACTAATGAACTAGTGGGTGTTTTGTGGCTTACATGTTCACTAGTAAGCGTCAAAATGACCTTACTAGTGAATTAGTGAGCGTTTTGTGGCTTACATGTCAACTAGTAAGCCTCAAAATGATCTTACTAGTGAACTAGTGGTTGTTTTGTGGCTTACATGTTCACTAGTAAGCCTCAAAATGATCTTACTAGTGAACTAGTGGGCACATTTATGGCCTTACATGTTCACTAGTAAGCGTCAAAATGATCTTACTAGTGAACTAGTGGGCATTTTGTGGCTTACATATCAACTAGTAAGCCTCAAAATGATCTTACTAGTGAACTACTGGGCACATTCATGGCCTTACATGTTCACTATTAAGCCTCAAAATGATCTTACTAGTGAACTCGTGGGCGTTTTGTGGCTTACATGTTCACTAGTAAGCCTCAAAATGATCTTACGAGTGAGCTAAGGGGCGTTTTGTGGCTTACATGTCAACTAGTAAGCCTCAAAATGATCTTACTAGTGAACTAGTGGGCGTTTTGTGGCTTACATGTTCACTAGTAAGTGTCAAAATGACCTTACTAGTTAACTAGTGAGTGTTTGTGGCTTACATGTTCACTAGTAGGCGTCAAAATGATCTTACTAGTGAACTAGTGAGCGTTTTGTGGCTGACATGTTCACTAGTAAGCGTCAAAATGACCTTACTAGTGAACTAGTGACAATTTGTGGCTTACATGTTCACGAGTAAGCGTCAAAATGACCTTACTAGTGAACTAGTGAGCGTTTTGTGGCTTACATGTTCACTAGTAAGCCTCAAAACGATCTTACGAGTGAGCTAAGGGGCGTTTTGTGGCTTACATGTCAACTAGTAAGCCTCAAAATGATCTTACTAGTGAACTAGTGGGCGTTTTGTGGCTTACATGTTCACTAGTAAGACTCAAAATGATCTTACTAGTGAACTAGTGGCCGTTTTGTGGCTTACATCTTCACTCGTTACCCTCAAAATGATCTTACTAGTGAACTAGTGGGCGTTTTGTGGCTTACATGTCAACTAGTAAGCCTCAAAATGATCTTACTAGTGAACTAGTGGTTGTTTTGTGGCTTACATGTTCACTAGTAAGCCTCAAAATGATCTTACTAGTGAACTAGTGGGCACATTTATGGCCTTACATGTTCACTAGTAAGCGTCAAAATGATCTTACTAGTGAACTAGTGGGCATTTTGTGGCTTACATGTCAACTAGTAAGCCTCAAAATGATCTTACTAGTGAACTAGTGGGCACATTTATGGCCTTAAATGTTCACTAGTAAGCCTCAAAATGATCTTACTAGTGAACTAGTGGGGGTTTTGTGGCTTACATGTTCACGAGTAAGCCTCAAAATGATCTTACGAGTGAACTAGTGGGCGTTTTGTGGCTTACATGTCAACAAGTAAGCCTCAAAATGATCTTACTAGTGAACTATTGGGTTCTTTTGTGGCTGACATGTTCACTAGTAAGCGTCACAATGACCTTACTAGTGAACTAGTGAGCGTTTTGTGGCTTACATGTTCACTAGTAAGTGTCAAAATGACCTTACTAGTGAACTAGTGAGCGTTTTGTGGCTGACATGTTCACTAGTAAGCGTCAAAATGACCTTACTAGTGAACTAGTGACAATTTGTGGCTTACATGTTCACGAGTAAGCGTCAAAATGACCTTACTAGTGAACTAGTGAGCGTTTTGTGGCTTACATGTTCACTAGTAAGCCTCAAAACGATCTTACGAGTGAGCTAAGGGGCGTTTTGTGGCTTACATGTCAACTAGTAAGCCTCAAAATGATCTTACTAGTGAACTAGTGGGCGTTTTGTGGCTTACATGTTCACTAGTAAGACTCAAAATGATCTTACTAGTGAACTAGTGGCCGTTTTGTGGCTTACATCTTCACTCGTTACCCTCAAAATGATCTTACTAGTGAACTAGTGGGCGTTTTGTGGCTTACATGTCAACTAGTAAGCCTCAAAATGATCTTACTAGTGAACTAGTGGGCGTTTTGTGGCTTACATGTTCATGAGTAAGCGTCAAAATGATCTTACTAGTGAACTAGTGTGCGTTTTGCGGCTTGCATGTCAACTAGTAAGCCTCAAAATGATCTTACGAGTGAACTAGTGGGCGTTTTGCGGCTTACATGTCAACAAGTAAGTCTCAAAATGATCTTACTAATGAACTAGTGGGTGTTTTGTGGCTTACATGTTCACTAGTAAGCGTCAAAATGACCTTACTAGTGAATTAGTGAGCGTTTTGTGGCTTACATGTCAACTAGTAAGCCTCAAAATGATCTTACTAGTGAACTAGTGGTTGTTTTGTGGCTTACATGTTCACTAGTAAGCCTCAAAATGATCTTACTAGTGAACTAGTGGGCACATTTATGGCCTTACATGTTCACTAGTAAGCGTCAAAATGATCTTACTAGTGAACTAGTGGGCATTTTGTGGCTTACATATCAACTAGTAAGCCTCAAAATGATCTTACTAGTGAACTACTGGGCACATTCATGGCCTTACATGTTCACTATTAAGCCTCAAAATGATCTTACTAGTGAACTCGTGGGCGTTTTGTGGCTTACATGTTCACTAGTAAGCCTCAAAATGATCTTACGAGTGAGCTAAGGGGCGTTTTGTGGCTTACATGTCAACTAGTAAGCCTCAAAATGATCTTACTAGTGAACAAGTGGGCGTTTTGTGGCTTACATGTTCACTAGTAAGTGTCAAAATGACCTTACTAGTTAACTAGTGAGTGTTTGTGGCTTACATGTTCACTAGTAGGCGTCAAAATGATCTTACTAGTGAACTAGTGAGCGTTTTGTGGCTTACATGTTCACTAGTAAGCCTCAAAATGATCTTACTAGTGAACTAGTGGGCACATTTATGGCCTTACATGTTCACTAGTAAGCCTCAAAATGATCTTACTAGTGAACTAGTGGGCACATTTATGGCCTTACATGTTCACTAGTAAGCCTCAAAATGATCTTACTAGTGAACTAGTGGGCATTTTGTGGCTTACATGTCAACTAGTAAGCCTCAAAATGATCTTACTAGTGAACTAGTGGGCACATTTATGGCCTTACATGTTCACTTGTAAGCCTCAAAATGATCTTACTAGTGAACTAGTGGGCGTTTTGTGGCTTACATGTTCACGAGTAAGCGTCAAAATGATCTTACTAGTGAACTAGTGGGCGTTTTGCGGCTTGCATGTCAACTAGTAAGCCTCAAAATGATCTTACGAGTGAACTAGTGGGCGTTTTGCGGCTTACATGTCAACAAGTAAGCCTCAAAATGATCTTAGTAATGAACTAGTGGGTGTTTTGTGGCTTACATGTTCACTAGTAAGCGTCAAAATGACCTTACTAGTGAATTAGTGAGCGTTTTGTGGCTTACATGTCAACTAGTAAGCCTCAAAATGATCTTACTAGTGAACTAGTGGTTGTTTGTGGCTTACATGTTCACTAGTAAGCCTCAAAATGATCTTACTAGTGAACTAGTGGGCACATTTATGGCCTTACATGTTCACTAGTAAGCGTCAAAATGATCTTACTAGTGAACTAGTGGGCATTTTGTGGCTTACATATTAACTAGTAAGCCTCAAAATGATCTTACTAGTGAACTACTGGGCACATTCATGGCCTTACATGTTCACTATTAAGCCTCAAAATGATCTTACTAGTGAACTCGTGGGCGTTTTGTGGCTTACATGTTCACTAGTAAGCCTCAAAATGATCTTACGAGTGAGCTCAGGGGCGTTTTGTGGCTTACATGTCAACTAGTAAGCCTCAAAATGATCTTACTAGTGAACTAGTGGGCGTTTTGTGGCTTACATGTTCACTAGTAAGTGTCAAAATGACCTTACTAGTTAACTAGTGAGTGTTTGTGGCTTACATGTTCACTAGTAGGCGTCAAAATGATCTTACTAGTGAACTAGTGAGCGTTTTGTGGCTTACATGTTCACTAGTAAGCCTCAAAATGATCTTACTAGTGAACTAGTGGGCACATTTATGGCCTTACATGTTCACTAGTAAGCCTCAAAATGATCTTACTAGTGAACTAGTGGGCACATTTATGGCCTTACATGTTCACTAGTAAGCCTCAAAATGATCTTACTAGTGAACTAGTGGGCATTTTGTGGCTTACATGTCAACTAGTAAGCCTCAAAATGATCTTACTAGTGAACTAGTGGGCACATTTATGGCCTTACATGTTCACTTGTAAGCCTCAAAATGATCTTACTAGTGAACTAGTGGGCGTTTTGTGGCTTACATGTTCACGAGTAAGCGTCAAAATGATCTTACTAGTGAACTAGTGGGCGTTTTGCGGCTTGCATGTCAACTAGTAAGCCTCAAAATGATCTTACGAGTGAACTAGTGGGCGTTTTGCGGCTTACATGTCAACAAGTAAGCCTCAAAATGATCTTAGTAATGAACTAGTGGGTGTTTTGTGGCTTACATGTTCACTAGTAAGCGTCAAAATGACCTTACTAGTGAATTAGTGAGCGTTTTGTGGCTTACATGTCAACTAGTAAGCCTCAAAATGATCTTACTAGTGAACTAGTGGTTGTTTGTGGCTTATATGTTCACTAGTAAGCCTCAAAATGATCTTACTAGTGAACTAGTGGGCACATTTATGGCCTTACATGTTCACTAGTAAGCGTCAAAATGATCTTACTAGTGAACTAGTGGGCATTTTGTGGCTTACATGTCAACTAGTAAGCCTCAAAATGATCTTACTAGTGAACTAGTAGGCACATTTATGGCCTTACATGTTCACTAGTAAGCCTCAAAATGATCTTACGAGTGAGATAAGGGGCGTTTTGTGGCTTACATGTCAACTAGTAAGACTCAAAATGATCTTAGAAGTGAACTAGTGGGCGTTTTGTGGCTTACATGTTCACTAGTAAGTGTCAAAATGACCTTACTAGTTAACTAGTGAGTGTTTTGTGGCTTACATGTTCACTGGTAGGCGTCAAAATGATCTTACTAGTGAACTAGTGAGCGTTTTGTGGCTTACATGTTCACTAGTAAGCCTCAAAATGATCTTACTAGTGAACTAGTGGGCACATTTATGGCCTTACATGTTCACTAGTAAGCCTCAAAATGATCTTACTAGTGAACTAGTGGGCACATTTATGGCCTTACATGTTCACTGGTAAGCCTCAAAATGATCTTACTAGTGAACTAGTGGGCGTTTTGTGGATTACATTTTCACTAGTAAGTGTCAAAATGACCTTACTAGTTAACTAGTGAGTGTTTTGTGGCTTACATCTTCACTAGTAAGTGTCAAAATGACCTTACTAGTTAACTAGTGAGTGTTTTGTGGCTTACATGTTCACTAGTAGGCGTCAAAATGATCTTACTAGTGAACTAGTGAGCGTTTTGTGGCTTACATGTTCACTAGTAAGCCTCAAAATGATCTTACTAGTGAACTAGTGGGCACATTTATGGCATTACATGTTCACTAGTAAGCCTCAAAATGATCTTACTAGTGAACTAGTGGGCACATTTATGGCCTTACATGTTCACTAGTAAGCCTCAAAATGATCTTACTAGTGAACTAGTGGGCATTTTGTGGCTTACATGTCAACTAGTAAGCCCCAAAATGATCTTACTAGTGAACTAGTGGGCATTTTGTGGCTTACATGTCAACTAGTAAGCCTCAAAATGATCTTACTAGTGAACTAGTGGGCGTTTTGTGGCTTACATGTTCACGAGTAAGCGTCAAAATGATCGTACTAGTGAACTAGTGGGCGTTTTGCGGCTTGCATGTCAACTAGTAAGCCTCAAAATGATCTTACGAGTGAACTAGTGGGCGTTTTGCGGCTTACATGTCAAAAAGTAAGCCTCAAAATGATCTTACTAATGAACTAGTGGGTGTTTTGTGGCTTACATGTTCACTAGTAAGCGTCAAAATGACCTTACTAGTGAATTAGTGAGCGTTTTGTGGCTTACATGTCAACTAGTAAGCCTCAAAATGATCTTACTAGTGAACTAGTGGTTGTTTTGTGGCTTATATGTTCACTAGTAAGCCTCAAAATGATCTTACTAGTGAACTAGTGGGCACATTTATGGCCTTACATGTTCACTAGTAAGCGTCAAAATGATCTTACTAGTGAACTAGTGGGCACATTTATGGCCTTACATGTTCACTAGTAAGCCTCAAAATGATCTTACGAGTGAGATAAGGGGCGTTTTGTGGCTTACATGTCAACTAGTAAGCCTCAAAATGATCTTAGAAGTGAACTAGTGGGCGTTTTGTGGCTTACATGTTCACTAGTAAGTGTCAAAATGACCTTACTAGTTAACTAGTGAGTGTTTTGTGGCTTACATGTTCACTGGTAGGCGTCAAAATGATCTTACTAGTGAACTAGTGAGCGTTTTGTGGCTTACATGTTCACTAGTAAGCCTCAAAATGATCTTACTAGTGAACTAGTGGGCACATTTATGGCCTTACATGTTCACTATTAAGAGTCAAAATGATCTTACTAGTGAACTAGTGAGCACATTTATGGCCTTACATGTTCACTAGTAAGCGTCAAAATGATCTTACTAGTGAAGAAGTGGGCGTTTTGTGGCTTACATCTTCACTAGTAAGCCTCAAAATGATCTTACTAGAGAACTAGTGGGCATTTTGTGGCTTACATGTCAACTAGTAAGCCTCAAAATTATCTTACTAGTGAACTAATGGGCACATTTATGGCCTTACATGTTCACTAGTAAGCGTCAAAATGATCTTACTAGTGAACTAGTGGGCACGTTTATGGCCTTACATGTTCACTAGTAAGCGTGAAAATGATCTTCATCGTGAACTAGTGGGCGTTTTGCGGCTTACATGTCAACTAGTAAGCCTCAAAATGATCTTACGAGTGAGCTAGTGGGCGTTTTGCGGCTTACATGTCAACTAGTAAGCCTCAAAATGATCTTAATAGTGAACTAGTGGGTTCTTTTGTGGCTTACATTTTCACTAGTAAGCGTCACAATGACCTTACTTGTGAAGTAGTGAGCGTTTTGTGGCTTACATGTTCACTAGTAAGCCTCACAATGATCTTACTAGTGAACTAGTGGGCGTTTTGTGGCTTACATGTCAAATAGCAAGCCTCAAAATGATCTTACTAGTGAACTAGTGGGCACATTTATGAGCTTACATGTTCACTAGTAGGCCTCAAAATGATCTTACCAGTGAACTAGTGGGCGTTTTGCGGCTTACATGTCAACTAGCAAGCCTCAAAATGATCTTACTAGTGAACTAGTGGGCATTTTGTGGCTTACATGTCAACTAGTAAGCCTCAAAATGATCTTACTAGTGAACTAGTGGGCACATTTATGGCCTTAAATGTTCACTAGTAAGCCTCAAAATGATCTTACTAGTGAACTAGTGGGGGTTTTGTGGCTTACATGTTCACGAGTAAGCCTCAAAATGATCTTACGAGTGAACTAGTGGGCGTTTTGCGGCTTACATGTCAACAAGTAAGCCTCAAAATGATCTTACTAGTGAACTATTGGGTTCTTTTGTGGCTGACATGTTCACTAGTAAGCGTCACAATGACCTTACTAGTCAACTAGTGACAATTTGTGGCTTACATGTTCACGAGTAAGCCTCAAAATGACCTTACTAGTGAACTAGTGAGCGTTTTGTGGCTTACATGTTCACTAGTAAGCCTCAAAATGATCTTACGAGTGAGCTAAGGGGCGTTTTGTGGCTTAAAGTGTCAACTAGTAAGCCTCAAAATGATCTTACTAGTGAACTAGTGGGCGTTTTGTGGCTTACATGTTCACTAGTAAGTGTCAAAATGACCTTACTAGTTAACTAGTGAGTGTTTTGTGGCTTACATGTTCACTAGTAGGCGTCAAAATGATCTTACTAGTGAACTAGTGAGCGTTTTGTGGCTTACATGTTCACTAGTAAGCCTCAAAATGATCTTACTAGTGAACTAGTGGGCACATTTATGGCCTTACATGTTCACTAGTAAGCCTCAAAATGATCTTACTAGTGAACTAGTGGGCACATTTATGGCCTTACATGTTCACTAGTAAGCCTAGAAATGATCTTACTAGTGAACTAGTGGGCATTTTGTGGCTTACATGTCAACTAGTAAGCCTCAAAATGATCTTACTAGTGAACTCCTGGGCACATTTATGGCCTTACATGTTCACTTGTAAGCCTCAAAATGATCTTACTAGTGAACTAGTGGGCGTTTTGTGGCTTACATGTTCACGAGTAAGCGTCAAAATGATCTTACTAGTGAACTAGTGGGCGTTTTGCGGCTTGCTTGTCAACTAGTAAGCCTCAAAATGATCTTACGAGTGAACTAGTGGGCGTTTTGCGGCTTACATGTCAACAAGTAAGCCTCAAAATGATCTTACTAATGAACTAGTGGGTGTTTTGTGGCTTACATGTTCACTAGTAAGCGTCAAAATGACCTTACTAGTGAATTAGTGAGCGTTTTGTGGCTTACATGTCAACTAGTAAGCCTCAAAATGATCTTACTAGTGAACTAGTGGTTGTTTTGTGGCTTATATGTTCACTAGTGAGCCTCAAAATGATCTTACTAGTGAACTAGTGGGCACATTTATGGCCTTACATGTTCACTAGTAAGCCTCAAAATGATCTTACTAGTGAACTAGTGGGCATTTTGTGGCTTACATGTCAACTAGTAAGCCTCAAAATGATCTTACTAGTGAACTAGTGGGCACATTTATGGCCTTACATGTTCACTAGTAAGCCTCAAAATGATCTTACTAGTGAACTCGTGGGCGTTTGTTGGCTTACATGTTCACTAGTAAGCCTCAAAATGATCTTACGAGTGAGCTAAGGGGCGTTTTGTGGCTTACATGTCAACTAGTAAGCCTCAAAATGAACTTAGAAGTGAACTAGTGGGCGTTTTGTGGCTTACATGTTCACTAGTAAGTGTCAAAATGACCTTTCTAGTTAACTAGTGAGTGTTTTGTGGCTTACATGTTCACTGGTAGGCGTCAAAATGATCTTACTAGTGAACTAGTGAGTGTTTTGTGGCTTACATGTTCACTAGTAAGCCTAAAAATGATCTTACCAGTGAACTAGTGGGCGTTTTGTGGCTTACATGTTCACTAGTAAGCCTCAAAATGATCTTACTAGTGAACTAGTGGGCGTTTTGTGGCTTACATCTTCACTCGTTAGCCTCAAAATGATCTTACTAGTGAACTAGTGGGCGTTTTGTGGCTTACATGTCAACTAGTAAGCCTCAAAATGATCTTACTAGTGAACTAGTGGGCACATTTATGACCTTACATGTTCACTAGTAAGCCTCAAAATGATCTTACCAGTGAACTAGTGGGGGTTTTGCGGCTTATATGTCAACTAGTAAGCCTCAAAATGATCTTACTAGTGAACTAGTGGGGATTTTGTGGCTTACATGTCAACTAGTAAGCCTCAAAATGATCTTACCAGTGAACTAGTGGGCACATTTATGGCCTTACATGTTCACTAGTAAGCCTCAAAATGATCTTACCAGTGAACTAGTGGGCGTTTTGTGCCTTACATGTTAACGAGTAAGTGTCAAAATGATCTTACTAGTGAACTAGTGGCCGTTTTGCGGCTTACATGTCAACAAGTAAGCCTCAAAATGATCTTACTAATGAACTAGTGGGCGTTTTGTGGCTTACATGTTCACTAGTAAGCGTCAAAATGACCTTACTAGTGAATTAGTGAGCGTTTTGTGGCTTACATGTCAACGAGTAAGCCTCAAAATGATCTTACTAGTGAACTAGTGAGCGTTTTGCGGCTTACATGTCAACTAGCAAGCCTCAAAATGATCTTACGAGTGAACTAGTGGGCACATTTATGGCCTTACATGTTCACTAGTAAGCCTCAAAATGATCTTACTAGTGAACTAGTGGGCGTTTTGTGGCTTACATGTACACGAGTAAGCGTCAAAATGACCTTACTAGTGAACTAGTGAGCGTTTTGCGGCTTACATGTCAACTAGCAAGCCTCAAAATGATCTTACGAGTGAACTAGTGGGCACATTTATGGCCTTACATGTTCACTATTAAGAGTCAAAATGATCTTACTAGTGAACAGGTGGGCACATTTATGGCCTGACATGTTCACTAGTAAGCCTCAAAATGATCTTACTAGTGAACTAGTGGGCGTTTTGTGGCTTACATGTTCACTAGTAAGCGTCAAAATGACCTTACTAGTGAATTAGTGAGCGTTTTGTGGCTTACATGTCAACTAGTAAGCCTCAAAATGATCTTACTAGTGAACTCCTGGGCGTTTTGTGGCTTACATGTTCACTAGTAAGCCTCAAAATGATCTTACTAGTGAACTAGTGGGCGTTTTTTGGCTTACATCTTCACTCGTTAGCCTCAAAATGATCTTACTAGTGAACTAGTGGGCGTTTTGTGGCTTACATGTTCACTAGTAAGCCTCAAAATGATCTTACCAGTAAACTAGTGGGGGTTTTGCGGCTTATATGTCAACTAGTAAGCCTCAAAATGATCTTACTAGTGAACTAGTGGGGATTTTGTGGCTTACATGTCAACTAGTAAGCGTCAAAATGATCTTACTAGTGAACTAGTGGGCACATTTATGGCCTTACATGTTCACTAGTAAGCCTCAAAATGATCTTTACAGTGAACTAGTGGGCGTTTTGTGGCTTACATGTTCACGAGTAAGCGTCAAAATTATCTTACTAGTGAACTAGTGGCCGTTTTGCGGCTTACATGTCAACAAGTAAGCCTCAAAATGATCTTACTAATGAACTAGTGGGCGTTTTGTGGCTTACATGTTCACTAGTAAGCGTCAAAATGACCTTACTAGTGAATTAGTGAGTGTTTTGTGGCTTACATGTCAACGAGTAAGCCTCAAAATGATCTTACTAGTGAACTAGTGGGCGTTTTGCGGCTTGCATGTCAACTAGTAAGCCTCAAAATGATCTTACGAGTGAACTAGTGGGTGTTTTGCGGCTTACATGTCAACAAGTAAGCCTCAAAATGATCTTACTAGTGAACTAGTGGGCGTTTTGCGGCTTACATGTTAACTAGTAAGCGTCAAAATGACCTTACTGGTGAACTAGTGACAATTTGTGGCTTACATGTTCACGAGTAAGCGTCAAAATGACCTTACTAGTGAACTAGTGAGCGTTTTGCGGCTTACATGTCAACTAGCAAGCCTCAAAATGATCTTACGAGTGAGCTAAGGGGCGTATTGCGGCTTATATGTCAACTAGTAAGCCTAAAATGATCTTACTAGTGAACTAGTGGGCACATTTATGGCCTTACATGTTCACTAGTAAGCCTCAAAATGATCTTACTAGTGAACTAGTGGGCGTTTTGTGGATTACATGTTCACTAGTAAGTGTCAAAATGACCTTACTAGTTAACTAGTGAGTGTTTTGTGGCTTACATGTTCACGAGGAAGCGTCAAAATGACCTTACTAGTGAACTAGTGAGCGTTTTGTGGCTTACATGTTCACTAGTAAGCATCAAAATGATCTTACCAGTGAACTCGTGGGCGTTTTGCGGCTTACATGTCAACTAGTAAGCCTCAAAATGATCTTACTAGTGAACTAGTGGGCATTTCGTGGCTTACATGTCAACCAGTAAGCCTCAAAATGATCTTACTAGTGAACTAGTGGGCACATTTATGGCCTTACATGTTCACTAGTAAGCGTCAAAATGATCTTACTAGTAAACTAGTGGGCACATTTATGGCCTTAAATGTTCACTAGTAAGCCTCAAAATGATCTTACTAGTGAACTAGTGGGGGTTTTGTGGCTTACATGTTCACGAGTAAGCCTCAAAATGATCTTACGAGTGAACTAGTGGGCGTTTTGCGGCTTACATGTCAACAAGTAAGCCTCAAAATGATCTTACTAGTGAACTATTGGGTTCTTTTGTGGCTGACATGTTCACTAGTAAGCGTCACAATGACCTTACTAGTCAACTAGTGACAATTTGTGGCTTACATGTTCACGAGTAAGCGTCAAAATGACCTTACTAGTGAACTAGTGAGCGTTTTGTGGCTTACATGTTCACTAGTAAGCCTCAAAATGATCTTACGAGTGAGCTAAGGGGCGTTTTGTGGCTTAAAGTGTCAACTAGTAAGCCTCAAAATGATCTTACTAGTGAACTAGTGGGCGTTTTGTGGCTTACATGTTCACTAGTAAGTGTCAAAATGACCTTACTAGTTAACTAGTGAGTGTTTTGTGGCTTACATGTTCACTAGTAGGCGTCAAAATGATCTTACTAGTGAACTAGTGAGCGTTTTGTGGCTTACATGTTCACTAGTAAGCCTCAAAATGATCTTACTAGTGAACTAGTGGGCACATTTATGGCCTTACATGTTCACTAGTAAGCCTCAAAATGATCTTACTAGTGAACTAGTGGGCACATTTATGGCCTTACATGTTCACTAGTAAGCCTAGAAATGATCTTACTAGTGAACTAGTGGGCATTTTGTGGCTTACATGTCAACTAGTAAGCCTCAAAATGATCTTACTAGTGAACTCCTGGGCACATTTATGGCCTTACATGTTCACTTGTAAGCCTCAAAATGATCTTACTAGTGAACTAGTGGGCGTTTTGTGGCTTACATGTTCACGAGTAAGCGTCAAAATGATCTTACTAGTGAACTAGTGGGCGTTTTGCGGCTTGCTTGTCAACTAGTAAGCCTCAAAATGATCTTACGAGTGAACTAGTGGGCGTTTTGCGGCTTACATGTCAACAAGTAAGCCTCAAAATGATCTTACTAATGAACTAGTGGGTGTTTTGTGGCTTACATGTTCACTAGTAAGCGTCAAAATGACCTTACTAGTGAATTAGTGAGCGTTCTGTGGCTTACATGTCAACTAGTAAGCCTCAAAATGATCTTACTAGTGAACTAGTGGTTGTTTTGTGGCTTATATGTTCACTAGTGAGCCTCAAAATGATCTTACTAGTGAACTAGTGGGCACATTTATGGCCTTACATGTTCACTAGTAAGCCTCAAAATGATCTTACTAGTGAACTAGTGGGCATTTTGTGGCTTACATGTCAACTAGTAAGCCTCAAAATGATCTTACTAGTGAACTAGTGGGCACATTTATGGCCTTACATGTTCACTAGTAAGCCTCAAAATGATCTTACTAGTGAACTCGTGGGCGTTTGTTGGCTTACATGTTCACTAGTAAGCCTCAAAATGATCTTACGAGTGAGCTAAGGGGCGTTTTGTGGCTTACATGTCAACTAGTAAGCCTCAAAATGAACTTAGAAGTGAACTAGTGGGCGTTTTGTGGCTTACATGTTCACTAGTAAGTGTCAAAATGACCTTTCTAGTTAACTAGTGAGTGTTTTGTGGCTTACATGTTCACTGGTAGGCGTCAAAATGATCTTACTAGTGAACTAGTGAGTGTTTTGTGGCTTACATGTTCACTAGTAAGCCTAAAAATGATCTTACCAGTGAACTAGTGGGCGTTTTGTGGCTTACATGTTCACTAGTAAGCCTCAAAATGATCTTACTAGTGAACTAGTGGGCGTTTTGTGGCTTACATCTTCACTCGTTAGCCTCAAAATGATCTTACTAGTGAACTAGTGGGCGTTTTGTGGCTTACATGTCAACTAGTAAGCCTCAAAATGATCTTACTAGTGAACTAGTGGGCACATTTATGACCTTACATGTTCACTAGTAAGCCTCAAAATGATCTTACCAGTGAACTAGTGGGGGTTTTGCGGCTTATATGTCAACTAGTAAGCCTCAAAATGATCTTACTAGTGAACTAGTGGGGATTTTGTGGCTTACATGTCAACTAGTAAGCCTCAAAATGATCTTACCAGTGAACTAGTGGGCACATTTATGGCCTTACATGTTCACTAGTAAGCCTGAAAATGATCTTACCAGTGAACTAGTGGGCGTTTTGTGCCTTACATGTTAACGAGTAAGTGTCAAAATGATCTTACTAGTGAACTAGTGGCCGTTTTGCGGCTTACATGTCAACAAGTAAGCCTCAAAATGATCTTACTAATGAACTAGTGGGCGTTTTGTGGCTTACATGTTCACTAGTAAGCGTCAAAATGACCTTACTAGTGAATTAGTGAGCGTTTTGTGGCTTACATGTCAACGAGTAAGCCTCAAAATGATCTTACTAGTGAACTAGTGAGCGTTTTGCGGCTTACATGTCAACTAGCAAGCCTCAAAATGATCTTACGAGTGAACTAGTGGGCACATTTATGGCCTTACATGTTCACTAGTAAGCCTCAAAATGATCTTACTAGTGAACTAGTGGGCGTTTTGTGGCTTACATGTTCACGAGTAAGCGTCAAAATGACCTTACTAGTGAACTAGTGAGCGTTTTGCGGCTTACATGTCAACTAGCAAGCCTCAAAATGATCTTACGAGTGAACTAGTGGGCACATTTATGGCCTTACATGTTCACTATTAAGAGTCAAAATGATCTTACTAGTGAACAGGTGGGCACATTTATGGCCTGACATGTTCACTAGTAAGCCTCAAAATGATCTTACTAGTGAACTAGTGGGCGTTTTGTGGCTTACATGTTCACTAGTAAGCGTCAAAATGACCTTACTAGTGAATTAGTGAGCGTTTTGTGGCTTACATGTCAACTAGTAAGCCTCAAAATGATCTTACTAGTGAACTCCTGGGCGTTTTGTGGCTTACATGTTCACTAGTAAGCCTCAAAATGATCTTACTAGTGAACTAGTGGGCGTTTTTTGGCTTACATCTTCACTCGTTAGCCTCAAAATGATCTTACTAGTGAACTAGTGGGCGTTTTGTGGCTTACATGTTCACTAGTAAGCCTCAAAATGATCTTACCAGTGAACTAGTGGGGGTTTTGCGGCTTATATGTCAACTAGTAAGCCTCAAAATGATCTTACTAGTGAACTAGTGGGGATTTTGTGGCTTACATGTCAACTAGTAAGCGTCAAAATGATCTTACTAGTGAACTAGTGGGCACATTTATGGCCTTACATGTTCACTAGTAAGCCTCAAAATGATCTTTACAGTGAACTAGTGGGCGTTTTGTGGCTTACATGTTCACGAGTAAGCGTCAAAATTATCTTACTAGTGAACTAGTGGCCGTTTTGCGGCTTACATGTCAACAAGTAAGCCTCAAAATGATCTTACTAATGAACTAGTGGGCGTTTTGTGGCTTACATGTTCACTAGTAAGCGTCAAAATGACCTTACTAGTGAATTAGTGAGTGTTTTGTGGCTTACATGTCAACGAGTAAGCCTCAAAATGATCTTACTAGTGAACTAGTGGGCGTTTTGCGGCTTGCATGTCAACTAGTAAGCCTCAAAATGATCTTACGAGTGAACTAGTGGGTGTTTTGCGGCTTACATGTCAACAAGTAAGCCTCAAAATGATCTTACTAGTGAACTAGTGGGCGTTTTGCGGCTTACATGTTAACTAGTAAGCGTCAAAATGACCTTACTGGTGAACTAGTGACAATTTGTGGCTTACATGTTCACGAGTAAGCGTCAAAATGACCTTACTAGTGAACTAGTGAGCGTTTTGCGGCTTACATGTCAACTAGCAAGCCTCAAAATGATCTTACGAGTGAGCTAAGGGGCGTATTGCGGCTTATATGTCAACTAGTAAGCCTAAAATGATCTTACTAGTGAACTAGTGGGCACATTTATGGCCTTACATGTTCACTAGTAAGCCTCAAAATGATCTTACTAGTGAACTAGTGGGCGTTTTGTGGATTACATGTTCACTAGTAAGTGTCAAAATGACCTTACTAGTTAACTAGTGAGTGTTTTGTGGCTTACATGTTCACGAGGAAGCGTCAAAATGACCTTACTAGTGAACTAGTGAGCGTTTTGTGGCTTACATGTTCACTAGTAAGCATCAAAATGATCTTACCAGTGAACTCGTGGGCGTTTTGCGGCTTACATGTCAACTAGTAAGCCTCAAAATGATCTTACTAGTGAACTAGTGGGCATTTCGTGGCTTACATGTCAACCAGTAAGCCTCAAAATGATCTTACTAGTGAACTAGTGGGCACATTTATGGCCTTACATGTTCACTAGTAAGCGTCAAAATGATCTTACTAGTAAACTAGTGGGCACATTTATGGCCTTACATGTTCACTAGTAAGCGTCAAAATGACCTTACTAGTGAACTAGTGGGCGTTTTGTGGCTTACATGTCAACTCGTAAGCCTCAAAATGATCTTACGAGTGAGCTAGTGGGCGTTTTGCGGCTTACATGTCAACTACTAAGCCTCACAATGATCTTACTAGTGAACTAGTGGGCATTTTGTGGCTTACATGTCAACTACTAAGCCTCAAAATGATCTTACTAGTGAACTAGTGGGCACATTTATGGCCTTACATGTTCACTTGTAAGCCTCAAAATGATCTTACTAGTGAACTAATGAGCGTTTTGTGGCTTACATGTTCACTAGTAAGTGTCAAAATGACCTTACTGGTGAACTAGTGAGTGTTTAGTGGCTTACATGTTCACTAGTAAGCCTAAAAATGATCTTACCAGTGAACTAGTGGGCGTTTTGTGGCTTACATGTTCACTAGTAAGCCTCAAAATGATCTTACTAGTGAACTAGTGGGCGTTTTGTGGCTTACATCTTTACTCGTTAGCCTCAAAATGATCTTACTAGTGAACTAGTGGGCGTTTTGTGGCTTACATGTCAACTAGTAAGCCTCAAAATGATCTTACTAGTGAACTAGTGGGCACATTTATGACCTTACATGTTCACTAGTAAGCCTCAAAATGATCTTACCAGTGAACTAGTGGGGGTTTTGCGGCTTATATGTCAACTAGTAAGCCTCAAAATGATCTTACTAGTGAACTAGTGGGGATTTTGTGGCTTACATGTCAACTAGTAAGCCTCAAAATGATCTTACCAGTGAACTAGTGGGCACATTTATGGCCTTACATCTTCACTAGTAAGCCTCAAAATGATCTTACCAGTGAACTAGTGGGCGTTTTGTGGCTTACATGTTCACGAGTAAGTTTCAAAATGATCTTACTAGTGAACTAGTGGCCGTTTTGCGGCTTACATGTCAACAAGTAAGCCTCAAAATGATCTTACTAATGAACTAGTGGGCGTTTTGTCAAGTCAAGTCAAGTCAAGTCAACAGTATTTATAGAGCACTTTCAAACAGCCATCGCTGCATACAAAGTGCTGTACATGGAGCGATTTAACATATACAATAAACAGTAAGACGAATCAGTAATAAGTAATAAGTAATAAGGCGGTAGAAAGCACCAAGCAGTAAAAACAATAGCAAATCTAAGTCATGCTGAGTCAAACGCCAAAGAATACAAGTGAGTTTTGAGGAGGGATTTAAAGATGGGCAGCGAGGAGGCTTGCCGAATGTTCAGTGGGAAGTCATTCCAGAGAGATGGACCAGCAACAGAAAAGGCTCGATCCCCTCTGAGCCTCAGTTTAGTTCTTGGTACGTCTAGCAAAGACTGGTCCACAGACCTGAGGCGCCGGGCAGGGGTGTAGGGGCGTATGAGCTCAGAGAGGTAAGGTGGCGCGAGATTATTCAGAGATTTGAAAACAAAGAGGAGGATCTTAAAAATAATTCTAAAATGAATGGGGAGCCAGTGAAGGGATGCCAAAGTAGGAGTTATATGCTCCCTCTTACGAGTACCAGTCAAGAGGCGAGCAGCGGCATTCTGTACCAGCTGAAGGCGCTTGATGGAGGACTGGCTGACTCCAAAGTACAGGGCGTTGCAGTAATCGAGCCGGGATGTGACAAAGGCATGAATTACTGTCTCAAAGTGTTCATGTGAGAGGAAAGGTTTTATTTTGGCCAGCTGTCTAAGGTGAAAGAAGCTGGATTTAACAACGGCACCAATTTGCCGATCGAGTTTGAAATCACTGTCCAGTTTAAGTCCCAAGTTTGAGACCGTTGATTTCAGATAAGGAGATAGGGGGCCCAAGTCTACAGGATGGAATGTACAAGGTCCACTGGGGCCAAACAATATCACCTCTGTCTTCTTTTCGTTGAACTTCAAGAAATTTTGTGCCATCCAGGTTTTGATTTCTTCCAGACAGGATAGGAGTGGCCTTAATGAGAAGGTGTCTTTCTTGCTCAGTGGGACATAGATCTGGCAGTCATCTGCATAGCAGTGGAAAGGAATACCATGTTTCCTTAAGATGGAACCCAATGGGAGCAGATACAGCGAGAACAGCAGAGGCCCCAGAATTGAGCCCTGTGGAACACCACATGACAGGGGAGCAGTGCGTGATTCAGAGCAGCCAAGGCTGACACAAAAGGTCCTGTCAGCTAGATAGGACCTAAACCAATCAAGAACACTCCCGCCAATGCCCACCAAGTGCTGCAAACGAGTCAGCAGAATACTGTGATCCACTGTATCAAATGCTGCAGTTAAGTCCAATAAAACCAGACACACGTGGTCTCCAGAGTCATTTGCCAGGAGGATGTCATTAGAAACGCGTAACAGGGCTGACTCCGTGCTATGCATCGTCTTGAAACCTGACTGGAAGACCTCCAAGATGTTATGTTCATCCAAGAAAAGTTTCAACTGCATGTGCACCACTTTTTCCAGAATTTTGGCTTTGGTTTTGTGGCTTACATGTTCACTAGTAAGCGTCAAAATGACCTTACTAGTGAATTAGTGAGCGTTTTGTGGCTTACATGTCAACGAGTAAGCCTCAAAATGATCTTACTAGTGAACTAGTGACAATTTGTGGCTTACATGTTCACGAGTAAGCGTCAAAATGACCTTACTAGTGAACTAGTGAGCGTTTTGCGGCTTACATGTCAACTAGCAAGCCTCAAAATGATCTTACGAGTGAACTAGTGGGCACATTTATGGCCTTACATGTTCACTATTAAGAGTCAAAATGATCTTACTAGTGAACAGGTGGGCACATTTATGGCCTGACATGTTCACTAGTAAGCCTCAAAATGATCTTACTAGTGAACTAGTGGGCGTTTTGTGGCTTACATGTCAACTAGTAAGCCTCAAAATGATCTTACTAGTGAACTCCTGGGCGTTTTGTGGCTTACATGTTCACTAGTAAGCCTCAAAATGATCTTACTAGTGAACTAGTGGGCGTTTTGTGGCTTACATCTTCACTCGTTAGCCTCAAAATGATCTTACTAGTGAAGTAGTGGGCGTTTTGTGGCTTACATGTTCACTAGTAAGCCTCAAAATGATCTTACCAGTGAACTAGTGGGGGTTTTGCGGCTTATATGTCAAGTAGTAAGCCTCAAAATGATCTTACTAGTGAACTAGTGGGCACATTTATGGCCTTACATGTTCACTAGTAAGCCTCAAAATGATCTTTACAGTGAACTAGTGGGCGTTTTGTGGCTTACATGTTCACGAGTAAGCGTCAAAATGACCTTACTAGTGAACTAGTGAGCGTTTTGCGGCTTACATGTCAACTACTAAGCCTCAAAATGATCTTACTTGTGAACTAGTGGGCACATTTATGGCCTTACATGTTCACTTGTAAGCCTCAAAATGATCTTACTAGTGAACTAATGAGCGTTTTGTGGCTTACATGTTCACTAGTAAGCCTCAAAATGATCTTACTAGTGAACTAGTGGGCGTTTTGTGGCTTACATCTTCACTCGTTAGCCTCAAAATGATCTTACTAGTGAACTAGTGGGCGTTTTGTGGCTTACATGTCAACTAGTAAGCCTCAAAATGATCTTACTAGTGAACTAGTGGGCACATTTATGACCTTACATGTTCACTAGTAAGCCTCAAAATGATCTTACCAGTGAACTAGTGGGGGTTTTGCGGCTTATATGTCAACTAGTAAGCCTCAAAATGATCTTACTAGTGAACTAGTGGGGATTTTGTGGCTTACATGTCAACTAGTAAGCCTCAAAATGATCTTACCAGTGAACTAGTGGGCACATTTATGGCCTTACATGTTCACTAGTAAGCCTCAAAATGATCTTACCAGTGAACTAGTGGGCGTTTTGTGCCTTACATGTTAACGAGTAACATTAACGAGTTACATGTCAACTAGTAAGCCACAAAATGATCTTACTAGTGAACTAGTGGGCACATTTATGACCTTACATGTTCACTAGTAAGCCTCAAAATGATCTTACCAGTGAACTAGTGGGGGTTTTGCGGCTTATATGTCAACTAGTAAGCCTCAAAATGATCTTACTAGTGAACTAGTGGGGATTTTGTGGCTTACATGTCAACTAGTAAGCCTCAAAATGATCTTACCAGTGAACTAGTGGGCACATTTATGGCCTTACATGTTCACTAGTAAGCCTCAAAATGATCTTACCAGTGAACTAGTGGGCGTTTTGTGCCTTACATGTTCACGAGTAAGTGTCAAAATGATCTTACTAGTGAACTAGTGGCCGTTTTGCGGCTTACATGTCAACAAGTAAGCCTCAAAATGATCTTACTAATGAACTAGTGGGCGTTTTGTGGCTTACATGTTCACTAGTAAGCGTCAAAATGACCTTACTAGTGAATTAGTGAGCGTTTTGTGGCTTACATGTCAACGAGTAAGCCTCAAAATGATCTTACTAGTGAACTAGTGACAATTTGTGGCTTACATGTTCACGAGTAAGCGTCAAAATGACCTTACTAGTGAACTAGTGAGCGTTTTGCGGCTTACATGTCAACTAGCAAGCCTCAAAATGATCTTACGAGTGAACTAGTGGGCACATTTATGGCCTTACATGTTCACTATTAAGAGTCAAAATGATCTTACTAGTGAACAGGTGGGCACATTTATGGCCTGACATGTTCACTAGTAAGCCTCAAAATGATCTTACTAGTGAACTAGTGGGCGTTTTGTGGCTTACATGTTCACTAGTAAGCGTCAAAATGACCTTACTAGTGAATTAGTGAGCGTTTTGTGGCTTACATGTCAACTAGTAAGCCTCAAAATGATCTTACTAGTGAACTCCTGGGCGTTTTGTGGCTTACATGTTCACTAGTAAGCCTCAAAATGATCTTACTAGTGAACTAGTGGGCGTTTTGTGGCTTACAACTTCACTCGTTAGCCTCAAAATGATCTTACTAGTGAACTAGTGGGCGTTTTGTGGCTTACATGTTCACTAGTAAGCCTCAAAATGATCTTACCAGTGAACTAGTGGGGGTTTTGCGGCTTATATGTCAACTAGTAAGCCTCAAAATGATCTTACTAGTGAACTATTGGGGATTTTGTGGCTTACATGTCAACTAGTAAGCGTCAAAATGATCTTACTAGTGAACTAGTGGGCACATTTATGGCCTTACATGTTCACTAGTAAGCCTCAAAATAATCTTTCCAGTGAACTAGTGGGCGTTTTGTGGCTTACATGTTCACGAGTAAGCGTCAAAATGATCTTACGAGTGAACTAGTGGCCGTTTTGCGGCTTACATGTCAACAAGTAAGCCTCAAAATGATCTTACTAATGATCTAGTGGGCGTTTTGTGGCTTACATGTTCACTAGTAAGCGTCAAAATGACCTTACTAGTGAATTAGTGAGTGTTTTGTGGCTTACATGTCAACGAGTAAGCCTCAAAATGATCTTGCTAGTGAACTAGTGGGCGTTTTGCGGCTTGCATGTCAACTAGTAAGAATCAAAATGATCTTACGAGTGAACTAGTGGGTGTTTTGCGGCTTACATGTCAACAAGTAAGCCTCAAAATGATCTTACTAGTGAACTAGTGGGCGTTTTGCGGCTTACATGTTAACTAGTAAGCGTCAAAATGACCTTACTAGTGAACTTGTGACAATTTGTGGCTTACATGTTCACGAGTAAGCGTCAAAATGACCTTACTAGTGAACTAGTGAGCGTTTTGCGGCTTACATGTCAACTAGCAAGCCTCAAAATGATCTTACGAGTGAGCTAAGGGGCGTATTGCGGCTTATATGTCAACTAGTAAGCCTCAAAATGATCTTACTAGTGAACTAGTGGGCACATTTATGGCCTTACATGTTCACTATTAAGAGTCAAAATGATCTTACTAGTTAACTAGTGGGCACATTTATGGCCTTACATGTTCACTAGTAAGCGTCAAAATGTTCTTACTAGTGAACAAGTGGGCGTTTTGTGGCTTACATCTTCACTAGTAAGCCTCAAAATGATCTTACTAGAGAACTAGTGGGCATTTTGTGGCTTACATGTCAACTAGTAAGCCTCAAAATGATCTTACTAGTGAACTAATGGGCACATTTATGGCCTTACATGTTCACTAGTAAGCGTCAAAATGATCTTACTAGTGAACTAGTGGGCGTTTTGCGGCTTACATGTCAACTAGTAAGCCTCAAAATGATCTTACCAGTGAACTAGTGGGCACATTTATGGCCTTACATGTTCACCAGTAAGCCTCAAAATGATCTTACCAGTGAACTAGTGGGCGTTTTGTGGCTTACATGTTCACGAGTAAGCGTCAAAATGATCTTACTAGTGAACTAGTGGCCGTTTTGCGGCTTACATGTCAACAAGTAAGCCTCAAAATGATCTTACTAATAAACTAGTGGGCGTTTTGTGGCTTACATGTTCACTAGTAAGCGTCAAAATGACCTTACTAGTGAATTAGTGAGCGTTTTGTGGCTTACATGTCAACGAGTAAGCCTCAAAATGATCTTACTAGTGAACTAGTGGGTACATTTATGGCCTTACATGTTCACTAGTAAGCGTCAAAATGATCTTACCAGTGAACTAGTGGGCGTTTTGCGGCTTGCATGTCAACTAGTAAGCCTCAAAATGATCTTACGAGTGAACTAGTGGGTGTTTTGCGGCTTACATGTCAACAAGTAAGCCTCAAAATGATCTTACTAGTGAACTAGTGGGCGTTTTGTGGCTTACATGTTAACTAGTAAGCGTCAAAATGACCTTAGTAGTGAACTAGTGGGCACATTTATGGCCTTACATGTTCACTAGTAAGCCTCAAAATGATCTTACCAGTGAACTAGTGGGCGTTTTGCGACTTACATGTAAACTAGTAAGCCTCAAAATGATCTTACTAGTGAACTAGTGGGCATTTTGTGGCTTACATGTCAACTAGTAAGCCTCAAAATGATCTTACTAGTGAACTAGTGGGCACATTTATGGCCTTAAATGTTCACTAGTAAGCCTCAAAATGATCTTACTAGTGAACTAGTGGGCGTTTTGCGGCTTACATGTCAACAAGTAAGCCTCAAAATGATCTTACTAATGAACTAGTGGGCGTTTTGCAGTTTACATGTCAACTAGTAAGCCTCAAAATGATCTTACTAGAGAACTAGTGGGCATTTTGTGGCTTACATGTCAACTAGTAAGCCTCAAAATGATCTTACTAGTGAACTAATGGGCACATTTATGGCCTTACATGTTCACTAGTAAGCGTCAAAATGATCTTACTAGTGAACTAGTGGGCGTTTTGCGGCTTACATGTCAACTAGTAAGCCTCAAAATGATCTTACCAGTGAACTAGTGGGCACATTTATGGCCTTACATGTTCACCAGTAAGCCTCAAAATGATCTTACCAGTGAACTAGTGGGCGTTTTGTGGCTTACATGTTCACGAGTAAGCGTCAAAATGATCTTACTAGTGAACTAGTGGCCGTTTTGCGGCTTACATGTCAACAAGTAAGCCTCAAAATGATCTTACTAATAAACTAGTGGGCGTTTTGTGGCTTACATGTTCACTAGTAAGCGTCAAAATGACCTTACTAGTGAATTAGTGAGCGTTTTGTGGCTTACATGTCAACGAGTAAGCCTCAAAATGATCTTACTAGTGAACTAGTGGGTACATTTATGGCCTTACATGTTCACTAGTAAGCCTCAAAATGATCTTACCAGTGAACTAGTGGGCGTTTTGCGGCTTGCATGTCAACTAGTAAGCCTCAAAATGATCTTACGAGTGAACTAGTGGGTGTTTTGCGGCTTACATGTCAACAAGTAAGCCTCAAAATGATCTTACTAGTGAACTAGTGGGCGTTTTGTGGCTTACATGTTAACTAGTAAGCGTCAAAATGACCTTAGTAGTGAACTAGTGAGCACATTTATGGCCTTACATGTTCACTAGTAAGCCTCAAAATGATCTTACCAGTGAACTAGTGGGCGTTTTGCGGCTTACATGTAAACTAGTAAGCCTCAAAATGATCTTACTAGTGAACTAGTGGGCACATTTATGGCCTTAAATGTTCACTAGTAAGCCTCAAAATGATCTTACTAGTGAACTAGTGGGCGTTTTGTGGCTTACATGTTCACGAGTAAGGGTCAAAATGATCTTGCTAGTGAACTAGTGGGCGTTTTGCGGCTTGCATGTCAACTAGTAAGCCTCAAAATGATCTTACGTGTGAACTAGTGGGCGTTTTGCGGCTTACATGTCAACAAGTAAGCCTCAAAATGATCTTACTAATGAACTAGTGGGCGTTTTGCGGTTTACATGTCAACTAGTAAGCCTCACAATGATCTTACTAGTGAACTAGTGGGCATTTTGTGGCTTACATGTCAACTACTAAGCCTCAAAATGACCTTACTAGTGAACTAGTGGGCACATTTATGGCCTTACATGTTCACTAGTAAGCCTCAAAATGATCTTACTAGTGAACTAGTGAGCGTTTTGTGGCTTACATGTTCACTAGTAAGTGTCAAAATGACCTTACTAGTGAACTAGTGAGTGTTTTGTGGCTTACATGTTCACTAGTAGGCCTCAAAATGATCTTAGTAGTGAACTAGTGGGCACATTTATGGCCTTACATGTTCACTAGTAAGCCTCATAATGATCTTACCAGTGAACTAGTGGGCGTTTTATTGCTTACATGTAAACTAGTAAGCCTCAAAATGATCTTAGTAGTGAACTAGTGGGCACATTTATGGCCTTACATGTTCACTAGTAAGCCTCAAAATGATCTTACCAGTGAACTAGTGGGCGTTTTGCGGCTTACATGTAAACTAGTAAGCCTCAAAATGATCTTACTAGTGAACTAGTGGGCATTTTGTGGCTTACATGTCAACTAGTAAGCCTCAAAATGATCTTACTAGTGAACTAGTGGGCACATTTATGGCCTTAAATGTTCACTAGTAAGCCTCAAAATGATCTTACTAGTGAACTAGTGGGCGTTTTGTGGCTTACATGTTCACGAGTAAGGGTCAAAATGATCTTACTAGTGAACTAGTGGGCGTTTTGCGGCTTGCATGTCAACTAGTAAGCCTCAAAATGATCTTACGAGTGAACTAGTGGGCGTTTTGCGGCTTAGATGTCAACAAGTAAGCCTCAAAATGATCTTACTAATGAACTAGTGGGCGTTTTGCGGTTTACATGTCAACTAGTAAGCCTCAAAATGATCTTACTAGTGAACTAGTGAGCGTTTTGTGGCTTACATGTTCACTAGTAAGTGTCAAAATGACCTTACTAGTGAACTAGTGAGTGTTTTGTGGCTTACATGTTCACTAGTAGGCGTCAAAATGATCTTACCAGTGAACTAATGGGCACATTTATGGCCTTACATGTTCACTAGTAAGCCTCAAAATGATCTTACTAGTGAACTAGTGGGCGTTCTGTGGCTTACATGTTCACGGGTAAGCGTCAAAATGATTTTACTAGTGAACTAGTGGCCGTTTTGTGGCTTACATGTTCACTAGTAAGCCTCAAAATGATCTTACTAGTGAACTAGTGGGCGTTTTGTGGCTTACATGTTAACTAGTAAGCGTCAAAATGACCTTACTAGTGAACTAGTGACAATTTGTGGCTTACATGTTCGCGAGTAAGCGTCAAAATGACCTTACTAGTGAGCTAAGGGGCGTTTTGTGGCTTACATGACAACTAGTAAGCCTCAAAATGATCTTACTAGTGAACTAGTGGGTTCTTTTGTGGCTGACATGTTCACTAGTAAGCGTCACAATGACCTTACTTGTGAACTAGTGAGCGTTTTGTGGCTTACATGTTCACTAGTAAGCGTCAAAATGATCTTACTAGTGAACTAGTGGGCGTTTTGTGGCTTACATGTTCACTAGTAAGCCTCAAAATGATCTTACTAGTGAACTAGTGGGCGTTTTGTGGCTTACATGTCAACTAGTTAGCCTCAAAATGATCTTACTAGTGAACTAGTCGGCACATTTATGGCCTTACATGTTCACTAGTAAGCCTCAAAATGATCTTACTAGTGAACTAGTGGGCGTTTTGTGGCTTACATCTTCGCTAGTAAGTGTCAAAATGACCTTACTAGTTAACTAGTGAGTGTTTTGTGGCATACATGTTCACTAGTAGGCGTCAAAATGATCTTACTAGTGAACTAGTGAGCGTTTTGTGGCTTACATATCAACTAGTAAGCCTCAAAATGATCTTACTAGTGAACTCGTGGGCGTTTTGTGGCTTAGATGTTCACTAGTAAGCCTCAAAATGATCTTACGAGTGAGCTAAGGGGCGTTTTGTGGCTTACATGTCAACTAGTAAGCCTCAAAATGATCTTACAAGTGAACTAGTGGGCGTTTTGTGGCTTACATGTTCACTAGTAAGTGTCAAAATGACCTTACTAGTTAACTAGTGAGTGTTTTGTGGCTTACATGTTCACTAGTAGGCGTCAAAATGATCTTACTAGTGAACTAGTGAGCTTTTTGTGGCTTACATGTTCACTAGTAAGCCTCAAAATGATCTTACTAGTGAACTAGAGGGCACATTTATGGCCTTACATGTTCACTAGTAAGCCTCAAAATGATCTTACTAGTGAACTAGTGGGCACATTTATGGCCTTACATGTTCACTAGTAAGCCTCAAAATGATCTTACTAGTGAACTAGTGGCCGTTTTGCGGCTTACATGTCAACTAGTAAGCCTCAAAATGATCTTACTAGTGAACTAGTGGGCACATTTATGGCCTTACATGTTCACCAGTAAGCCTCAAAATGATCTTACTAGTGAACTAGTGGCCGTTTTGCGGCTTACATGTCAACAAGTAAGCCTCAAAATGATCTTACTAATAAACTAGTGGGCGTTTTGTGGCTTACATGTTCACTAGTAAGCGTCAAAATGACCTTACTAGTGAATTAGTGAGCGTTTTGTGGCTTACATGTCAACGAGTAAGCCTCAAAATTATCTTACTAGTGAACTAGTGGGCACATTTATGGCCTTACATGTTCACTAGTAAGCGTCAAAATGATCTTACTAGTGAACTAGTGGGCGTTTTGCGGCTTGCATGTCAACTAGTAAGCCTCAAAATGATCTTACGAGTGAACTAGTGGGTGTTTTTTGCGCCTTACATGTCAACAAGTAAGCCTCAAAATGATCTTACTAGTGAACTAGTGGGCGTTTTGCGGCTTGCATGTCAACTAGTAAGCCTCAAAATGATCTTACGAGTGAACTAGTGGGCGTTTTGCGGCTTAGATGTCAACAAGTAAGCCTCAAAATGATCTTACTAATGAACTAGTGGTCGTTTTGCGGTTTACATGTCAACTAGTAAGCCTCAAAATGATCTTACTAGTGAACTAGTGAGCGTTTTGTGGCTTACATGTTCACTAGTAAGTGTCAAAATGACTTTACTAGTGAACTAGTGAGTGTTTTGTGGCTTACATGTTCACTAGTAGGCGTCAAAATGATCTTACCAGTGAACTAATGGGCACATTTATGGCCTTACATGTTCACTAGTAAGCCTCAAAATGATCTTACTAGTCAACTAGTGGGCGTTCTGTGGCTTACATGTTCACGGGTAAGCGTCAAAATGATTTTACTGGTGAACTAGTGGCCGTTTTGTGGCTTACATGTTCACTAGTAAGCCTCAAAATGATCTTACTAGTGAACTAGTGGGCGTTTTGTGGCTTACATGTTAACTAGTAAGCGTCAAAATGACCTTACTAGTGAACTAGTGACAATTTGTGGCTTACATGTTCGCGAGTAAGCGTCAAAATGACCTTACTAGTGAGCTAAGGGGCGTTTTGTGGCTTACATGACAACTAGTAAGCCTCAAAATGATCTTACTAGTGAACTAGTGGGTTCTTTTGTGGCTGACATGTTCACTAGTAAGCGTCACAATGACCTTACTTGTGAACTAGTGAGCGTTTTGTGGCTTACATGTTCACTAGTAAGCGTCAAAATGATCTTACTAGTGAACTAGTGGGCGTTTTGTGGCTTACATGTTCACTAGTAAGCCTCAAAATGATCTTACTAGTGAACTAGTGGGCGTTTTGTGGCTTACATGTCAACTAGTTAGCCTCAAAATGATCTTACTAGTGAACTAGTCGGCACATTTATGGCCTTACATGTTCACTAGTAAGCCTCAAAATGATCTTACTAGTGAACTAGTGGGCGTTTTGTGGCTTACATCTTCACTAGTAAGTGTCAAAATGACCTTACTAGTTAACTAGTGAGTGTTTTGTGGCTTACATGTTCACTAGTAGGCGTCAAAATGATCTTACTAGTGAACTAGTGAGCGTTTTGTGGCTTACATATCAACTAGTAAGCCTCAAAATGATCTTACTAGTGAACTCGTGGGCGTTTTGTGGCTTAGATGTTCACTAGTAAGCCTCAAAATGATCTTACGAGTGAGCTAAGGGGCGTTTTGTGGCTTACATGTCAACTAGTAAGCCTCAAAATGATCTTACTAGTGAACTAGTGGGCGTTTTGTGGCTTACATGTTCACTAGTAAGTGTCAAAATGACCTTACTAGTGAACTAGTGAGTGTTTTGTGGCTTACATGTTCACTAGTAGGCGTCAAAATGATCTTACCAGTGAACTAATGGGCACATTTATGGCCTTACATGTTCACTAGTAAGCCTCAAAATGATCTTACTAGTGAACTAGTGGGCGTTCTGTGGCTTACATGTTCACGGGTAAGCGTCAAAATGATTTTACTAGTGAACTAGTGGCCGTTTTGTGGCTTACATGTTCACTAGTAAGCCTCAAAATGATCTTACTAGTGGGCGTTTTGTGGCTTACATGTTAACTAGTAAGCGTCAAAATGACCTTACTAGTGAACTAGTGACAATTTGTGGCTTACATGTTCGCGAGTAAGCGTCAAAATGACCTTACTAGTTAGCTAAGGGGCGTTTTGTGGCTTACATGACAACTAGTAAGCCTCAAAATGATCTTACTAGTGAACTAGTGGGTTCTTTTGTGGCTGACATGTTCACTAGTAAGCGTCACAATGACCTTACATGTGAACTAGTGAGCGTTTTGTGGCTTACATGTTCACTAGTAAGCGTCAAAATGATCTTACTAGTGAACTAGTGGGCGTTTTGTGGCTTACATGTTCACTAGTAAGCCTCAAAATGATCTTACTAGTGAACTAGTGGGCGTTTTGTGGCTTACATGTCAACTAGTTAGCCTCAAAATGATCTTACTAGTGAACTAGTCGGCACATTTATGGCCTTACATGTTCACTAGTAAGCCTCAAAATGATCTTACGAGTGAGCTAAGGGGCGTTTTGTGGCTTACATGTCAACTAGTAAGCCTCAAAATGATCTTACTAGTGAACTAGTGGGCGTTTTGTGGCTTACATGTTCACTAGTAAGTGTCAAAATGACCTTACTAGTTAACTAGTGGGCGTTTTGTGGCTTACATGTCAACTAGTTAGCCTCAAAATGATCTTACTAGTGAACTAGTCGGCACATTTATGGCCTTACATGTTCACTAGTAAGCCTCAAAATGATCTTACGAGTGAGCTAAGGGGCGTTTTGTGGCTTACATGTCAACTAGTAAGCCTCAAAATGATCTTACTAGTGAACTAGTGAGCGTTTTGTGGCTTACATATTAACTAGTAAGCCTCAAAATGATCTTACTAGTGAACTCGTGGGCGTTTTGTGGCTTACATGTTCACTAGTAAGCCTCAAAATTATCTTACGAGTGAGCTAAGGGGCGTTTTGTGGCTTACATGTCAACTAGTAAGCCTCAAAATGATCTTACTAGTGAACTAGTGGGCGTTTTGTGGCTTACATGTTCACTAGTAAGTGTCAAAATGACCTTACTAGTTAACTAGTGAGTGTTTTGTGGCTTACATGTTCACTAGTAGGCGTCAAAATGATCTTACTAGTGAACTAGTGAGCGTTTTGTGGCTTACATGTTCACTAGTAAGCCTCAAAATGATCTTACTAGTGAACTAGTGGGCACATTTATGGCCTTACATGTTCACTAGTAAGCCTCAAAATGATCTTACTAGTGAACTAGTGGGCACATTTATGGCCTTACATGTTCACTAGTAAGCGTCAAAATGATCTTACTAGTGAACTAGTGGGCATTTTGTGGCTTACATGTCAACTAGTAAGCCTCAAAATGATCTTACTAGTGAACTAGTCGGCACATTTATGGCCTTACATGTTCACTAGTAAGCCTCAAAATGAACTTACGAGTGAGCTAAGGGGCGTTTTGTGGCTTACATGTCAACTAGTAAGCCTCAAAATGATCTTACGAGTGAGCTAAGGGGCGTTTTGTGGCTTACATGTCAACTAGTAAGCCTCAAAATGATCTTACTAGTGAACTAGTGGGCGTTTTGTGGCTTACATGTCAACGAGTAAGCCTCAAAATGATCTTACTAGTGAACTAGTGGGCACATTTATGGCCTTACATGTTCACTAGTAAGCGTCAAAATGATCTTACTAGTGAACTAGTGTGCGTTTTGCGGCTTGCATGTCAACTAGTAAGCCTCAAAATGATCTTACTAGTGAACTCGTGGGCGTTTTGTGGCTTAGATGTTCACTAGTAAGCCTCAAAATGATCTTACGAGTGAGCTAAGGGGCGTTTTGTGGCTTACATGTCAACTAGTAAGCCTCAAAATGATCTTACTAGTGAACTAGTGAGCGTTTTGTGGCTTACATGTTCACTAGTAAGCCTCAAAATGATCTTACTAGTGAACTAGTGGGCACATTTATGGCCTTACATGTTCACCAATAAGCCTCAAAATGATCTTACCAGTGAACTAGTGGGCGTTTTGTGGCTTACATGTTCACTAATAGGCGTCAAAATGATCTTACTAGTGAACTAGTGAGCTTTTTGTGGCTTACATGTTCACTAGTAAGCCTCAAAATGATCTTACTAGTGAACTAGAGGGCACATTTATGGCCTTACATGTTCACTAGTAAGCCTCAAAATGATCTTACTAGTGAACTAGTGGGCACATTTATGGCCTTACATGTTCACTAGTAAGCCTCAAAATGATCTTACTAGTGAACTAGTGGCCGTTTTGCGGCTTACATGTCAACTAGTAAGCCTCAAAATGATCTTACTAGTGAACTAGTGGGCACATTTATGGCCTTACATGTTCACCAGTAAGCCTCAAAATGATCTTACTAGTGAACTAGTGGCCGTTTTGCGGCTTACATGTCAACAAGTAAGCCTCAAAATGATCTTACTAATAAACTAGTGGGCGTTTTGTGGCTTACATGTTCACTAGTAAGCGTCAAAATGACCTTACTAGTGAATTAGTGAGCGTTTTGTGGCTTACATGTCAACGAGTAAGCCTCAAAATTATCTTACTAGTGAACTAGTGGGCACATTTATGGCCTTACATGTTCACTAGTAAGCGTCAAAATGATCTTACTAGTGAACTAGTGGGCGTTTTGCGGCTTGCATGTCAACTAGTAAGCCTCAAAATGATCTTACGAGTGAACTAGTGGGTGTTTTGCGCCTTACATGTCAACAAGTAAGCCTCAAAATGATCTTACTAGTGAACTAGTGGGCGTTTTGTGGCTTACATGTTAACTAGTAAGCGTCAAAATGACCTTACTAGTGAACTAGTGGGCACATTTATGGCCTTAAATGTTCACTAGTAAGCCTCAAAATGATCTTACTAGTGAACTAGTGGGCGTTTTGTGGCTTACATGTTCACGAGTAAGGGTCAAAATGATCTTACTAGTGAACTAGTGGGCGTTTTGCGGCTTGCATGTCAACTAGTAAGCCTCAAAATGATCTTACTAGTGAACTAGTGGGCACATTTATGGCCTTACATGTTCACTAGTAAGCCTCAAAATGATCTTACCAGTGAACTAGTGGGCGTTTTGCGGCTTACATGTAAACTAGTAAGCCTCAAAATGATCTTACTAGTGAACTAGTGGGCATTTTGTGGCTTACATGTCAACTAGTAAGCCTCAAAATGATCTTACTAGTGAACTAGTGGGCACATTTATGGCCTTAAATGTTCACTAGTAAGCCTCAAAATGATCTTACTAGTGAACTAGTGGGCGTTTTGTGGCTTACATGTTCACGAGTAAGGGTCAAAATGATCTTACTAGTGAACTAGTGGGCGTTTTGCGGCTTGCATGTCAACTAGTAAGCCTCAAAATGATCTTACGAGTGAATTAGTGGGCGTTTTGCGGCTTACATGTCAACAAGTAAGCCTCAAAATTATCTTACTAGTGAACTAGTGAGCGTTTTGTGGCTTACATGTTCACTAGTAAGTGTCAAAATGACCTTACTAGTGAACTAGTGAGTGTTTTGTGGCTTACATGTTCACTAGTAGGCGTCAAAATGATCTTACCAGTGAACTAATGGGCACATTTATGGCCTTACATGTTCACTAGTAGGCGGCCCGGTAGTCCAGTGGTTAGCACGTCGGCTTCACAGTGCAGAGGTACTGGGTTCGATTCCAGCTCCGGCCTCCCTGTGTGGAGTTTGCATGTTCTCCCCGGGCCTGCGTGGGTTTTCTCCGGGTGCTCCGGTTTCCTCCCACATTCCAAAAACATGCGTGGCAGGCTGATTGAACACTCTAAATTGTCCCTAGGTGTGAGTGTGAGCGTGGATGGTTGTTTGTCTCTGTGTGCCCTGCGATTGGCTGGCAACCAATTCAGGGTGTCCCCCGCCTACTGCCCGATGACAGCTGGGATAGGCTCCAGCACCCCCCGCGACCCTAGTGAGGATCAAGCGGCTCGGAAAATGAATGAATGAATGAATGAATGTTCACTAGTAAGCCTCAAAATGATCTTACTAGTGAACTAGTGGGCGTTCTGTGGCTTACATGTTCACGGGTAAGCGTCAAAATGATTTTACTAGTGAACTAGTGGCCGTTTTGTGGCTTACATGTTCACTAGTAAGCCTCAAAATGATCTTACTAGTGGGCGTTTTGTGGCTTACATGTTAACTAGTAAGCGTCAAAATGACCTTACTAGTGAACTAGTGACAATTTGTGGCTTACATGTTCGCGAGTAAGCGTCAAAATGACCTTACTAGTGAGCTAAGGGGCGTTTTGTGGCTTACATGACAACTAGTAAGCCTCAAAATGATCTTACTAGTGAACTAGTGGGTTCTTTTGTGGCTGACATGTTCACTAGTAAGCGTCACAATGACCTTACATGTGAACTAGTGAGCGTTTTGTGGCTTACATGTTCACTAGTAAGCGTCAAAATGATCTTACTAGTGAACTAGTGGGCGTTTTGTGGCTTACATGTTCACTAGTAAGCCTCAAAATGATCTTACTAGTGAACTAGTGGGCGTTTTGTGGCTTACATGTCAACTAGTTAGCCTCAAAATGATCTTACTAGTGAACTAGTCGGCACATTTATGGCCTTACATGTTCACTAGTAAGCCTCAAAATGATCTTACGAGTGAGCTAAGGGGCGTTTTGTGGCTTACATGTCAACTAGTAAGCCTCAAAATGATCTTACTAGTGAACTAGTGGGCGTTTTGTGGCTTACATGTTCACTAGTAAGTGTCAAAATGACCTTACTAGTTAACTAGTGGGCGTTTTGTGGCTTACATGTCAACTAGTTAGCCTCAAAATGATCTTACTAGTGAACTAGTCGGCACATTTATGGCCTTACATGTTCACTAGTAAGCCTCAAAATGATCTTACGAGTGAGCTAAGGGGCGTTTTGTGGCTTACATGTCAACTAGTAAGCCTCAAAATGATCTTACTAGTGAACTAGTGAGCGTTTTGTGGCTTACATATTAACTAGTAAGCCTCAAAATGATCTTACTAGTGAACTCGTGGGCGTTTTGTGGCTTACATGTTCACTAGTAAGCCTCAAAATTATCTTACGAGTGAGCTAAGGGGCGTTTTGTGGCTTACATGTCAACTAGTAAGCCTCAAAATGATCTTACTAGTGAACTAGTGGGCGTTTTGTGGCTTACATGTTCACTATTAAGTGTCAAAATGACCTTACTAGTTAACTAGTGAGTGTTTTGTGGCTTACATGTTCACTAGTAGGCGTCAAAATGATCTTACTAGTGAACTAGTGAGCGTTTTGTGGCTTACATGTTCACTAGTAAGCCTCAAAATGATCTTACTAGTGAACTAGTGGGCACATTTATGGCCTTACATGTTCACTAGTAAGCCTCAAAATGATCTTACTAGTGAACTAGTGGGCACATTTATGGCCTTACATGTTCACTAGTAAGCGTCAAAATGATCTTACTAGTGAACTAGTGGGCATTTTGTGGCTTACATGTCAACTAGTAAGCCTCAAAATGATCTTACTAGTGAACTAGTCGGCACATTTATGGCCTTACATGTTCACTAGTAAGCCTCAAAATGAACTTACGAGTGAGCTAAGGGGCGTTTTGTGGCTTACATGTCAACTAGTAAGCCTCAAAATGATCTTACGAGTGAGCTAAGGGGCGTTTTGTGGCTTACATGTCAACTAGTAAGCCTCAAAATGATCTTACTAGTGAACTAGTGGGCGTTTTGTGGCTTACATGTCAACGAGTAAGCCTCAAAATGATCTTACTAGTGAACTAGTGGGCACATTTATGGCCTTACATGTTCACTAGTAAGCGTCAAAATGATCTTACTAGTGAACTAGTGTGCGTTTTAAGGCTTGCATGTCAACTAGTAAGCCTCAAAATGATCTTACGAGTGAACTAGTGGGTGTTTTGCGGCTTACATGTCAACAAGTAAGCCTCAAAATGATCTTACTAGTGAACTAGTGGGCGTTTTGTGGCTTACATGTTAACTAGTAAGCGTCAAAATGACCTTACTAGTGAACTAGTGGGCACATTTATGGCCTTAAATGTTCACTAGTAAGCCTCAAAATGATCTTACAAGTGAACTAGTGGGCGTTTTGTGGCTTACATGTTCACGAGTAAGGGTCAAAATGATCTTACTAGTGAACTAGTGGGCGTTTTGCGGCTTGCATGTCAGCAAGTAAGCCTCAAAATGATCTTACTAGTGAACTAGTGGGCGTTTTGTGGCTTACATGTTAACTAGTAAGCCTCAAAATGATCTTACTAGTGAACTAGTGGGCACATTTATGGCCTTACATGTTCACTAGTAAGCCTCAAAATGATCTTACCAGTGAACTAGTGGGCGTTTTGCGGCTTACATGTAAATTAGTAAGCCTCAAAATGATCTTACTAGTGAACTAGTGGGCATTTTGTGGCTTACATGTAAACTAGTAAGCCTCAAAATGATCTTACTAGTGAACTAGTGGGCACATTTATGGCCTTAAATGTTCACTAGTACGCCTCAAAATGATCTTACTAGTGAACTAGTGGGCGTTTTGTGGCTTACATGTTCACGAGTAAGGGTCAAAATGATCTTACTAGTGAACTAGTGGGCGTTGTGCGGCTTGCATGTCAACTAGTAAGCCTCAAAATGATCTTACGAGTGAACTAGTGGGTGTTTTGCGGCTTACATGTCAACAAGTAAGCCTCAAAATGATCTTACTAATGAACTAGTGGGCGTTTTGCGGTTTACATGTCAACTACTAAGCCTCACAATGATCTTACTAGTGAACTAGTGGGCATTTTGTGGCTTACATATTAACTAGTAAGCCTCAAAATGATCTTACTAGTGAACTCGTGGGCGTTTTGTGGCTTACATGTCAACTAGTAAGCCTCAAAATGATCTTACTAGTGAACTAGTGGGCGTTTTGTGGCTTACATGTTCACTAGTAAGTGTCAAAATGATCTTACTAGTGAACTAGTGAGCGTTTTGTGGCTTACATGTTCACTAGTAAGCCTCAAAATTATCTTACGAGTGAGCTAAGGGGCGTTTTGTGGCTTACATGTCAACTAGTAAGCCTCAAAATGATCTTACTAGTGAACTAGTTGGCGTTTTGTGGCTTACATGTTCACTAGTAAGTGTCAAAATGACCTTACTAGTTAACTAGTGAGTGTTTTGTGGCTTACATGTTCACTGGTAGGCTTCAAAATGATCTTACTAGTGAACTAGTGAGCGTTTTGTGGCTTACATGTTCACTAGTAAGCCTCAAAATGATCTTACTAGTGAACTAGTGGGCACATTTATGGCCTTACATGTTCACTAGTAAGCCTCAAAATCATCTTACTAGTGAACTAGTGGGCACATTTATGGCCTTACATGTTCACTAGTAAGCCTCAAAATGATCTTACTAGTGAACTAGTGGGTGTTTTGTGGATTACATGTTCACTAGTAAGTGTCAAAATGACCTTACTAGTTAACTAGTGAGTGTTTTGTGGCTTACATGTTCACTAGTAAGCGTCAAAATGACCTTACTAGTGAACTAGTGAGCGTTTTGTGGCTTACATGTTCACTAGTAAGCATCAAAATGATCTTACCAGTGAACTCGTGGGCGTTTTGCGGCTTACATGTCAACTAGTAAGCCTCAAAATGATCTTACTAGTGAACTAGTGGGCATTTTGTGGCTTACATGTCAACCAGTAAGCCTCAAAATGATCTTACTAGTGAACTAGTGGGCACATTTATGGCCTTACATGTTCACTAGTAAGCGTCAAAATGACCTTACTAGTGAACTAGTGGGCGTTTTGTGGCTTACATGTCAACTACTAAGCCTCACAATGATCTTACTAGTGAACTAGTGGGCATTTTGTGGCTTACATGTCAACTACTAAGCCTCAAAATGATCTTACTAGTGAACTAATGAGCGTTTTGTGGCTTACATGTTCACTAGTAAGTGTCAAAATGACCTTACTGGTGAACTAGTGAGTGTTTTGTGGCTTACATGTTCACTAGTAAGCCTCAAAATGATCTTACCAGTGAACTAGTGGGATCTTACTAGTGAACTAGTGGGCGTTTTGTGGCTTACATCTTCACTCGTTAGCCTCAAAATGATCTTACTAGTGAACTAGTGGGGGTTTTGCGGCTTATATGTCAACTAGTAAGCCTCAAAATGATCTTACTAGTGAACTAGTGGGGATTTTGTGGCTTACATGTCAAATAGTAAGCCTCAAAATGATCTTACCAGTGAACTAGTGGGCACATTTATGGCCTTACATGTTCACTAGTAAGCCTCAAAATGATCTTACCAGTGAACTAGTGGGCGTTTTGTGGCTTACATGTTCACGAGTAAGCGTCAAAATGATCTTACTAGTGAACTAGTGGCCGTTTTGCGGCTTACATGTCAACAAGTAAGCCTCAAAATGATCTTACTAATGAACTAGTGGGCGTTTTGTGGCTTACATGTTCACTAGTAAGCGTCAAACTGACCTTACTAGTGAATTAGTGAGCGTTTTGTGGCTTACATGTCAACGAGTAAGCCTCAAAATGATCTTACTAGTGAACTAGTGACAATTTGTGGCTTACATGTTCACGAGTAAGCGTCAAAATGACCTTGCTAGTGAACTAGTGAGCGTTTTGCGGCTTACATGTCAACTAGCAAGCCTCAAAATGATCTTACGAGTGAACTAGTGGGCACATTTATGGCCTTACATGTTCACTATTAAGAGTCAAAATGATCTTACTAGTGAACTAGTGGGCACATTTATGGCCTTACATGTTCACTAGTAAGCCTCAAAATGATCTTACTAGTGAACTAGTGGGCGTTTTGTGGCTTACATGTTCACGAGTAAGCGTCAAAATGACCTTACTAGTGAATTAGTGAGCGTTTTGTGGCTTACATGTCAACTAGTAAGCCTCAAAATGATCTTACTAGTGAACTCGTGGGCGTTTTGTGGCTTACATGTTCACTAGTAAGCCTCAAAATGATCTTACTAGTGAACTAGTGGGCGTTTTGTGGCTTACATGTTCACTAGTAAGCCTCAAAATGACCTTACTAGTGAATTAGTGAGCGTTTTGTGGCTTACATGTCAACTAGTAAGACTCAAAATGATCTTACTAGTGAACTCGTGGGCGTTTTGTGGCTTACATCTTCACTCGTTAGCCTCAAAATGATCTTACTAGTGAACTAGTGGGCGTTTTGTGGCTTACATGTTCACTAGTAAGCCTCAAAATGATCTTACCAGTGAACTAGTGGGGGTTTTGCGGCTTATATGTCAACTAGTAAGCCTCAAAATGATCTTACTAGTGAACTAGTGGGGATTTTGTGGCTTACATGTCAACTAGTAAGCCTCAAAATGATCTTACTAGTGAACTAGTGGGCACATTTATGGCCTTACATGTTCACTAGTAAGCCTCAAAATGATCTTACCAGTGAACTAGTGGGCGTTTTGTGGCTTACATGTTCACAAGTAAGCGTCAAAATGATCTTACTAGTGAACTAGTGGCCGTTTTGCGGCTTACATGTCAACAAGTAAGCCTCAAAATGATCTTACTAATGAACTAGTGGGCGGTTTGTGGCTTACATGTTCACTAGTAAGCGTCAAAATGACCTTACTAGTGAATTAGTGAGTGTTTTGTGGCATACATGTCAACGAGTAAGCCTCAAAATTATCTTACTAGTGAACTAGTGGGCGTTTTGCGGCTTGCATGTCAACTAGTAAGCCTCAAAATGATCTTACGAGTGAACTAGTGGGTGTTTTGCGGCTTACATGTCAACAAGTAAGCCTCAAAATGATCTTACTAGTGAACTAGTGGGCGTTTTGCGGCTTACATGTTAACTAGTAAGCGTCAAAATGACCTTACTAGTGAACTAGTGACAATTTGTGGCTTACATGTTCACGAGTAAGCGTCAAAATGACCTTACTAGTGAACTAGTGAGCGTTTTGCGGCTTACATGTCAACTAGCAAGCCTCAAAATGATCTTACGAGTGAGCTAAGAGGCGTATTGCGGCTTATATGTCAACTAGTAAGCCTCAAAATGATCTTACTAGTGAACTAGTGGGCACATTTATGGCCTTACATGTTCACTATTAAGAGTCAAAATGATCTTACTAGTGAACTAGTGGGCACATTTATGGCCTTACATGTTCACTAGTAAGCGTCAAAATGATCTTACTAGTGAACAAGTGGGCGTTTTGTGGCTTACATCTTCACTAGTAAGCCTCAAAATGATCTTACTAGAGAACTAGTGGGCATTTTGTGGCTTACATGTCAACTAGTAAGCCTCAAAATGATCTTACTAGTGAACTAATGGGCACATTTATGGCCTTAAATGTTCACTAGTAAGCGTCAAAATGATCTTACTAGTGAACTAGTGGGCGTTTTGCGGCTTACATGTCAACTAGTAAGCCTCAAAATGATCTTACCAGTGAACTAGTGGGCACATTTATGGCCTTACATGTTCACCAGTAAGCCTCAAAATGATCTTACCAGTGAACTAGTGGGCGTTTTGTGGCTTACATGTTCACGAGTAAGCGTCAAAATGATCTTACTAGTGAACTAGTGGCCGTTTTGCGGCTTACATGTCAACAAGTAAGCCTCAAAATGATCTTACTAATAAACTAGTGGGCGTTTTGTGGCTTACATGTTCACTAGTAAGCGTCAAAATGACCTTACTAGTGAATTAGTGAGCGTTTTGTGGCTTACATGTCAACGAGTAAGCCTCAAAATGATCTTACTAGTGAACTAATGGGTACATTTATGGCCTTACATGTTCACTAGTAAGCGTCAAAATGATCTTACCAGTGAACTAGTGGGCGTTTTGCGGCTTACATGTTCACGAGTAAGCGTCAAAATGATCTTACTAGTGAACTAGTGGCCGTTTTGCGGCTTAAATTTCAACAAGTAAGCCTCAAAATGATCTTACTAATGAACTAGTGGGCGTTTTGTGGCTTACATGTTCACTAGTAAGCGTCAAAATGACCTTACTAGTGAATTAGTGAGCGTTTTGTGGCTTACATGTCAACGAGTAAGCCTCAAAATGATCTTACTAGTGAACTAGTGACAATTTGTGGCTTACATGTTCACGAGTAAGCGTCAAAATGACCTTGCTAGTGAACTAGTGAGCGTTTTGCGGCTTACATGTCAACTAGCAAGCCTCAAAATGATCTTACGAGTGAACTAGTGGGCACATTTATGGCCTTACATGTTCACTATTAAGAGTCAAAATGATCTTACTAGTGAACTAGTGGGCACATTTATGGCCTTACATGTTCACTAGTAAGCCTCAAAATGATCTTACCAGTGAACTAGTGGGGGTTTTGCGGCTTATATGTCAACTAGTAAGCCTCAAAATGATCTTACTAGTGAACTAGTGGGGATTTTGTGGCTTACATGTCAACTAGTAAGCCTCAAAATGATCTTACTAGTGAACTAGTGGGCACATTTATGGCCTTACATGTTCACTAGTAAGCCTCAAAATGATCTTACTAGTGAACTAGTGGGCGTTTTGTGGCTTACATGTTCACTAGTAAGTGTCAAAATGACCTTACTAGTTAACTAGTGATTGTTTTGTGGCTTACATGTTCACTGGTAGGCGTCAAAATGATCTTACTAGTGAACTAGTGAGCGTTTTGTGGCTTACATGTTCACTAGTAAGCCTCAAAATGATCTTACTAGTGAACTAGTGGGCACATTTATGGCCTTACATGTTCACTAGTAAGCCTCAAAATGATCTTACTAGTGAACTAGTGAGCGTTTTGTGGCTTACCTGTTCACTAGTAAGTGTCAAAATGACCTTACTAGTGAACTAGTGAGTGTTTTGTGGCTTACATGTTCACTAGTAGGCGTCAAAATGATCTTACTAGTGAACTAATGGGCACATTTATGGCCTTACATGTTCACTAGTAAGCCTCAAAATGATCTTACTAGTGAACTAGTGGGCGTTCTGTGGCTTACATGTTCACGGGTAAGCGTCAAAATGATTTTACTAGTGAACTAGTGGCCGTTTTGTGGCTTACATGTTCACTAGTAAGCCTCAAAATGATCTTACTAGTGAACTAGTGGGCGTTTTGTGGCTTACATGTTAACTAGTAAGCGTCAAAATGACCTTACTAGTGAACTAGTGACAATTTGTGGCTTACATGTTCGCGAGTAAGCGTCAAAATGACCTTACTAGTGAGCTAAGGGGCGTTTTGTGGCTTACATGTCAACTAGTAAGCCTCAAAATGATCTTACTAGTGAACTAGTCGGCACATTTATGGCCTTACATGTTCACTAGTAAGCCTCAAAATGATCTTACGAGTGAGCTAAGGGGCGTTTTGTGGCTTACATGTCAACTAGTAAGCCTCAAAATGATCTTACTAGTGAACTAGTGGGCGTTTTGTGGCTTACATCTTCACTAGTAAGTGTCAAAATGATCTTACGAGTGAACTAGTGGGCGTTTTGCGGCTTACATGTCAACAAGTAAGCCTCAAAATGATCTTACTAATGAACTAGTGAGTGTTTTGTGGCTTACATGTTCACTAGTAGGCGTCAAAATGATCTTACTAGTGAACTAGTGAGCGTTTTGTGGCTTACATATCAACTAGTAAGCCTCAAAATGATCTTACTAGTGAACTCGTGGGCGTTTTGTGGCTTACATGTTCACTAGTAAGCCTCAAAATGATCTTACGAGTGAGCTAAGGGGCGTTTTGTGGCTTACATGTCAACTAGTAAGCCTCAAAATGATCTTACTAGTGAACTAGTGGGCGTTTTGTGGCTTACATGTTCACTAGTAGGCCTCAAAATGATCTTACTAGTGAACTAGTGGGCACATTTATGGCCTTACATGTTCACTAGTAAGCCTCAAAATGATCTTACTAGTGAACTAGTGGGCGTTTTGTGGCTTACATGTTCACTAGTAAGTGTCAAAATGACCTTACTAGTTAACTAGTGAGTGTTTTGTGGCTTACATGTTCACTAGTAAGCGTCAAAATGACCTTACTAGTAAACTAGTGAGCGTTTTGTGGCTTACATGTTCACTAGTAAGCGTCAAAATGATCTTACTAGTGAACTAGTAGGCGATGTGTGGCTTACATGTCAACTAGTAAGCCTCAAAATGAACTTACTAGTGAACTAGTGGGCACATTTATGGCCTTACATGTTCACTAGTAAGCGTCAAAATGATCTTACTAGTGAACTAGTGGGCGTTTTGTGGCTTACATGTTCACTAGTAAGCGTCAAAATGACCTTACTAGTGAACTAGTGAGCGTTTTGTGGCTTACATATTCACTAGTAAGCCTCAAAATGATCTTACCAGTGAACTAGTGGGCGTTTTGTGGCTTACATGTTCACGAGTAAGCGTCAAAATGATCTTACTAGTGAACTAGTGGCCGTTTTGCGGCTTACATGTCAACAAGTAAGCCTCAAAATGATCTTACTAATGAACTAGTGGGCGTTTTGTGGCTTACATGTTCACTAGTAAGCGTCAAACTGACCTTACTAGTGAATTAGTGAGCGTTTTGTGGCTTACATGTCAACGAGTAAGCCTCAAAATGATCTTACTAGTGAACTAGTGACAATTTGTGGCTTACATGTTCACGAGTAAGCGTCAAAATGACCTTGCTAGTGAACTAGTGAGCGTTTTGCGGCTTACATGTCAACTAGCAAGCCTCAAAATGATCTTACGAGTGAACTAGTGGGCACATTTATGGCCTTACATGTTCACTATTAAGAGTCAAAATGATCTTACTAGTGAACTAGTGGGCTCATTTATGGCCTTACATGTTCACTAGTAAGCCTCAAAATGATCTTACTAGTGAACTAGTGGGCGTTTTGTGGCTTACATGTTCACGAGTAAGCGTCAAAATGACCTTACTAGTGAATTAGTGAGCGTTTTGTGGCTTACATGTCAACTAGTAAGCCTCAAAATGATCTTACTAGTGAACTCGTGGGCGTTTTGTGGCTTACATGTTCACTAGTAAGCCTCAAAATGATCTTACTAGTGAACTAGTGGGCGTTTTGTGGCTTACATGTTCACTAGTAAGCCTCAAAATGACCTTACTAGTGAATTAGTGAGCGTTTTGTGGCTTACATGTCAACTAGTAAGACTCAAAATGATCTTACTAGTGAACTCGTGGGCGTTTTGTGGCTTACATCTTCACTCGTTAGCCTCAAAATGATCTTACTAGTGAACTAGTGGGCGTTTTGTGGCTTACATGTTCACTAGTAAGCCTCAAAATGATCTTACCAGTGAACTAGTGGGGGTTTTGCGGCTTATATGTCAACTAGTAAGCCTCAAAATGATCTTACTAGTGAACTAGTGGGGATTTTGTGGCTTACATGTCAACTAGTAAGCCTCAAAATGATCTTACTAGTGAACTAGTGGGCACATTTATGGCCTTACATGTTCACTAGTAAGCCTCAAAATGATCTTACCAGTGAACTAGTGGGCGTTTTGTGGCTTACATGTTCACAAGTAAGCGTCAAAATGATCTTACTAGTGAACTAGTGGCCGTTTTGCGGCTTACATGTCAACAAGTAAGCCTCAAAATGATCTTACTAATGAACTAGTGGCCGGTTTGTGGCTTACATGTTCACTAGTAAGCGTCAAAATGACCTTACTAGTGAATTAGTGAGTGTTTTGTGGCTTACATGTCAACGAGTAAGCCTCAAAATTATCTTACTAGTGAACTAGTGGGCGTTTTGCGGCTTGCATGTCAACTAGTAAGCCTCAAAATGATCTTACGAGTGAACTAGTGGGTGTTTTGCGGCTTACATGTCAACAAGTAAGCCTCAAAATGATCTTACTAGTGAACTAGTGGGCGTTTTGCGGCTTACATGTTAACTAGTAAGCGTCAAAATGACCTTACTAGTGAACTAGTGACAATTTGTGGCTTACATGTTCACGAGTAAGCGTCAAAATGACCTTACTAGTGAACTAGTGAGCGTTTTGCGGCTTACATGTCAACTAGCAAGCCTCAAAATGATCTTACGAGTGAGCTAAGGGGCGTATTGCGGCTTAAATGTCAACTAGTAAGCCTCAAAATGATCTTACTAGTGAACTAGTGGGCACATTTATGGCCTTACATGTTCACTATTAAGAGTCAAAATGATCTTACTAGTGAACTAGTGGGCACATTTATGGCCTTACATGTTCACTAGTAAGCGTCAAAATGATCTTACTAGTGAACAAGTGGGCGTTTTGTGGCTTACATCTTCACTAGTAAGCCTCAAAATGATCTTACTAGAGAACTAGTGGGCATTTTGTGGCTTACATGTCAACTAGTAAGCCTCAAAATGATCTTACTAGTGAACTAATGGGCACATTTATGGCCTTAAATGTTCACTAGTAAGCGTCAAAATGATCTTACTAGTGAACTAGTGGGCGTTTTGCGGCTTACATGTCAACTAGTAAGCCTCAAAATGATCTTACCAGTGAACTAGTGGGCACATTTATGGCCTTACATGTTCACCAGTAAGCCTCAAAATGATCTTACCAGTGAACTAGTGGGCGTTTTGTGGCTTACATGTTCACGAGTAAGCGTCAAAATGATCTTACTAGTGAACTAGTGGCCGTTTTGCGGCTTACATGTCAACAAGTAAGCCTCAAAATGATCTTACTAATAAACTAGTGGGCGTTTTGTGGCTTACATGTTCACTAGTAAGCGTCAAAATGACCTTACTAGTGAATTAGTGAGCGTTTTGTGGCTTACATGTCAACGAGTAAGCCTCAAAATGATCTTACTAGTGAACTAATGGGTACATTTATGGCCTTACATGTTCACTAGTAAGCGTCAAAATGATCTTACCAGTGAACTAGTGGGCGTTTTGCGGCTTACATGTTCACGAGTAAGCGTCAAAATGATCTTACTAGTGAACTAGTGGCCGTTTTGCGGCTTAAATTTCAACAAGTAAGCCTCAAAATGATCTTACTAATGAACTAGTGGGCGTTTTGTGGCTTACATGTTCACTAGTAAGCGTCAAAATGACCTTACTAGTGAATTAGTGAGCGTTTTGTGGCTTACATGTCAACGAGTAAGCCTCAAAATGATCTTACTAGTGAACTAGTGACAATTTGTGGCTTACATGTTCACGAGTAAGCGTCAAAATGACCTTGCTAGTGAACTAGTGAGCGTTTTGCGGCTTACATGTCAACTAGCAAGCCTCAAAATGATCTTACGAGTGAACTAGTGGGCACATTTATGGCCTTACATGTTCACTATTAAGAGTCAAAATGATCTTACTAGTGAACTAGTGGGCACATTTATGGCCTTACATGTTCACTAGTAAGCCTCAAAATGATCTTACCAGTGAACTAGTGGGGGTTTTGCGGCTTATATGTCAACTAGTAAGCCTCAAAATGATCTTACTAGTGAACTAGTGGGGATTTTGTGGCTTACATGTCAACTAGTAAGCCTCAAAATGATCTTACTAGTGAACTAGTGGGCACATTTATGGCCTTACATGTTCACTAGTAAGCCTCAAAATGATCTTACTAGTGAACTAGTGGGCGTTTTGTGGCTTACATGTTCACTAGTAAGTGTCAAAATGACCTTACTAGTTAACTAGTGATTGTTTTGTGGCTTACATGTTCACTGGTAGGCGTCAAAATGATCTTACTAGTGAACTAGTGAGCGTTTTGTGGCTTACATGTTCACTAGTAAGCCTCAAAATGATCTTACTAGTGAACTAGTGGGCACATTTATGGCCTTACATGTTCACTAGTAAGCCTCAAAATGATCTTACTAGTGAACTAGTGAGCGTTTTGTGGCTTACATGTTCACTAGTAAGTGTCAAAATGACCTTACTAGTGAACTAGTGAGTGTTTTGTGGCTTACATGTTCACTAGTAGGCGTCAAAATGATCTTACTAGTGAACTAATGGGCACATTTATGGCCTTACATGTTCACTAGTAAGCCTCAAAATGATCTTACTAGTGAACTAGTGGGCGTTCTGTGGCTTACATGTTCACGGGTAAGCGTCAAAATGATTTTACTAGTGAACTAGTGGCCGTTTTGTGGCTTACATGTTCACTAGTAAGCCTCAAAATGATCTTACTAGTGAACCAGTGGGCGTTTTGTGGCTTACATGTTAACTAGTAAGCGTCAAAATGACCTTACTAGTGAACTAGTGACAATTTGTGGCTTACATGTTCGCGAGTAAGCGTCAAAATGACCTTACTAGTGAGCTAAGGGGCGTTTTGTGGCTTACATGACAACTAGTAAGCCTCAAAATGATCTTACTAGTGAACTAGTGGGTTCTTTTGTGGCTGACATGTTCACTAGTAAGCGTCACAATGACCTTACTTGTGAACTAGTGAGCGTTTTGTGGCTTACATGTTCACTAGTAAGCGTCAAAATGATCTTACTAGTGAACTAGTGGGCGTTTTGTGGCTTACATGTTCACTAGTAAGCCTCAAAATGATCTTACTAGTGAACTAGTGGGCGTTTTGTGGCTTACATGTCAACTAGTTAGCCTCAAAATGATCTTACTAGTGAACTAGTCGGCACATTTATGGCCTTACATGTTCACTAGTAAGCCTCAAAATGATCTTACGAGTGAGCTAAGGGGCGTTTTGTGGCTTACATGTCAACTAGTAAGCCTCAAAATGATCTTACTAGTGAACTAGTGGGCGTTTTGTGGCTTACATCTTCACTAGTAAGTGTCAAAATGATCTTACGAGTGAACTAGTGGGCGTTTTGCGGCTTACATGTCAACAAGTAAGCCTCAAAATGATCTTACTAATGAACTAGTGAGTGTTTTGTGGCTTACATGTTCACTAGTAGGCGTCAAAATGATCTTACTAGTGAACTAGTGAGCGTTTTGTGGCTTACATATCAACTAGTAAGCCTCAAAATGATCTTACTAGTGAACTCGTGGGCGTTTTGTGGCTTACATGTTCACTAGTAAGCCTCAAAATGATCTTACGAGTGAGCTAAGGGGCGTTTTGTGGCTTACATGTCAACTAGTAAGCCTCAAAATGATCTTACTAGTGAACTAGTGGGCGTTTTGTGGCTTACATGTTCACTAGTAGGCCTCAAAATGATCTTACTAGTGAACTAGTGGGCACATTTATGGCCTTACATGTTCACTAGTAAGCCTCAAAATGATCTTACTAGTGAACTAGTGGGCGTTTTGTGGCTTACATGTTCACTAGTAAGTGTCAAAATGACCTTACTAGTTAACTAGTGAGTGTTTTGTGGCTTACATGTTCACTAGTAAGCGTCAAAATGACCTTACTAGTAAACTAGTGAGCGTTTTGTGGCTTACATGTTCACTAGTAAGCGTCAAAATGATCTTACTAGTGAACTAGTAGGCGATGTGTGGCTTACATGTCAACTAGTAAGCCTCAAAATGAACTTACTAGTGAACTAGTGGGCACATTTATGGCCTTACATGTTCACTAGTAAGCGTCAAAATGATCTTACCAGTGAACTAGTGGGCGTTTTGTGGCTTACATGTTCACGAGTAAGCGTCAAAATGATCTTACTAGTGAACTAGTGGCCGTTTTGCGGCTTACATGTCAACAAGTAAGCCTCAAAATGATCTTACTAATGAACTAGTGGGCGTTTTGTGGCTTACATGTTCACTAGTAAGCGTCAAACTGACCTTACTAGTGAATTAGTGAGCGTTTTGTGGCTTACATGTCAACGAGTAAGCCTCAAAATGATCTTACTAGTGAACTAGTGACAATTTGTGGCTTACATGTTCACGAGTAAGCGTCAAAATGACCTTGCTAGTGAACTAGTGAGCGTTTTGCGGCTTACATGTCAACTAGCAAGCCTCAAAATGATCTTACGAGTGAACTAGTGGGCACATTTATGGCCTTACATGTTCACTATTAAGAGTCAAAATGATCTTACTAGTGAACTAGTGGGCACATTTATGGCCTTACATGTTCACTAGTAAGCCTCAAAATGATCTTACTAGTGAACTAGTGGGCGTTTTGTGGCTTACATGTTCACGAGTAAGCGTCAAAATGACCTTACTAGTGAATTAGTGAGCGTTTTGTGGCTTACATGTCAACTAGTAAGCCTCAAAATGATCTTACTAGTGAACTCGTGGGCGTTTTGTGGCTTACATGTTCACTAGTAAGCCTCAAAATGATCTTACTAGTGAACTAGTGGGCGTTTTGTGGCTTACATGTTCACTAGTAAGCCTCAAAATGACCTTACTAGTGAATTAGTGAGCGTTTTGTGGCTTACATGTCAACTAGTAAGACTCAAAATTATCTTACTAGTGAACTCGTGGGCGTTTTGTGGCTTACATCTTCACTCGTTAGCCTCAAAATGATCTTACTAGTGAACTAGTGGGCGTTTTGTGGCTTACATGTTCACTAGTAAGCCTCAAAATGATCTTACCAGTGAACTAGTGGGGGTTTTGCGGCTTATATGTCAACTAGTAAGCCTCAAAATGATCTTACTAGTGAACTAGTGGGGATTTTGTGGCTTACATGTCAACTAGTAAGCCTCAAAATGATCTTACTAGTGAACTAGTGGGCACATTTATGGCCTTACATGTTCACTAGTAAGCCTCAAAATGATCTTACCAGTGAACTAGTGGGCGTTTTGTGGCTTACATGTTCACAAGTAAGCGTCAAAATGATCTTACTAGTGAACTAGTGGCCGTTTTGCGGCTTACATGTCAACAAGTAAGCCTCAAAATGATCTTACTAATGAACTAGTGGGCGGTTTGTGGCTTACATGTTCACTAGTAAGCGTCAAAATGACCTTACTAGTGAATTAGTGAGTGTTTTGTGGCTTACATGTCAACGAGTAAGCCTCAAAATGATCTTACTAGTGAACTAGTGGGCGTTTTGCGGCTTGCATGTCAACTAGTAAGCCTCAAAATGATCTTACGAGTGAACTAGTGGGTGTTTTGCGGCTTACATGTCAACAAGTAAGCCTCAAAATGATCTTACTAGTGAACTAGTGGGCGTTTTGCGGCTTACATGTTAACTAGTAAGCGTCAAAATGACCTTACTAGTGAACTAGTGACAATTTGTGGCTTACATGTTCACGAGTAAGCGTCAAAATGACCTTACTAGTGAACTAGTGAGCGTTTTGCGGCTTACATGTCAACTAGCAAGCCTCAAAATGATCTTACGAGTGAGCTAAGGGGCGTATTGCGGCTTATATGTCAACTAGTAAGCCTCAAAATGATCTTACTAGTGAACTATTGGGCACATTTATGGCCTTACATGTTCACTATTAAGAGTCAAAATGATCTTACTAGTGAACTAGTGGGCACATTTATGGCCTTACATGTTCACTAGTAAGCGTCAAAATGATCTTACTAGTGAACAAGTGGGCGTTTTGTGGCTTACATCTTCACTAGTAAGCCTCAAAATGATCTTACTAGAGAACTAGTGGGCATTTTGTGGCTTACATGTCAACTAGTAAGCCTCAAAATGATCTTACTAGTGAACTAATGGGCACATTTATGGCCTTAAATGTTCACTAGTAAGCGTCAAAATGATCTTACTAGTGAACTAGTGGGCGTTTTGCGGCTTACATGTCAACTAGTAAGCCTCAAAATGATCTTACCAGTGAACTAGTGGGCACATTTATGGCCTTACATGTTCACCAGTAAGCCTCAAAATGATCTTACCAGTGAACTAGTGGGCGTTTTGTGGCTTACATGTTCACGAGTAAGCGTCAAAATGATCTTACTAGTGAACTAGTGGCCGTTTTGCGGCTTACATGTCAACAAGTAAGCCTCAAAATGATCTTACTAATAAACTAGTGGGCGTTTTGTGGCTTACATGTTCACTAGTAAGCGTCAAAATGACCTTACTAGTGAATTAGTGAGCGTTTTGTGGCTTACATGTCAACGAGTAAGCCTCAAAATGATCTTACTAGTGAACTAATGGGTACATTTATGGCCTTACATGTTCACTAGTAAGCGTCAAAATGATCTTACCAGTGAACTAGTGGGCGTTTTGCGGCTTACATGTTCACGAGTAAGCGTCAAAATGATCTTACTAGTGAACTAGTGGCCGTTTTGCGGCTTAAATTTCAACAAGTAAGCCTCAAAATGATCTTACTAATGAACGAGTGGGCGTTTTGTGGCTTACATGTTCACTAGTAAGCGTCAAAATGACCTTACTAGTGAATTAGTGAGCGTTTTGTGGCTTACATGTCAACGAGTAAGCCTCAAAATGATCTTACTAGTGAACTAGTGACAATTTGTGGCTTACATGTTCACGAGTAAGCGTCAAAATGACCTTGCTAGTGAACTAGTGAGCGTTTTGCGGCTTACATGTCAACTAGCAAGCCTCAAAATGATCTTACGAGTGAGCTAGTGTGTACATTTATGGCCTTACATGTTCACTAGTAAGCCTCAAAATGATCTTACTAGTGAACTAGTGAGCGTTTTGTGGCTTACATGTTCACTAGTAAGTGTCAAAATGACCTTACTAGTTAACTAGTGATTGTTTTGTGGCTTACATGTTCACTGGTAGGCGTCAAAATGATCTTACTAGTGAACTAGTGAGCGTTTTGTGGCTTACATGTTCACTAGTAAGCCTCAAAATGATCTTACTAGTGAACTAGTGGGCACATTTATGGCCTTACATGTTCACTAGTAAGCCTCAAAATGATCTTACTAGTGAACTAGTGAGCGTTTTGTGGCTTACATGTTCACTAGTAAGTGTCAAAATGACCTTACTAGTGAACTAGTGAGTGTTTTGTGGCTTACATGTTCACTAGTAGGCGTCAAAATGATCTTACTAGTGAACTAATGGGCACATTTATGGCCTTACATGTTCACTAGTAAGCCTCAAAATGATCTTACTAGTGAACTAGTGGGCGTTCTGTGGCTTACATGTTCACGGGTAAGCGTCAAAATGATTTTACTAGTGAACTAGTGGCCGTTTTGTGGCTTACATGTTCACTAGTAAGCCTCAAAATGATCTTACTAGTGAACCAGTGGGCGTTTTGTGGCTTACATGTTAACTAGTAAGCGTCAAAATGACCTTACTAGTGAACTAGTGACAATTTGTGGCTTACATGTTCGCGAGTAAGCGTCAAAATGACCTTACTAGTGAGCTAAGGGGCGTTTTGTGGCTTACATGACAACTAGTAAGCCTCAAAATGATCTTACTAGTGAACTAGTGGGTTCTTTTGTGGCTGACATGTTCACTAGTAAGCGTCACAATGACCTTACTTGTGAACTAGTGAGCGTTTTGTGGCTTACATGTTCACTAGTAAGCGTCAAAATGATCTTACTAGTGAACTAGTGGGCGTTTTGTGGCTTACATGTTCACTAGTAAGCCTCAAAATGATCTTACTAGTGAACTAGTGGGCGTTTTGTGGCTTACATGTCAACTAGTTAGCCTCAAAATGATCTTACTAGTGAACTAGTCGGCACATTTATGGCCTTACATGTTCACTAGTAAGCCTCAAAATGATCTTACGAGTGAGCTAAGGGGCGTTTTGTGGCTTACATGTCAACTAGTAAGCCTCAAAATGATCTTACTAGTGAACTAGTGGGCGTTTTGTGGCTTACATGTCAACAAGTAAGCCTCAAAATGATCTTACTAATGAACTAGTGAGTGTTTTGTGGTTTACATGTTCACTAGTAGGCGTCAAAATGATCTTACTAGTGAACTAGTGAGCGTTTTGTGGCTTACATATCAACTAGTAAGCCTCAAAATGATCTTACTAGTGAACTCGTGGGCGTTTTGTGGCTTACATGTTCACTAGTAAGCCTCAAAATGATCTTACGAGTGAGCTAAGGGGCGTTTTGTGGCTTACATGTCAACTAGTAAGCCTCAAAATGATCTTACTAGTGAACTAGTGGGCGTTTTGTGGCTTACATGTTCACTAGTAGGCCTCAAAATGATCTTACTAGTGAACTAGTGGGCACATTTATGGCCTTACATGTTCACTAGTAAGCCTCAAAATGATCTTACTAGTGAACTAGTGGGCGTTTTGTGGCTTACATGTTCACTAGTAAGTGTCAAAATGACCTTACTAGTTAACTAGTGAGTGTTTTGTGGCTTACATGTTCACTAGTAAGCGTCAAAATGACCTTACTAGTAAACTAGTGAGCGTTTTGTGGCTTACATGTTCACTAGTAAGCGTCAAAATGATCTTACTAGTGAACTAGTAGGCGATGTGTGGCTTACATGTCAACTAGTAAGCCTCAAAATGAACTTACTAGTGAACTAGTGGGCACATTTATGGCCTTACATGTTCACTAGTAAGCGTCAAAATGATCTTACTAGTGAACTAGTGGGCGTTTTGTGGCTTACATGTTCACTAGTAAGCGTCAAAATGACCTTACTAGTGAACTAGTGAGCGTTTTGTGGCTTACATATTCACTAGTAAGCCTCAAAATGATCTTACTAGTGAACTCGTGGGCGTTTTGTGGCTGACATGTTCACTAGTAAGCCTCAAAATGATCTTACGAGTGAGCTAAGGGGCGTTTTGTGGCTTACATGTCAACTAGTAAGCCTCAAAATGATCTTACTAGTGAACTAGTGGGCGTTTTGTGGCTTACATGTTCACTAGTAAGTGTCAAAATGACCTTACTAGTGAACCAGTGAGTGTTTTGTGGCTTACATGTTCACTAGTAGGCGTCAAAATGATCTTACTAGTGAACTAGTGAGCGTTTTGTGGCTTACATGTTCACTAGTAAGCCTCAAAATGATCTTACTAGTGAACTAGTGGGCACATTTATGGCCTTACATGTTCACTAGTAAGCCTCAAAATGATCTTACTAGTGAACTAGTGGGCACATTTATGGCCTTACATGTTCACTAGTAAGCGTCAAAATGATCTTACTAGTGAACTAGTGGGCATTTTGTGGCTTACATGTCAACTAGTAAGCCTCAAAATGATCTTACTAGTGAACTAGTGGGCACATTTATGGCCTTACATGTTCACTAGTAAGCCTCAAAATGATCTTACTAGTGAACTAGTGGGCGTTTTGTGGCTTACATGTTCACTAGTAAGCCTCAAAATGATCTTACGAGTGAGCTAAGGGGCGTTTTGTGGCTTACATGTCAACTAGTAAGCCTCAAAATGATCTTACTAGTGAACTAGTGGGCGTTCTGTGGCTTACATGTTCACTAGTAAGTGTCAAAATGACCTTACTAGTTAACTAGAGAGTGTTTTGTGGCTTACATGTTCACTGGTAGGCGTCAAAATGATCTTACTAGTGAACTAGTGAGCGTTTTGTGGCTTACATGTTCACTAGTAAGCCTCAAAATGATCTTACTAGTGAACTAGTGGGCACATTTATGGCCTTACATGTTCACTAGTAAGCCTCAAAATGATCTTACTAGTGGGCGTTTTGTGGATTACATGTTCACTAGTAAGTGTCAAAATGACCTTACTAGTTAACTAGTGAGTGTTTTGTGGCTTACATGTTCACTGGTAGGCGTCAAAATGACCTTACTAGTGAACTAGTGAGCGTTTTGTGGCTTACATGTTCACTAGTAAGCCTCAAAATGATCTTACTAGTGAACTAGTGGGTACATTTATGGCCTTACATGTTCACTAGTAAGCCTCAAAATGATCTTACTAGTGAACTAGTGGGCACATTTATGGCCTTACATGTTCACTAGTAAGCCTCAAAATGATCTTACTAGTGAACTAGTGGGCGTTTTGTGGATTACATGTTCACTAGTAAGTGTCAAAATGACCTTACTAGTTAACTAGTGAGTGTTTTGTGGCTTACATGTTCACTAGTAAGCGTCAAAATGACCTTACTAGTGAACTAGTGAGCGTTTTGTGGCTTACATGTTCACTAGTAAGCATCAAAATGATCTTACCAGTGAACTCGTGGGCGTTTTGCGGCTTACATGTCAACTACTAAGCCTCACAATGATCTTACTAGTGAACTAGTGGGCATTTTGTGGCTTACATGTCAACTACTAAGCCTCAAAATGATCTTACTAGTGAACTAGTGGGCACATTTATGACCTTACATGTTCACTAGTAAGCCTCAAAATGATCTTACCAGTGAACTAGTGGGGGTTTTGCGGCTTATATGTCAACTAGTAAGCCTCAAAATGATCTTACTAGTGAACTAGTGGGGATTTTGTGGCTTACATGTCAACTAGTAAGCCTCAAAATGATCTTACCAGTGAACTAGTGGGCACATTTATGGCCTTACATGTTCACTAGTAAGCCTCAAAATGATCTTACCAGTGAACTAGTGGGCGTTTTGTGGCTTACATGTTCACGAGTAAGCGTCAAAATGATCTTACTAGTGAACTAGTGGCCGTTTTGCGGCTTACATGTCAACAAGTAAGCCTCAAAATGATCTTACTAATGAACTAGTGGGCGTTTTGTGGCTTACATGTTCACTAGTAAGCGTCAAAATGACCTTACTAGTGAATTAGTGAGCGTTTTGTGGCTTACATGTCAACGAGTAAGCCTCAAAATGATCTTACTGGTGAACTAGTGACAATTTGTGGCTTACATGTTCACGAGTAAGCGTCAAAATGACCTTGCTAGTGAACTAGTGAGCGTTTTGCGGCTTACATGTCAACTAGCATGCCTCAAAATGATCTTACGAGTGAACTAGTGGGCACATTTATGGCCTTACATGTTCACTATTAAGAGTCAAAATGATCTTACTAGTGAACTAGTGGGCACATTTATGGCCTTACATGTTCACTAGTAAGCCTCAAAATGATCTTACTAGTGAACTAGTGGGCGTTTTGTGGCTTACATGTTCACGAGTAAGCGTCAAAATGACCTTACTAGTGAATTAGTGAGCGTTTTGTGGCTTACATGTCAACTAGTAAGCCTCAAAATGATCTTACTAGTGAACTCGTGGGCGTTTTGTGGCTTACATGTTCACTAGTAAGCCTCAAAATGATCTTACTAGTGAACTAGTGGGCGTTTTGTGGCTTACATCTTCACTCGTTAGCCTCAAAATGACCTTACTAGTGAACTAGTGGGCGTTTTGTGGCTTACATGTTCACTAGTAAGCCTCAAAATGATCTTACCAGTGAACTAGTGGGGGTTTTGCGGCTTATATGTCAACTAGTAAGCCTCAAAATGATCTTACTCGTGAACTAGTGGGCACATTTATGGCCTTACATGTTCACTAGTAAGCCTCAAAATGATCTTACCAGTGAACTAGTGGGCGTTTTGTGGCTTACATGTTCACGAGTAAGCGTCAAAATGATCTTACTAGTGAACTAGTGGCCGTTTTGCGGCTTACATGTCAACAAGTAAGCCTCAAAATGATCTTACTAATGAACTAGTGGGCGTTTTGTGGCTTACATGTTCACTAGTAAGCGTCAAAATGACCTTACTAGTGAATTAGTGAGTGTTTTGTGGCTTACATGTCAACGAGTAAGCCTCAAAATGATCTTACTAGTGAACTAGTGGGCGTTTTGCGGCTTGCATGTCAACTAGTAAGCCTCAAAATGATATTACGAGTGAACTAGTGGGTGTTTTGCGGCTTACATGTCAACAAGTAAGCCTCAAAATGATCTTACTAGTGAACTAGTGGGCGTTTTGCGGCTTACATGTTAACTAGTAAGCGTCAAAATGACCTTACTAGTGAACTAGTGACAATTTGTGGCTTACATGTTCACGAGTAAGCGTCAAAATGACCTTACTAGGGAACTAGTGAGCGTTTTGCGGCTTACATGTCAACTAGCAAGCCTCAAAATGATCTTACGAGTGAGCTAAGGGGCGTATTGCGGCTTATATGTCAACTAGTAAGCCTCAAAATGATCTTACTAGTGAACTAGTGGGCACATTTATGGCCTTACATGTTCACTATTAAGAGTCAAAATGATCTTACTAGTGAATTAGTGGGCACATTTATGGCCTTACATGTTCACTAGTAAGCGTCAAAATGATCTTACTAGTGAACAAGTGGGCGTTTTGTGGCTTACATCTACACTAGTAAGCCTCAAAATGATCTTACTAGAGAACTAGTGGGCATTTTGTGGCTTACATGTCAACTAGTAAGCCTCAAAATGATCTTACTAGTGAACTAATGGGCACATTTATGGCCTTACATGTTCACTAGTAAGCGTCAAAATGATCTTACTAGTGAACTAGTGGGCGTTTTGCGACTTACATGTCAACTAGTAAGCCTCAAAATGATCTTACTAGTGAACTAGTGGGCATTTTGTGGCTTACATGTCAACTAGTAAGCCTCAAAATGATCTTACCAGTGAACTAGTGGGCACATTTATGGCCTTACATGTTCACCAGTAAGCCTCAAAATGATCTTACCAGTGAACTAGTGGGAACCCTTTATGGCCTTACATGTTCACTAGTAAGCGTCAAAATGATCTTACTAGTGAACTAGTGGGCGTTTTGCGGCTTGCATGTCAACTAGTAAGCCTCAAAAAGATCTTACGAGTGAACTAGTGGGTGTTTTGCGGCTTACATGTCAACAAGTAAGCCTCAAAATGATCTTACTAGTGAACTAGTGGGCGTTTTGTGGCTTACATGTTAACTAGTAAGCGTCAAAATGACCTTACTAGTGAACTAGTGGGCACATTTATGGTCTTAAATGTTCACTAGTAAGCCTCAAAATGATCTTACTAGTGAACTAGTGGGCGTTTTGTGGCTTACATGTTCACGAGTAAGGGTCAAAATGATCTTACTAGTGAACTAGTGGGAGTTTTGCGGCTTGCATGTCAACTAGTAAGCCTCAAAATGATCTTACTAGTGAACTAGTGGGCATTTTGTGGCTTACATGTCAACTAGTAAGCCTCAAAATGATCTTACTAGTGAACTAGTGGGCACATTTATGGCCTTAAATGTTCACTAGTAAGCCTCAAAATGATCTTACTAGTGAACTAGTGGGCGTTTTGTGGCTTACATGTTCACGAGTAAGGGTCAAAATGATCTTACTAGTGAACTAGTGGGCGTTTTGCGGCTTGCATGTCAACTAGTAAGCCTCAAAATGATCTTACGAGTGAACTAGTGGGCGTTTTGCGGCTTACATGTCAACAAGTAAGCCTCAAAATGATCTTACTAATGAACTAGTGGGCGTTTTGCGGTTTACATGTCAACTAGTAAGCCTCACAATGATCTTACTAGTGAACTAGTGGGCATTTTGTGGCTTACATGTCAACTACTAAGCCTCAAAATGACCTTACTAGTGAACTAGTGGGCACATTTATGGCCTTACATGTTCACTAGTAAGTGTCAAAATGACCTTACTAGTGAACTAGTGAGTGTTTTGTGGCTTACATGTTCACTAGTAGGCATCAAAATGATCTTACTAGTGAACTAATGGGCACATTTATGGCCTTACATGTTCACTAGTAAGCCTCAAAATGATCTTACTAGTGAACTAGTGGGCGTTCTGTGGCTTACATGTTCACGGGTAAGCGTCAAAATGATTTTACTAGTGAACTAGTGGCCGTTTTGTGGCTTACATGTTCAGTAGTAAGCCTCAAAATGATCTTACTAGTGAACTAGTGGGCGTTTTGTGGCTTACATGTTAACTAGTAAGCGTCAAAATGACCTTACTAGTGAACTAGTGACAATTTGTGGCTTACATGTTCACGAGTAAGCGTCAAAATGACCTTACTCGTGAACTAGTGGGCACATTTATGGCCTTACATGTTCACTAGTAAGCCTCAAAATGATCTTACTAGTGAACTAGTGAGCGTTTTGTGGCTTACATGTTCACTAGTAAGTGTCAAAATGACCTTACTAGTGAACTAGTGAGTGTTTTGTGGCTTACATGTTCACTAGTAGGCATCAAAATGATCTTACTAGTGAACTAATGGGCACATTTATGGCCTTACATGTTCACTAGTAAGCCTCAAAATGATCTTACTAGTGAACTAGTGGGCGTTCTGTGGCTTACATGTTCACGGGTAAGCGTCAAAATGATTTTACTAGTGAACTAGTGGCCGTTTTGTGGCTTACATGTTCAGTAGTAAGCCTCAAAATGATCTTACTAGTGAACTAGTGGGCGTTTTGTGGCTTACATGTTAACTAGTAAGCGTCAAAATGACCTTACTAGTGAACTAGTGACAATTTGTGGCTTACATGTTCACGAGTAAGCGTCAAAATGACCTTACTAGTGAACTAGTGAGCGTTTTGTGGCTTACATGTTCACTAGTAAGCCTCAAAATGATCTTACGAGTGAGCTAAGGGGCGTTTTGTAGCTTACATGACAACTAGTAAGCCTCAAAATGATCTTACTAGTGAACTAGTGGCTTCTTTTGTGGCTGACATGTTTACTAGTAAGCGTCACAATGACCTTACTTGTGAACTAGTGAGCGTTTTGTGGCTTACATGTTCACTAGTAAGCGTCAAAATGATCTTACTAGTGAACTAGTGGGCGTTTTGTGGCTTACATGTTCACTAGTAAGCCTCAAAATGATCTTACTAGTGAACTAGTGGGCGTTTTGTGGCTTACATGTCAACTAGTTAGCCTCAAAATGATCTTACTAGTGAACTAGTCGGCACATTTATGGCCTTACATGTTCACTAGTAAGCCTCAAAATGATCTTACCAGTGAACTAGTGGGGGTTTTGCGGCTTATATATCAACTAGTAAGCCTCAAAATGATCTTACTAGTGAAATAGTGGGGATTTTGTGGCTTGCATGTCAACTAGTAAGCCTCAAAATAATCTTACCAGTGAACTAGTGGGCACATTTATGGCCTTACATGTTCACCAGTAAGCCTCAAAATGATCTTACCAGTGAACTAGTGGGCGTTTTGTGGTTTACATGTTCACGAGTAAGCGTCAAAATGATCTTACTAGTGAACTACTGGCCGTTTTGCGGCTTACATGTCAATAAGTAAGCCTCAAAATGATCTTACTAATGACCTAGTGGGCGTTTTGTGGCTTACATGTTCACTAGTAAGCGCCAAAATGACCTTACTAGTGAATTAGTGAGCGTTTTGTGGCTTACATGTCAACGAGTAAGCCTCAAAATGATCTTACTAGTGAACTAGTGGGCGTTTTGCGGCTTGCATGTCAACTAATAAGCCTCAAAATGATCTTACGAGTGAACTAGTGGGTGTTTTGCGGCTTACATGTCAACAAGTAAGCCTCAAAATGATCTTACTAGTGAACTAGTGGGCGTTTTGCGGCTTACATGTTAACTAGTAAGCGTCAAAATGACCTTACTAGTGAACTAGTGACAATTTGTGGCTTACATGTTCATGAGTAAGCGTCAAAATGACCTTACTAGTGAACTAGTGAGCGTTTTGCGGCTTACATGTCAACTAGCAAGCCTCAAAATGATCTTACGAGTGAGCTAAGGGGCGTATTGCGGCTTATATGTCAACTAGTAAGCCTCAAAATGATCTTACTAGTGAACTAGTGGGCACATTTATGGACTTACATGTTCACTATTAAGAGTCAAAATGATCTTACTAGTGAACTAGTGGGCACATTTATGGCCTTACATGTTCACTAGTAAGCGTCAAAATGATCTTACTAGTGAACAAGTGGGCGTTTTGTGGCTTACATCTTCACTAGTAAGCCTCAAAATGATCTTACTAGAGAACTAGTGGGCATTTTGTGGCTTACATGTCAACTAGTAAGCCTCAAAATGATCTTACTAGTGAACTAATGGGCACATTTATGGCCTTACATGTTCACTAGTAAGCGTCAAAATGATCTTACTAGTGAACTAGTGGGCGTTTTGCGGCTTACATGTCAACTAGTAAGCCTCAAAATGATCTTACTAGTGAACTAGTGGGCATTTTGTGGCTTACATGTCAACTAGTAAGCATCAAAATGCTCCTACCAGTGAACTAGTGGGCACATTTATGGCCTTACATGTTCACCAATAAGCCTCAAAATGATCTTACCAGTGAACTAGTGGGCGTTTTGTGGCTTACATGTTCACGAGTAAGCGTCAAAATGATCTTACTAGTGAACTAGTGGCCGTTTTGCGGCTTACATGTCAACAAGTAAGCCTCAAAATGATCTTACTAATAAACTAGTGGGCGTTTTGTGGCTTACATGTTCACTAGTAAGCGTCAAAATGACCTTACGAGTGAATTAGTGAGCGTTTTGTGGCTTACATGTCAACGAGTAAGCCTCAAAATGATCTTACTAGTGAACTAGTGGGAACCCTTTATGGCCTTACATGTTCACTAGTAAGCGTCAAAATGATCTTACTAGTGAACTAGTGGGCGTTTTGCGGCTTGCATGTCAACAAGTAAGCCTCAAAATGATCTTACTAATAAACTAGTGGGCGTTTTGTGGCTTACATGTTCACTAGTAAGCGTCAAAATGACCTTACGAGTGAATTAGTGAGCGTTTTGTGGCTTACATGTCAACGAGTAAGCCTCAAAATGATCTTACTAGTGAACTAGTGGGAACCCTTTATGGCCTTACATGTTCACTAGTAAGCGTCAAAATGACCTTACTAGTGAACTAGTGGGTACATTTATGGCCTTAAATGTTCACTAGTAAGCCTCAAAATGATCTTACTAGTGAACTAGTGGGCGTTTTGTGGCTTACATGTTCACGAGTAAGGGTCAAAATGATCTTACTAGTGAACTAGTGGGCGTTTTGTGGCTTGCATGTCAACTAATAAGCCTCAAAATGATCTTACTAGTGAACTAGTGGGCACATTTATGGCCTTACATGTTCACTAGTAAGCCTCAAAATGATCTTACCAGTGAACTAGTGGGCGTTTTGCGGCTTACATGTAAACTAGTAAGCCTCAAAATGATCTTACTAGTGAACTAGTGGGCATTTTGTGGCTTACATGTCAACTAGTAAGCTTCAAAATGATCTTACTAGTGAACTAGTGGGCACATTTATGGCCTTAACTGTTCACTAGTAAGCCTCAAAATGATCTTACTAGTGAACTAGTGGGAGTTTTGTGGCTTACATGTTCACGAGTAAGAGTCAAAATGATCTTACTCGTGAACTAGTGGGCGTTTTGCGGCTTGCATGTCAACTAGTAAGCCTCAAAATGATCTTACGAGTGAACTAGTGGGCGTTTTGCGGCTTACATGTTCACTAGTAAGCCTCAAAATGATCTTACTAGTGAACTAGTGAGCGTTTTGTGGCTTACATGTTCACTAGTAAGTGTCAAAATGACCTTACTAGTGAACTAGTGAGTCTTTTGTGGCTTACATGTTCACTAGTAGGCGTCAAAATGATCTTACTAGTGAACTAATGGGCACATTTATGGCCTTAAATGTTCACTAGTAAGCCTCAAAATGATCTTAGTAGTGAACTAGTGGGCGTTCTGTGGCTTACATGTTCACGGGTAAGCGTCAAAATGATTTTACTAGTGAACTAGTGGCCGTTTTGTGGCTTACATGTTCACTAGTAAGCCTCAAAATGATCTTACTAGTGAACTAGTGGGCGTTTTGTGGCTTACATGTTAACTAGTAAGCGTCAAAATGACCTTACTAGTGAACTAGTGACAATTTGTGGCTTACATGTTCACGAGTAAGCGTCAAAATGACCTTACTAGTGAACTAGTGAGCGTTTTGTGGCTTACATGTTCACTAGTAAGCCTCAAAATGATCTTACGAGTGAGCTAAGGGGCGTTTTGTGGCTTACATGACAACTAGTAAGCCTCAAAATGATCTTACTAGTGAACTAGTGGGTTCTTTTGTGGCTGACATGTTCACTACTAAGCCTCAAAATGATCTTACTAGTGAACTAGTGGGCGTTTTGTGGCTTACATGTCAACTATTTAGCCTCAAAATGATCTTACTAGTGAACTAGTCGGCACATTTATGGCCTTACATGTTCACTAGTAAGCCTCAAAATGATCTTACCAGTGAACTAGTGGGGGTTTTGCGGCTTATATATCAACTAGTAAGCCTCAAAATGATCTTACTATTGAACTAGTGGGCGTTTTGCGGCTTGCATGTCAACTAGTAAGCCTCAAAAAGATCTTACGAGTGAACTAGTGGGTGTTTTGCGGCTTAAATGTCAACAAGTAAGCCTCAAAATGATCTTACTAGTGAACTAGTGGGCACATTTATGGACTTACATGTTCACTATTAAGAGTCAAAATGATCTTACTAGTGAACTAGTGGGCACATTTATGGCCTTACATGTTCACTAGTAAGCGTCAAAATGATCTTACTAGTGAACAAGTGGGCGTTTTGTGGCTTACATCTTCACTAGTAAGCCTCAAAATGATCTTACTAGAGAACTAGTGGGCATTTTGTGGCTTACATGTCAACTAGTAAGCCTCAAAATGATCTTACTAGTGAACTAATGGGCACATTTATGGCCTTACATGTTCACTAGTAAGCGTCAAAATGATCTTACTAGTGAACTAGTGGCCGTTTTGCGGCTTACATGTCAACTAGTAAGCCTCAAAATGATCTTACTAGTGAACTAGTGGGCATTTTGTGGCTTACATGTCAACTAGTAAGCATCAAAATGATCTTACCAGTGAACTAGTGGGCACATTTATGGCCTTACATGTTCACCAGTAAGCCTCAAAATGATCTTACCAGTGAACTAGTGGGCGTTTTGTGGCTTACATGTTCACGAGTAAGCGTCAAAATGATCTTACTAGTGAACTAGTGGCCGTTTTGCGGCTTACATGTCAACAAGTAAGCCTCAAAATGATCTTACTAATAAACTAGTGGGCGTTTTGTGGCTTACATGTTCACTAGTAAGCGTCAAAATGACCTTACGAGTGAATTAGTGAGCGTTTTGTGGCTTACATGTCAACGAGTAAGCCTCAAAATGATCTTACTAGTGAACTAGTGGGAACCCTTTATGGCCTTACATGTTCACTAGTAAGCGTCAAAATGATCTTACTAGTGAACTAGTGGGCGTTTTGCGGCTTGCATGTCAACTAGTAAGCCTCAAAATGATCTTACTAGTGAACTAGTGGGCGTTTTGTGGCTTACATGTTAACTAGTAAGCGTCAAAATGACCTTACTAGTGAACTAGTGGGCACATTTATGGCCTTAAATGTTCACTAGTAAGCCTCAAAATGATCTTACTAGTGAACTAGTGGGCGTTTTGTGGCTTACATGTTCACGAGTAAGGGTCAAAATGATCTTACTAGTGAACTAGTGGGCGTTTTGCGGCTTGCATGTCAACTAATAAGCCTCAAAATGATCTTACTAGTGAACTAGTGGGCACATTTATGGCCTTACATGTTCACTAGTAAGCCTCAAAATGATCTTACCAGTGAACTAGTGGGCGTTTTGCGGCTTACATGTAAACTAGTAAGCCTCAAAATGATCTTACTAGTGAACTAGTGGGCATTTTGTGGCTTACATGTCAACTAGTAAGCTTCAAAATGATCTTACTAGTGAACTAGTGGGCACATTTATGGCCTTAACTGTTCACTAGTAAGCCTCAAAATGATCTTACTAGTGAACTAGTGGGAGTTTTGTGGCTTACATGTTCACGAGTAAGAGTCAAAATGATCTTACTCGTGAACTAGTGGGCGTTTTGCGGCTTGCATGTCAACTAGTAAGCCTCAAAATGATCTTACGAGTGAACTAGTGGGCGTTTTGCGGCTTACATGATCACTAGTAAGCCTCAAAATGATCTTACTAGTGAACTAGTGAGCGTTTTGTGGCTTACATGTTCACTCGTAAGTGTCAAAATGACCTTACTAGTGAACTAGTGAGTCGTTTGTGGCTTACATGTTCATTAGTAGGCGTCAAAATGATCTTACTAGTGAACTAATGGGCACATTTATGGCCTTAAATGTTCACTAGTAAGCCTCAAAATGATCTTACTAGTGAACTAGTGGGCGTTCTGTGGCTTACATGTTCACGGGTAAGCGTCAAAATGATTTTACTAGTGAACTAGTGGCCGTTTTGTGGCTTACATGTTCACTAGTAAGCCTCAAAATGATCTTACTAGTGAACTAGTGTGCGTTTTGTGGCTTACATGTTAACTAGTAAGCGTCAAAATGACCTTACTAGTGAACTAGTGACAATTTGTGGCTTACATGTTCACGAGTAAGCCTCAAAATGACCTTACTAGTGAACTAGTGAGCGTTTTGTGGCTTACATGTTCACTAGTAAGCCTCAAAATGATCTTACGAGTGAGCTAAGGGGCGTTTTGTGGCTTACATGACAACTAGTAAGCCTCAAAATGATCTTACTAGTGAACTAGTGGGTTCTTTTGTGGCTGACATGTTCACTACTAAGCCTCAAAATGATCTTACTAGTGAACTAGTGGGCGTTTTGTGGCTTACATGTCAACTATTTAGCCTCAAAATGATCTTACTAGTGAACTAGTCGGCACATTTATGGCCTTACATGTTCACTAGTAAGCCTCAAAATGATCTTACCAGTGAACTAGTGGGGGTTTTGCGGCTTATATATCAACTAGTAAGCCTCAAAATGATCTTACTATTGAACTAGTGGGCGTTTTGCAGCTTGCATGTCAACTAGTAAGCCTCAAAAAGATCTTACGAGTGAACTAGTGGGTGTTTTGCGGCTTACATGTCAACAAGTAAGCCTCAAAATGATCTTACTAGTGAACTAGTGGGCGTTTTGTGGCTTACATGTTAACTAGTAAGCGTCAAAATGACCTTACTAGTGAACTAGTGGGCACATTTATGGCCTTAAATGTTCACTAGTAAGCCTCAAAATGATCTTACTAGTGAACTAGTGGGCGTTTTGTGGCTTACATGTTCACGAGTAAGGGTCAAAATGATCTTACTAGTGAACTAGTGGGAGTTTTGCGGCTTGCATGTCAACTAGTAAGCCTCAAAATGATCTTACTAGTGAACTAGTGGGCATTTTGTGGCTTACATGTCAACTAGTAAGCCTCAAAATGATCTTACTAGTGAACTAGTGGGCGTTTTGTGGCTTACATGTTCACGAGTAAGGGTCAAAATGATCTTACGAGTGAACTAGTGGGCGTTTTGCGGCTTACATGTCAACAAGTAAGCCTCAAAATGATCTTACTAATGAACTAGTGGGCGTTTTGCGGTTTACATGTCAACTAGTAAGCCTCACAATGATCTTACTAGTGAACTAGTGGGCATTTTGTGGCTTACATGTCAACTACTAAGCCTCAAAATGACCTTACTAGTGAACTAGTGGGCACATTTATGGCCTTACATGTTCACTAGTAAGCCTCAAAATGATCTTACTAGTGAACTAGTGAGCGTTTTGTGGCTTACATGTTCACTAGTAGGCATCAAAATGATCTTACTAGTGAACTAATGGGCACATTTATGGCCTTACATGTTCACTAGTAAGCCTCAAAATGATCTTACTAGTGAACTAGTGGGCGTTCTGTGGCTTACATGTTCACGGGTAAGCGTCAAAATGATTTTACTAGTGAACTAGTGGGGGTTTTGCGGCTTATATATCAACTAGTAAGCCTCAAAATGATCTTACTAGTGAACTAGTGGGGATTTTGTGGCTTACATGTCAACTAGTAAGCCTCAAAATAATCTTACCAGTGAACTAGTGGGCACATTTATGGCCTTACATGTTCACCAGTAAGCCTCAAAATGATCTTACCAGTGAACTAGTGGGCGTTTTGTGGTTTACATGTTCACGAGTAAGCGTCAAAATGATCTTACTAGTGAACTACTGGCCGTTTTGCGGCTTACATGTCAATAAGTAAGCCTCAAATTGATCTTACTAATGAACTAGTGGGCGTTTTGTGGCTTACATGTTCACTAGTAAGCGCCAAAATGACCTTACTAGTGAATTAGTGAGCGTTTTGTGGCTTACATGTCAACGAGTAAGCCTCAAAATGATCTTACTAGTGAACTAGTGGGCGTTTTGCGGCTTGCATGTCAACTAATAAGCCTCAAAATGATCTTACGAGTGAACTAGTGGGTGTTTTGCGGCTTACATGTCAACAAGTAAGCCTCAAAATGATCTTACTAGTGAACTAGTGGGCGTTTTGCGGCTTACATGTTAACTAGTAAGCGTCAAAATGACCTTACTAGTGAACTAGTGACAATTTGTGGCTTACATGTTCACGAGTAAGCGTCAAAATGACCTTACTAGTGAACTAGTGAGCGTTTTGCGGCTTACATGTCAACTAGCAAGCCTCAAAATGATCTTACGAGTGAGCTAAGGGGCGTGTTGCGGCTTATATGTCAACTAGTAAGCCTCAAAATGATCTTACTAGTGAACTAGTGGGCACATTTATGGACTTACATGTTCACTATTAAGAGTCAAAATGATCTTACTAGTGAACTAGTGGGCACATTTATGGCCTTACATGTTCACTAGTAAGCGTCAAAATGATCTTACTAGTGAACAAGTGGGCGTTTTGTGGCTTACATCTTCACTAGTAAGCCTCAAAATGATCTTACTAGAGAACTAGTGGGCATTTTGTGGCTTACATGTCAACTAGTAAGCCTCAAAATGATCTTACTAGTGAACTAATGGGCACATTTATGGCCTTACATGTTCACTAGTAAGCGTCAAAATGATCTTACTAGTGAACTAGTGGGCGTTTTGCGGCTTACATGTCAACTAGTAAGCCTCAAAATGATCTTACCAGTGAACTAGTGGGCACATTTATGGCCTTACATGTTCACCAGTAAGCCTCAAAATGATCTTACCAGTGAACTAGTGGGCGTTTTGTGGCTTACATGTTCACGAGTAAGCGTCAAAATGATCTTACTAGTGAACTAGTGGCCGTTTTGCGGCTTACATGTCAACAAGTAAGCCTCAAAATGATCTTACTAATAAACTAGTGGGCGTTTTGTGGCTTACATGTTCACTAGTAAGCGTCAAAATGACCTTACGAGTGAATTAGTGAGCGTTTTGTGGCTTACATGTCAACGAGTAAGCCTCAAAATGATCTTACTAGTGAACTAGTGGGAACCCTTTATGGCCTTACATGTTCACTAGTAAGCGTCAAAATGATCTTACTAGTGAACTAGTGGGCGTTTTGCGGCTTGCATGTCAACTAGTAAGCCTCAAAATGATCTTACTAGTGAACTAGTGGGCGTTTTGTGGCTTACATGTTAACTAGTAAGCGTCAAAATGACCTTACTAGTGAACTAGTGGGCACATTTATGGCCTTAAATGTTCACTAGTAAGCCTCAAAATGATCTTACTAGTGAACTAGTGGGCGTTTTGTGGCTTACATGTTCACGAGTAAGGGTCAAAATGATCTTACTAGTGAACTAGTGGGCGTTTTGCGGCTTGCATGTCAACTAGTAAGCCTCAAAATGATCTTACTAGTGAACTAGTGGGCACATTTATGGCCTTACATGTTCACTAGTAAGCCTCAAAATGATCTTACCAGTGAACTAGTGGGCGTTTTGCGGCTTACATGTAAACTAGTAAGCCTCAAAATGATCTTACTAGTGAACTAGTGGGCATTTTGTGGCTTACATGTCAACTAGTAAGCTTCAAAATGATCTTACTAGTGAACTAGTGGGCACATTTATGGCCTTAACTGTTCACTAGTAAGCCTCAAAATGATCTTACTAGTGAACTAGTGGGAGTTTTGTGGCTTACATGTTCACGAGTAAGGGTCAAAATGATCTTACTAGTGAACTAGTGGGCGTTTTGCGGCTTGCATGTCAACTAGTAAGCCTCAAAATGATCTTACGAGTGAACTAGTGGGCGTTTTGCGGCTTACATGTTCACTAGTAAGCCTCAAAATGATCTTACTAGTGAACTAGTGAGCGTTTTGTGGCTTACATGTTCACTAGTAAGTGTCAAAATGACCTTACTAGTGAACTAGTGAGTCTTTTGTGGCTTACATGTTCACTAGTAGGCGTCAAAATGATCTTACTAGTGAACTAATGGGCACATTTATGGCCTTAAATGTTCACTAGTAAGCCTCAAAATGATCTTACTAGTGAACTAGTGGGCGTTCTGTGGCTTACATGTTCACGGGTAAGTGTCAAAATGATTTTACTAGTGAACTAGTGGCCGTTTTGTGGCTTACATGTTCACTAGTAAGCCTCAAAATGATCTTACTAGTGAACTAGTGGGCGTTTTGTGGCTTACATGTTAACTAGTAAGCGTCAAAATGACCTTACTAGTGAACTAGTGACAATTTGTGGCTTACATGTTCACGAGTAAGCGTCAAAATGACCTTACTAGTGAACTAGTGAGCGTTTTGTGGCTTACATGTTCACTAGTAAGCCTCAAAATGATCTTACGAGTGAGCTAAGGGGCGTTTTGTGGCTTACATGACAACTAGTAAGCCTCAAAATGATCTTACTAGTGAACTAGTGGGTTCTTTTGTGGCTGACATGTTCACTACTAAGCCTCAAAATGATCTTACTAGTGAACTAGTGGGCGTTTTGTGGCTTACATGTCAACTATATAGCCTCAAAATGATCTTACTAGTGAACTAGTCGGCACATTTATGGCCTTACATGTTCACTAGTAAGCCTCAAAATGATCTTACCAGTGAACTAGTGGGGGTTTTGCGGCTTATATATCAACTAGTAAGCCTCAAAATGATCTTACTAGTGAACTAGTGGGGATTTTGTGGCTTACATGTCAACTAGTAAGCCTCAAAATAATCTTACCAGTGAACTAGTGGGCACATTTTTGGCCTTACATGTTCACCAGTAAGCCTCAAAATGATCTTACCAGTGAACTAGTGGGCGTTTTGTGGTTTACATGTTCACGAGTAAGCGTCAAAATGATCTTACTAGTGAACTACTGGCCGTTTTGCGGCTTACATGTCAATAAGTAAGCCTCAAAATGATCTTACTAATGAACTAGTGGGCGTTTTGTGGCTTACATGTTCACTAGTAAGCGTCAAAATGACCTTACTAGTGAATTAGTGAGCGTTTTGTGGCTTACATGTCAACGAGTAAGCCTCAAAATGATCTTACTAGTGAACTAGTGGGCACATTTATGGCCTTACATGTTCACTATTAAGAGTCAAAATGATCTTACTAGTGAACTAGTGGGCACATTTATGGCCTTACATGTTCACTAGTAAGCGTCAAAATGATCTTACTAGTGAACAAGTGGGCGTTTTGTGGCTTACATCTTCACTAGTAAGCCTCAAAATGATCTTACTAGAGAACTAGTGGGCATTTTGTGGCTTACATGTCAACTAGTAAGCCTCAAAATTATCTTACTAGTGAACTAATGGGCTCATTTATGGCCTTACATGTTCACTAGTAAGCGTCAAAATGATCTTACTAGTGAACAAGTGGGCACGTTTATGGCCTTACATGTTCACTAGTAAGCGTGAAAATGATCTTCATCGTGAACTAGTGGGCGTTTTGCGGCTTACATGTCAACTAGTAAGCCTCAAAATGATCTTAATAGTGAACTAGTGGGTTCTTTTGTGGCTTACATTTTCACTAGTAAGCGTCACAATGACCTTACTTGTGAAGTAGTGAGCGTTTTGTGGCTTACATGTTCACTAGCAAGCCTCACAATGATCTTACTAGTGAACTAGTGGGCGTTTTGTGGCTTACATGTCAAATAGCAAGCCTCAAAATGATCTTACTAGTGAACTAGTGGGCACATTTATGGCCTTACATGTTCACTAGTAGGCCTCAAAATGATATTACCAGTGAACTAGTGGGCGTTTTGCGGCTTACATGTCAACTAGCAAGCCTCAAAATGATCTTACTAGTGAACTAGTGGGCATTTTGTGGCTTACATGTCAACTAGTAAGCCTCAAAATGATCTTACTAGTGAACTAGTGGGCACATTTATGGCCTTAAATGTTCACTAGTAAGCCTCAAAATGATCTTACCAGTGAACTAGTGGGGGTTTTGCGGCTTATATATCAACTAGTAAGCCTCAAAATGATCTTACTAGTGAACTAGTGGCTTCTTTTGTGGCTGACATGTTTACTAGTAAGCGTCACAATGACCTTACTTGTGAACTAGTGAGCGTTTTGTGGCTTACATGTTCACTAGTAAGCGTCAAAATGATCTTACTAGTGAACTAGTGGGCGTTTTGTGGCTTACATGTTCACTAGTAAGCCTCAAAATGATCTTACTAGTGAACTAGTGGGCGTTTTGTGGCTTACATGTTCACTAGTAAGCCTCAAAATGATCTTACTAGTGAACTAGTGGGCGTTTTGTGGCTTACATGTCAACTAGTTAGCCTCAAAATGATCTTACTAGTGAACTAGTCGGCACATTTATGGCCTTACATGTTCACTAGTAAGCCTCAAAATGATCTTACCAGTGAACTAGTGGGGGTTTTGCGGCTTATATATCAACTAGTAAGCCTCAAAATGATCTTACTAGTGAACTAGTGGGGATTTTGTGGCTTACATGTTAACTAGTAAGCGTCAAAATGACCTTACTAGTGAACTAGTGACAATTTGTGGCTTACATGTTCACGAGTAAGCGTCAAAATGACCTTACTAGTGAACTAGTGAGCGTTTTGTGGCTTACATGTTCACTAGTAAGCCTCAAAATGATCTTACGAGTGAGCTAAGGGGCGTTTTGTGGCTTACATGACAACTAGTAAGCCTCAAAATGATCTTACTAGTGAACTAGTGGGTTCTTTTGTTGCTGACATGTTCACTAGTAAGCGTCACAATGACCTTACTTGTGAACTAGTGAGCGTTTTGTGGCTTACATGTTCACTAGTAAGCGTCAAAATGATCTTACTAGTGAACTAGTGGGCGTTTTGTGGCTTACATGTTCACTAGTAAGCCTCAAAATGATCTTACTAGTGAACTAGTGGGCGTTTTGTGGCTTACATGTCAACTAGTTAGCCTCAAAATGATCTTACTAGTGAACTAGTCGGCACATTTATGGCCTTACATGTTCACTAGTAAGCCTCAAAATGATCTTACCAGTGAACTAGTGGGGGTTTTGCGGCTTATATATCAACTAGTAAGTCTCAAAATGATCTTACTAGTGAACTAGTGGGGATTTTGTGGCTTACATGTCAACTAGTAAGCCTCAAAATAATCTTACCAGTGAACTAGTGGGCACATTTATGGCCTTACATGTTCACCAGTAAGCCTCAAAATGATCTTACCAGTGAACTAGTGGGCGTTTTGTGGTTTACATGTTCACGAGTAAGCGTCAAAATGATCTTACTAGTGAACTACTGGCCGTTTTGCGGCTTACATGTCAATAAGTAAGCCTCAAAATGATCTTACTAATGAACTAGTGGGCGTTTTGTGGCTTACATGTTCACTAGTAAGCGTCAAAATGACCTTACTAGTGAATTAGTGAGCGTTTTGTGGCTTACATGTCAACGAGTAAGCCTCAAAATGATCTTACTAGTGAACTAGTGGGCACATTTATGGCCTTACATGTTCACTATTAAGAGTCAAAATGATCTTACTAGTGAACTAGTGGGCACATTTATGGCCTTACATGTTCACTAGTAAGCGTCAAAATGATCTTACTAGTGAACAAGTGGGCGTTTTGTGGCTTACATCTTCACTAGTAAGCCTCAAAATGATCTTACTAGAGAACTAGTGGGCATTTTGTGGCTTACATGTCAACTAGTAAGCCTCAAAATTATCTTACTAGTGAACTAATGGGCTCATTTATGGCCTTACATGTTCACTAGTAAGCGTCAAAATGATCTTACTAGTGAACTAGTGGGCACGTTTATGGCCTTACATGTTCACTAGTAAGCGTGAAAATGATCTTCATCGTGAACTAGTGGGCGTTTTGCGGCTTACATGTCAACTAGTAAGCCTCAAAATGATCTTACGAGTGAGCTAGTGGGCGTTTTGCGGCTTACATGTCAACTAGTAAGCGTCAAAATGATCTTAATAGTGAACTAGTGGGTTCTTTTGTGGCTTACATTTTCACTAGTAAGCGTCACAATGACCTTACTTGTGAAGTAGTGAGCGTTTTGTGGCTTACATGTTCACTAGCAAGCCTCACAATGATCTTACTAGTGAACTAGTGGGCGTTTTGTGGCTTACATGTCAAATAGCAAGCCTCAAAATGATCTTACTAGTGAACTAGTGGGCACATTTATGGCCTTACATGTTCACTAGTAGGCCTCAAAATGATATTACCAGTGAACTAGTGGGCGTTTTGCGGCTTACATGTCAACTAGCAAGCCTCAAAATGATCTTACTAGTGAACTAGTGGGCATTTTGTGGCTTACATGTCAACTAGTAAGCCTCAAAATGATCTTACTAGTGAACTAGTGGGCACATTTATGGCCTTAAATGTTCACTAGTAAGCCTCAAAATGATCTTACCAGTGAACTAGTGGGGGTTTTGCGGCTTATATATCAACTAGTAAGCCTCAAAATGATCTTACTAGTGAACTAGTGGCTTCTTTTGTGGCTGACATGTTTACTAGTAAGCGTCACAATGACCTTACTTGTGAACTAGTGAGCGTTTTGTGGCTTACATGTTCACTAGTAAGCGTCAAAATGATCTTACTAGTGAACTAGTGGGCATTTTGTGGCTTACATGTTCACTAGTAAGCCTCAAAATGATCTTACTAGTGAACTAGTGGGCGTTTTGTGGCTTACATGTCAACTAGTTAGCCTCAAAATGATCTTACTAGTGAACTAGTCGGCACATTTATGGCCTTACATGTTCACTAGTAAGCCTCAAAATGATCTTACCAGTGAACTAGTGGGGGTTTTGCGGCTTATATATCAACTAGTAAGCCTCAAAATGATCTTACTAGTGAACTAGTGGGGATTTTGTGGCTTACATGTCAACTAGTAAGCCTCAAAATAATCTTACCAGTGAACTAGTGGGCACATTTATGGCCTTACATGTTCACCAGTAAGCCTCAAAATGATCTTACCAGTGAACTAGTGGGCGTTTTGTGGTTTACATGTTCACGAGTAAGCGTCAAAATGATCTTACTAGTGAACTACTGGCCGTTTTGTGGCTTACATGTTCACTAGTAAGCGTCAAAATGATCTTACTAGTGAACTAGTGGGCGTTTTGTGGCTTACATGTTCACTAGTAAGCCTCAAAATGATCATACTAGTGAACTAGTGGGCGTTTTGTGGCTTACATGTCAACTAGTTAGCCTCAAAATGATCTTACTAGTGAACTAGTCGGCACATTTATGGCCTTACATGTTCACTAGTAAGCCTCAAAATGATCTTACCAGTGAACTAGTGGGGGTTTTGCGGCTTATATATCAACTAGTAAGCCTCAAAATGATCTTACTAGTGAACTAGTGGGGATTTTGTGGCTTACATGTCAACTAGTAAGCCTCAAAATAATCTTACCAGTGAACTAGTGGGCACATTTATGGCCTTACATGTTCACCAGTAAGCCTCAAAATGATCTTACCAGTGAACTAGTGGGCGTTTTGTGGTTTACATGTTCACGAGTAAGCGTCAAAATGATCTTACTAGTGAACTACTGGCCGTTTTGCGGCTTACATGTCAATAAGTAAGCCTCAAATTGATCTTACTAATGAACTAGTGGGCGTTTTGTGGCTTACATGTTCACTAGTAAGCGCCAAAATGACCTTACTAGTGAATTAGTGAGCGTTTTGTGGCTTACATGTCAACGAGTAAGCCTCAAAATGATCTTACTAGTGAACTAGTGGGCGTTTTGCGGCTTGCATGTCAACTAATAAGCCTCAAAATGATCTTACGAGTGAACTAGTGGGTGTTTTGCGGCTTACATGTCAACAAGTAAGCCTCAAAATGATCTTACTAGTGAACTAGTGGGCGTTTTGCGGCTTACATGTTAACTAGTAAGCGTCAAAATGACCTTACTAGTGAACTAGTGACAATTTGTGGCTTACATGTTCACGAGTAAGCGTCAAAATGACCTTACTAGTGAACTAGTGAGCGTTTTGCGGCTTACATGTCAACTAGCAAGCCTCAAAATGATCTTACGAGTGAGCTAAGGGGCGTGTTGCGGCTTATATGTCAACTAGTAAGCCTCAAAATGATCTTACTAGTGAACTAGTGGGCACATTTATGGACTTACATGTTCACTATTAAGAGTCAAAATGATCTTACTAGTGAACTAGTGGGCACATTTATGGCCTTACATGTTCACTAGTAAGCGTCAAAATGATCTTACTAGTGAACAAGTGGGCGTTTTGTGGCTTACATCTTCACTAGTAAGCCTCAAAATGATCTTACTAGAGAACTAGTGGGCATTTTGTGGCTTACATGTCAACTAGTAAGCCTCAAAATGATCTTACTAGTGAACTAATGGGCACATTTATGGCCTTACATGTTCACTAGTAAGCGTCAAAATGATCTTACTAGTGAACTAGTGGGCGTTTTGCGGCTTACATGTCAACTAGTAAGCCTCAAAATGATCTTACCAGTGAACTAGTGGGCACATTTATGGCCTTACATGTTCACCAGTAAGCCTCAAAATGATCTTACCAGTGAACTAGTGGGCGTTTTGTGGCTTACATGTTCACGAGTAAGCGTCAAAATGATCTTACTAGTGAACTAGTGGCCGTTTTGCGGCTTACATGTCAACAAGTAAGCCTCAAAATGATCTTACTAATAAACTAGTGGGCGTTTTGTGGCTTACATGTTCACTAGTAAGCGTCAAAATGACCTTACGAGTGAACTAGTGGGCGTTTTGTGGCTTACATGTTAACTAGTAAGCGTCAAAATGACCTTACTAGTGAACTAGTGGGCACATTTATGGCCTTAAATGTTCACTAGTAAGCCTCAAAATGATCTTACTAGTGAACTAGTGGGCGTTTTGTGGCTTACATGTTCACGAGTAAGGGTCAAAATGATCTTACTAGTGAACTAGTGGGCGTTTTGCGGCTTGCATGTCAACTAGTAAGCCTCAAAATGATCTTACTAGTGAACTAGTGGGCACATTTATGGCCTTACATGTTCACTAGTAAGCCTCAAAATGATCTTACCAGTGAACTAGTGGGCGTTTTGCGGCTTACATGTAAACTAGTAAGCCTCAAAATGATCTTACTAGTGAACTAGTGGGCATTTTGTGGCTTACATGTCAACTAGTAAGCTTCAAAATGATCTTACTAGTGAACTAGTGGGAGTTTTGTGGCTTACATGTTCACGAGTAAGGGTCAAAATGATCTTACTAGTGAACTAGTGGGCGTTTTGCGGCTTGCATGTCAACTAGTAAGCCTCAAAATGATCTTACGAGTGAACTAGTGGGCGTTTTGCGGCTTACATGTTCACTAGTAAGCCTCAAAATGATCTTACTAGTGAACTAGTGAGCGTTTTGTGGCTTACATGTTCACTAGTAAGTGTCAAAATGACCTTACTAGTGAACTAGTGAGTCTTTTGTGGCTTACATGTTCACTAGTAGGCGTCAAAATGATCTTACTAGTGAACTAATGGGCACATTTATGGCCTTAAATGTTCACTAGTAAGCCTCAAAATGATCTTACTAGTGAACTAGTGGGCGTTCTGTGGCTTACATGTTCACGGGTAAGTGTCAAAATGATTTTACTAGTGAACTAGTGGCCGTTTTGTGGCTTACATGTTCACTAGTAAGCCTCAAAATGATCTTACTAGTGAACTAGTGGGCGTTTTGTGGCTTACATGTTAACTAGTAAGCGTCAAAATGACCTTACTAGTGAACTAGTGACAATTTGTGGCTTACATGTTCACGAGTAAGCGTCAAAATGACCTTACTAGTGAACTAGTGAGCGTTTTGTGGCTTACATGTTCACTAGTAAGCCTCAAAATGATCTTACGAGTGAGCTAAGGGGCGTTTTGTGGCTTACATGACAACTAGTAAGCCTCAAAATGATCTTACTAGTGAACTAGTGGGTTCTTTTGTGGCTGACATGTTCACTACTAAGCCTCAAAATGATCTTACTAGTGAACTAGTGGGCGTTTTGTGGCTTACATGTCAACTATATAGCCTCAAAATGATCTTACTAGTGAACTAGTCGGCACATTTATGGCCTTACATGTTCACTAGTAAGCCTCAAAATGATCTTACCAGTGAACTAGTGGGGGTTTTGCGGCTTATATATCAACTAGTAAGCCTCAAAATGATCTTACTAGTGAACTAGTGGGGATTTTGTGGCTTACATGTCAACTAGTAAGCCTCAAAATAATCTTACCAGTGAACTAGTGGGCACATTTTTGGCCTTACATGTTCACCAGTAAGCCTCAAAATGATCTTACCAGTGAACTAGTGGGCGTTTTGTGGTTTACATGTTCACGAGTAAGCGTCAAAATGATCTTACTAGTGAACTACTGGCCGTTTTGCGGCTTACATGTCAATAAGTAAGCCTCAAAATGATCTTACTAATGAACTAGTGGGCGTTTTGTGGCTTACATGTTCACTAGTAAGCGTCAAAATGACCTTACTAGTGAATTAGTGAGCGTTTTGTGGCTTACATGTCAACGAGTAAGCCTCAAAATGATCTTACTAGTGAACTAGTGGGCACATTTATGGCCTTACATGTTCACTATTAAGAGTCAAAATGATCTTACTAGTGAACTAGTGGGCACATTTATGGCCTTACATGTTCACTAGTAAGCGTCAAAATGATCTTACTAGTGAACAAGTGGGCGTTTTGTGGCTTACATCTTCACTAGTAAGCCTCAAAATGATCTTACTAGAGAACTAGTGGGCATTTTGTGGCTTACATGTCAACTAGTAAGCCTCAAAATTATCTTACTAGTGAACTAATGGGCTCATTTATGGCCTTACATGTTCACTAGTAAGCGTCAAAATGATCTTACTAGTGAACTAGTGGGCACGTTTATGGCCTTACATGTTCACTAGTAAGCGTGAAAATGATCTTCATCGTGAACTAGTGGGCGTTTTGCGGCTTACATGTCAACTAGTAAGCCTCAAAATGATCTTAATAGTGAACTAGTGGGTTCTTTTGTGGCTTACATTTTCACTAGTAAGCGTCACAATGACCTTACTTGTGAAGTAGTGAGCGTTTTGTGGCTTACATGTTCACTAGCAAGCCTCACAATGATCTTACTAGTGAACTAGTGGGCGTTTTGTGGCTTACATGTCAAATAGCAAGCCTCAAAATGATCTTACTAGTGAACTAGTGGGCACATTTATGGCCTTACATGTTCACTAGTAGGCCTCAAAATGATATTACCAGTGAACTAGTGGGCGTTTTGCGGCTTACATGTCAACTAGCAAGCCTCAAAATGATCTTACTAGTGAACTAGTGGGCATTTTGTGGCTTACATGTCAACTAGTAAGCCTCAAAATGATCTTACTAGTGAACTAGTGGGCACATTTATGGCCTTAAATGTTCACTAGTAAGCCTCAAAATGATCTTACCAGTGAACTAGTGGGGGTTTTGCGGCTTATATATCAACTAGTAAGCCTCAAAATGATCTTACTAGTGAACTAGTGGCTTCTTTTGTGGCTGACATGTTTACTAGTAAGCGTCACAATGACCTTACTTGTGAACTAGTGAGCGTTTTGTGGCTTACATGTTCACTAGTAAGCGTCAAAATGATCTTACTAGTGAACTAGTGGGCGTTTTGTGGCTTACATGTTCACTAGTAAGCCTCAAAATGATCTTACTAGTGAACTAGTGGGCGTTTTGTGGCTTACATGTTCACTAGTAAGCCTCAAAATGATCTTACTAGTGAACTAGTGGGCGTTTTGTGGCTTACATGTCAACTAGTTAGCCTCAAAATGATCTTACTAGTGAACTAGTCGGCACATTTATGGCCTTACATGTTCACTAGTAAGCCTCAAAATGATCTTACCAGTGAACTAGTGGGGGTTTTGCGGCTTATATATCAACTAGTAAGCCTCAAAATGATCTTACTAGTGAACTAGTGGGGATTTTGTGGCTTACATGTTAACTAGTAAGCGTCAAAATGACCTTACTAGTGAACTAGTGACAATTTGTGGCTTACATGTTCACGAGTAAGCGTCAAAATGACCTTACTAGTGAACTAGTGAGCGTTTTGTGGCTTACATGTTCACTAGTAAGCCTCAAAATGATCTTACGAGTGAGCTAAGGGGCGTTTTGTGGCTTACATGACAACTAGTAAGCCTCAAAATGATCTTACTAGTGAACTAGTGGGTTCTTTTGTTGCTGACATGTTCACTAGTAAGCGTCACAATGACCTTACTTGTGAACTAGTGAGCGTTTTGTGGCTTACATGTTCACTAGTAAGCGTCAAAATGATCTTACTAGTGAACTAGTGGGCGTTTTGTGGCTTACATGTTCACTAGTAAGCCTCAAAATGATCTTACTAGTGAACTAGTGGGCGTTTTGTGGCTTACATGTCAACTAGTTAGCCTCAAAATGATCTTACTAGTGAACTAGTCGGCACATTTATGGCCTTACATGTTCACTAGTAAGCCTCAAAATGATCTTACCAGTGAACTAGTGGGGGTTTTGCGGCTTATATATCAACTAGTAAGTCTCAAAATGATCTTACTAGTGAACTAGTGGGGATTTTGTGGCTTACATGTCAACTAGTAAGCCTCAAAATAATCTTACCAGTGAACTAGTGGGCACATTTATGGCCTTACATGTTCACCAGTAAGCCTCAAAATGATCTTACCAGTGAACTAGTGGGCGTTTTGTGGTTTACATGTTCACGAGTAAGCGTCAAAATGATCTTACTAGTGAACTACTGGCCGTTTTGCGGCTTACATGTCAATAAGTAAGCCTCAAAATGATCTTACTAATGAACTAGTGGGCGTTTTGTGGCTTACATGTTCACTAGTAAGCGTCAAAATGACCTTACTAGTGAATTAGTGAGCGTTTTGTGGCTTACATGTCAACGAGTAAGCCTCAAAATGATCTTACTAGTGAACTAGTGGGCACATTTATGGCCTTACATGTTCACTATTAAGAGTCAAAATGATCTTACTAGTGAACTAGTGGGCACATTTATGGCCTTACATGTTCACTAGTAAGCGTCAAAATTATCTTACTAGTGAACAAGTGGGCGTTTTGTGGCTTACATCTTCACTAGTAAGCCTCAAAATGATCTTACTAGAGAACTAGTGGGCATTTTGTGGCTTACATGTCAACTAGTAAGCCTCAAAATTATCTTACTAGTGAACTAATGGGCTCATTTATGGCCTTACATGTTCACTAGTAAGCGTCAAAATGATCTTACTAGTGAACTAGTGGGCACGTTTATGGCCTTACATGTTCACTAGTAAGCGTGAAAATGATCTTCATCGTGAACTAGTGGGCGTTTTGCGGCTTACATGTCAACTAGTAAGCCTCAAAATGATCTTACGAGTGAGCTAGTGGGCGTTTTGCGGCTTACATGTCAACTAGTAAGCGTCAAAATGATCTTAATAGTGAACTAGTGGGTTCTTTTGTGGCTTACATTTTCACTAGTAAGCGTCACAATGACCTTACTTGTGAAGTAGTGAGCGTTTTGTGGCTTACATGTTCACTAGCAAGCCTCACAATGATCTTACTAGTGAACTAGTGGGCGTTTTGTGGCTTACATGTCAAATAGCAAGCCTCAAAATGATCTTACTAGTGAACTAGTGGGCACATTTATGGCCTTACATGTTCACTAGTAGGCCTCAAAATGATATTACCAGTGAACTAGTGGGCGTTTTGCGGCTTACATGTCAACTAGCAAGCCTCAAAATGATCTTACTAGTGAACTAGTGGGCATTTTGTGGCTTACATGTCAACTAGTAAGCCTCAAAATGATCTTACTAGTGAACTAGTGGGCACATTTATGGCCTTAAATGTTCACTAGTAAGCCTCAAAATGATCTTACCAGTGAACTAGTGGGGGTTTTGCGGCTTATATATCAACTAGTAAGCCTCAAAATGATCTTACTAGTGAACTAGTGGCTTCTTTTGTGGCTGACATGTTTACTAGTAAGCGTCACAATGACCTTACTTGTGAACTAGTGAGCGTTTTGTGGCTTACATGTTCACTAGTAAGCGTCAAAATGATCTTACTAGTGAACTAGTGGGCATTTTGTGGCTTACATGTTCACTAGTAAGCCTCAAAATGATCTTACTAGTGAACTAGTGGGCGTTTTGTGGCTTACATGTCAACTAGTTAGCCTCAAAATGATCTTACTAGTGAACTAGTCGGCACATTTATGGCCTTACATGTTCACTAGTAAGCCTCAAAATGATCTTACCAGTGAACTAGTGGGGGTTTTGCGGCTTATATATCAACTAGTAAGCCTCAAAATGATCTTACTAGTGAACTAGTGGGGATTTTGTGGCTTACATGTCAACTAGTAAGCCTCAAAATAATCTTACCAGTGAACTAGTGGGCACATTTATGGCCTTACATGTTCACCAGTAAGCCTCAAAATGATCTTACCAGTGAACTAGTGGGCGTTTTGTGGTTTACATGTTCACGAGTAAGCGTCAAAATGATCTTACTAGTGAACTACTGGCCGTTTTGCGGCTTACATGTCAATAAGTAAGCCTCAAATTGATCTTACTAATGAACTAGTGGGCGTTTTGTGGCTTACATGTTCACTAGTAAGCGCCAAAATGACCTTACTAGTGAATTAGTGAGCGTTTTGTGGCTTACATGTCAACGAGTAAGCCTCAAAATGATCTTACTAGTGAACTAGTGGGCGTTTTGCGGCTTGCATGTCAACTAATAAGCCTCAAAATGATCTTACGAGTGAACTAGTGGGTGTTTTGCGGCTTACATGTCAACAAGTAAGCCTCAAAATGATCTTACTAGTGAACTAGTCGGCACATTTATGGCCTTACATGTTCACTAGTAAGCCTCAAAATGATCTTACCAGTGAACTAGTGGGGGTTTTGCGGCTTATATATCAACTAGTAAGCCTCAAAATGATCTTACTAGTGAACTAGTGGGGATTTTGTGGCTTACATGTCAACTAGTAAGCCTCAAAATAATCTTACCAGTGAACTAGTGGGCACATTTATGGCCTTACATGTTCACCAGTAAGCCTCAAAATGATCTTACCAGTGAACTAGTGGGCGTTTTGTGGTTTACATGTTCACGAGTAAGCGTCAAAATGATCTTACTAGTGAACTACTGGCCGTTTTGCGGCTTACATGTCAATAAGTAAGCCTCAAATTGATCTTACTAATGAACTAGTGGGCGTTTTGTGGCTTACATGTTCACTAGTAAGCGCCAAAATGACCTTACTAGTGAATTAGTGAGCGTTTTGTGGCTTACATGTCAACGAGTAAGCCTCAAAATGATCTTACTAGTGAACTAGTGGGCGTTTTGCGGCTTGCATGTCAACTAATAAGCCTCAAAATGATCTTACGAGTGAACTAGTGGGTGTTTTGCGGCTTACATGTCAACAAGTAAGCCTCAAAATGATCTTACTAGTGAACTAGTGGGCGTTTTGCGGCTTACATGTTAACTAGTAAGCGTCAAAATGACCTTACTAGTGAACTAGTGACAATTTGTGGCTTACATGTTCACGAGTAAGCGTCAAAATGACCTTACTAGTGAACTAGTGAGCGTTTTGCGGCTTACATGTCAACTAGCAAGCCTCAAAATGATCTTACGAGTGAGCTAAGGGGCGTATTGCGGCTTATATGTCAACTAGTAAGCCTCAAAATGATCTTACTAGTGAACTAGTGGGCACATTTATGGACTTACATGTTCACTATTAAGAGTCAAAATGATCTTACTAGTGAACTAGTGGGCACATTTATGGCCTTACATGTTCACTAGTAAGCGTCAAAATGATCTTACTAGTGAACAAGTGGGCGTTTTGTGGCTTACATCTTCACTAGTAAGCCTCAAAATGATCTTACTAGAGAACTAGTGGGCATTTTGTGGCTTACATGTCAACTAGTAAGCCTCAAAATGATCTTACTAGTGAACTAATGGGCACATTTATGGCCTTACATGTTCACTAGTAAGCGTCAAAATGATCTTACTAGTGAACTAGTGGGCGTTTTGCGGCTTACATGTCAACTAGTAAGCCTCAAAATGATCTTACTAGTCAACTAGTGGGCATTTTGTGGCTTACATGTCAACTAGTAAGCATCAAAATGATCTTACCAGTGAACTAGTGGGCACATTTATGGCCTTACATGTTCACCAGTAAGCCTCAAAATGATCTTACCAGTGAACTAGTGGGCGTTTTGTGGCTTACATGTTCACGAGTAAGCGTCAAAATGATCTTACTAGTGAACTAGTGGCCGTTTTGCGGCTTACATGTCAACAAGTAAGCCTCAAAATGATCTTACTAATAAACTAGTGGGCGTTTTGTGGCTTACATGTTCACTAGTAAGCGTCAAAATGACCTTACGAGTGAATTAGTGAGCGTTTTGTGGCTTACATGTCAACGAGTAAGCCTCAAAATGATCTTACTAGTGAACTAGTGGGAACCCTTTATGGCCTTACATGTTCACTAGTAAGCGTCAAAATGATCTTACTAGTGAACTAGTGGGCGTTTTGCGGCTTGCATGTCAACTAGTAAGCCTCAAAATGATCTTACTAGTGAACTAGTGGGCGTTTTGTGGCTTACATGTTAACTAGTAAGCGTCAAAATGACCTTACTAGTGAACTAGTGGGCACATTTATGGCCTTAAATGTTCACTAGTAAGCCTCAAAATGATCTTACTAGTGAACTAGTGGGCGTTTTGTGGCTTACATGTTCACGAGTAAGGGTCAAAATGATCTTACTAGTGAACTAGTGGGCGTTTTGCGGCTTGCATGTCAACTAGTAAGCCTCAAAATGATCTTACTAGTGAACTAGTGGGCACATTTATGGCCTTACATGTTCACTAGTAAGCCTCAAAATGATCTTACCAGTGAACTAGTGGGCGTTTTGCGGCTTACATGTAAACTAGTAAGCCTCAAAATGATCTTACTAGTGAACTAGTGGGCATTTTGTGGCTTACATGTCAACTAGTAAGCTTCAAAATGATCTTACTAGTGAACTAGTGGGCACATTTATGGCCTTAACTGTTCACTAGTAAGCCTCAAAATGATCTTACTAGTGAACTAGTGGGAGTTTTGTGGCTTACATGTTCACGAGTAAAGGTCAAAATGATCTTACTAGTGAACTAGTGGGCGTTTTGCGGCTTGCATGTCAACTAGTAAGCCTCAAAATGATCTTACGAGTGAACTAGTGGGCGTTTTGCGGCTTACATGTTCACTAGTAAGCCTCAAAATGATCTTACTAGTGAACTAGTGAGCGTTTTGTGGCTTACATGTTCACTAGTAAGTGTCAAAATGACCTTACTAGTGAACTAGTGAGTCTTTTGTGGCTTACATGTTCACTAGTAGGCGTCAAAATGATCTTACTAGTGAACTAATGGGCACATTTATGGCCTTAAATGTTCACTAGTAAGCCTCAAAATGATCTTACTAGTGAACTAGTGGGCGTTCTGTGGCTTACATGTTCACGGGTAAGTGTCAAAATGATTTTACTAGTGAACTAGTGGCCGTTTTGTGGCTTACATGTTCACTAGCAAGCCTCGCAATGATCTTACTAGTGAACTAGTGGGCGTTTTGTGGCTTACATGTCAAATAGCAAGCCTCAAAATGATCTTACTAGTGAACTAGTGGGCGTTCTGTGGCTTACATGTTCACGGGTAAGTGTCAAAATGATTTTACTAGTGAACTAGTGGCCGTTTTGTGGCTTACATGTTCACTAGTAAGCCTCAAAATGATCTTACTAGTGAACTAGTGGGCGTTTTGTGGCTTACATGTTAACTAGTAAGCGTCAAAATGACCTTACTAGTGAACTAGTGACAATTTGTGGCTTACATGTTCACGAGTAAGCGTCAAAATGACCTTACTAGTGAACTAGTGAGCGTTTTGTGGCTTACATGTTCACTAGTAAGCCTCAAAATGATCTTACGAGTGAGCTAAGGGGCGTTTTGTGGCTTACATGACAACTAGTAAGCCTCAAAATGATCTTACTAGTGAACTAGTGGGTTCTTTTGTGGCTGACATGTTCACTACTAAGCCTCAAAATGATCTTACTAGTGAACTAGTCGGCACATTTATGGCCTTACATGTTCACTAGTAAGCCTCAAAATGATCTTACCAGTGAACTAGTGGGGGTTTTGCGGCTTATATATCAACTAGTAAGCCTCAAAATGATCTTACTAGTGAACTAGTGGGGATTTTGTGGCTTACATGTCAACTAGTAAGCCTCAAAATAATCTTACCAGTGAACTAGTGGGCACATTTATGGCCTTACATGTTCACTAGTAAGCCTCAAAATGATCTTACTAGTGAACTAGTGGGGATTTTGTGGCTTACATGTCAACTAGTAAGCCTCAAAATAATCTTACCAGTGAACTAGTGGGCACATTTATGGCCTTACATGTTCACTAGTAAGCCTCAAAATGATCTTACTAGTGAACTAGTGGGCGTTTTGTGGCTTACATGTCAACTATTTAGCCTCAAAATGATCTTACTAGTGAACTAGTCGGCACATTTATGGCCTTACATGTTCACTAGTAAGCCTCAAAATGATCTTACTAGTGAACTACTGGCCGTTTTGCGGCTTACATGTCAATAAGTAAGCCTCAAAATGATCTTACTAATGAACTAGTGGGCGTTTTGTGGCTTACATGTTCACTAGTAAGCGTCAAAATGACCTTACTAGTGAATTAGTGAGCGTTTTGTGGCTTACATGTCAACGAGTAAGCCTCAAAATGATCTTACTAGTGAACTAGTGGGCACATTTATGGCCTTACATGTTCACTATTAAGAGTCAAAATGATCTTACTAGTGAACTAGTGGGCGTTTTGCGGCTTGCATGTCAACTAGTAAGCCTCAAAATGATCTTACGAGTGAACTAGTGGGCGTTTTGCGGCTTACATGTCAACAAGTAAGCCTCATAATGATCTTACCAATGAACTAGTGGGCATTTTGTGGCTTACATGTCAACTACTAAGCCTCAAAATGATCTTACTAGTGAACTAGTGGGCATTTTGTGGCTTACATGTCAACTACTAAGCCTCAAAATGATCTTACTAGTGAACTAGTGGGCACATTTATGGCCTTACATGTTCACTAGTAAGCCTCAAAATGATCTTACTAGTGAACTAGTGAGCGTTTTGTGGCTTACATGTTCACTAGTAAGTGTCAAAATGACCTTACTAGTGAATTAGTGAGCGTTTTGTGGCTTACATGTTCACTAGTAGGCGTCAAAATGATCTTACTAGTGAACTAGTGGGCACATTTATGGCCTTACATGTTCACTAGTAAGCCTCAAAATGATCTTACTAGTGAACTAGTGGGCGTTCTGTGGCTTACATGTTCACGGGTAAGCGTCAAAATGCTCTTACTAGTGAACTAGTGGCCGTTTTGTGGCTTACATGTTCACGAGTAAGCGTCAAAATGCTCTTACTAGTGAACTAGTGGGCGTTTTGTGGCTTACATGTTCACTAGTAAGCGTCAAAATGACCTTACTAGTGAATTAGTGAGCGTTTTGTGTTTTGTTTTTGTTTGCAACGGCCTTCACCCTGGGCGGGTTGAACCGGCTTCTTCCTTGGCGCGCACGACATCCCTGATCATGGCGGCCCAAGCGCGGCGATCCTGTGCCACGTCAACCGACAGCTTCAGCCAGTCCTGGTTCCACCGTCTCAGACCCACCACCAAGGGGCCGGAAAGATACGCGAGGTCTTCTTTCATCGTGGTGGCCCAGGTCTTGACTTGTCCACCACGCCGCTTGCGCCAGGCTGGCAAAGGAGCAGGAAGGAGAACATCCCTGATCAACTCGCCCTCCTGGTGGCGTGCCGCATGCCCGAACCAACGAAGTCGGCATTGCAAGAGACACGCTGGTAAGGGGCTAAGGTGCAGGCAGCGACGAAGGTCAGCAGTGGGGACCCGGTCCGATCGGCGGCGGCGGAGAATACGGCGGACGCAATCGTTATCAAAGACTTCCAGCTTGCGCTGGTCAGCCACTCTCATAGGCCAGGTCCCACAGCCATAAAGCAGGATGGTCCGCACGATCGCCTGGTAGACACGCCCCTTTGTCACTGCCGAGATCTCGCGCCGACCCCACAGATGGTGTTGTAGGCGCACGAAAGCGGATCTGGCAGCCCCGATGCGATGCACGACTTCTGCTTCTCCTTGCCCCGACGGAACCACAGAGCAGCCGAGATATGTGAAGGAATCAACGTTTTCCAGGGTCATGCCCTCCAGTGACAGCGACTGTTGGTCAGCTGGGTTGGTGAGGGAGGACATGATCTTGGTCTTCGAGGCGTTGATGCGCATTCCAACGGTCAGGGCCGTTCGATGGATTTTCATCAGCGCGTTTTCAACTTCCTCGAACGTGTTTCCAAGTAGAGCGATGTCATCTGCGTATGCCAGGTCCGACACTGCGACATCTCGGCCGACCCTCACTCCCTCAAAGCCATGGAGAGCAGTGTTGAGGATGTGGTCGATGGCATAGTTGAATAAGGTTGGCGAGAGCGCGCAGCCTTGTCGGACACCCGACCGCACCTCAAAGGTTTCTGATTCGCTGCCGTAGGCCCGCACTCGGACTCGGGTTGACCGGTAGTACCCCTGGATGAGCCGAAGCAGTTTCACAGGGATCCCATCAGCCTTCATGATCATCCACAACACACCCCGGTCAACTGAATCAAATGCTGCGGCAAAGTCAATGAAGCACACGACTGTTGATTGTTGGTAGGCCCATCGTTGCTCCAAGGTGCGACGCAGGCTAAAAATCTGGTCTACGCATCCCCTTCCGGGGCGAAAGCCACCCTGAGTTGGGCGAGTCCGGTGGTCACGGGCCATCTGGAAGCGTTTCAGCAGAAGGACGACGAATGCTTTTGCAGCCACATCGAGAAGGCTAATGCCTCTGTAGTTGGCGCACAGCTTCTTGTCTCCCTTCTTGAAAAGGGGTATTAACACCGCTTCGCTCCAGTCATCCGGGATGGTCTCGGACGTCCATACGGCGTTGTATACGCGATGAAGCCACGCTGCGAAGACGTCAATGTTGCTTTTGTAAACTTCCGCCGGGATGCCGTCTTCACCTGGGGCTTTATTATTCCTGAGCTGAAGCAGGACGCCTCGAATTTCGTCTAACGTAGGTGCGTCCGAGCTGCAGTCGTACTCCTCATCAATTGCAGGAAGCACAGGCGCCAACACTGGTGGTGGGTGATTGAGTAGGACTTCGAAGTGTTCGCGCCAACGTTGCAGCCGTTCCTCTAGGGAGGTTATCACAGAACCGTTCACTGTGCAGATTGTTTCGCTGACTCCAGCGGATTTCCTGCTCGCCTTCTTTACCAGCTGATAAAGCTTGCGGGTATCACCCGCAGTGGCGCCCCTCTCAGTTTCTTCGGCAAAGTCGCACCAATAGGCATTTCGATCTGCCCGAATCGCCCGAGTGGTAAGTCGCCGTAGTTCGCGGAAGTTGGCTGCTCCTGTTACTCGCGCAAGCCTGGATCGTTCTGCAAGGGCCAGAGTGTTTGCAGTGATCCAGTCACGGTTCTGGCGTTTGGTGGAGATGAGGTGTGAGCGTGCAGCTGCAATGATGGTAGATTTGAGTTCCCGCCACTCCTGCTCTGGCTCATTGGAAGCCGGTTGTAGTTGAGCGAAGCGGTTTTGGACCTCCACTTGAAAATTCTTCCCTCCATCCAGCTTCAATTTCGCGACATCAATCCGCATGGTGCGTTTTGAAGGGCAATTAACTTTAAGTCTGATGCGAAGGGTAGCACGCACAAGCACGTGGTCGGAGCCGCTCTTGCCTCCCGTGACTGCTCCACGGTACGCCCGTGCGTCGAGGACTGAACTCGCCCAACGTGACCGAACCAGTATGTAGTCAATCTGGTTAGTCGTCCGCCCATCGTTCGAGTACCAGGTGACTAGCTGATGTTGGGGGTGTTGGAAGCGTGTATTCATCATGACTAGGCGATTTGAGGCGGCGAAGTTAACGAGCCATTCGCCATTGTCGCAGCGTCTTCCCAGAGCAAAACGCCCCAGCACTCGTTGCGTGGTGTCAGTCGCCGGTCCGGTGCGCGCATTCCAGTCTCCTGCGATCACCAAGATGTCATTGGAGGGGATGCCATCGACAGTCGTCTGGAGCTTATGATAGAACTGCTCCTTGTCCACGTCATCAGCGTTCAGTGTGGGCGCGTATACCGCCACGACAGAGATGTTGGCAATGGCACCCGTCAAGCGCACCCTGGCAAGGCGGGGGGAGATGGGTTCCCACCCCAGCAGTGCAGCCTGTGCCTCGGGAGCAAGGGCGATTGCAACGCCGTGCCGGCCGCTGTTGTCCGTCACTCCACTATGGTAGAGGTTGTAGACCACATTTACACCAGGGACCTTCAGCTCTCGCTGCCCGGCATCAGGGAGGCGTACTTCAGAGAGGCATGCCACACTGACGCCATAGTTGTGAAGTGACCTCATGGTGAGGGCTTGGGTCCCTTCGTCGCGGAGAGTCCGGACGTTCCAGCAAGCAATTTTGAGGCGCTCACGGCGTCGGAGGAGGTGATGGTGGAGGGGATAGTGGTGCCCGACTTGCACATTTATCACCCGCCCTGTCGAGCTGAGAGCAGGCGCGTCGGTTCCCGCGGACGCCGTAGCTCGAGTCGTAATTGCAGTCAGTCGTGAAGTCATGAAGAAGATTCGTGGGAATTTATTGAGAAGCCGGGTCCCCAGCCCTGCTTCTACCAGAGCCTTCTGTTGGCCGGGTAGATTACCCGTTCACCCCCCCACCACGATGAGGTCGAAGGTTGGAATTTAAGGGGGGGGGGGGGAACTAGTGACAATTTGTGGCTTACATGTTCACGAGTGAGGATCAAGCGGTTAGGAAGATGAATGAATGAATGAATGTTCACGAGTAAGCGTCAAAATGACCTTACTAGTGAACTAGTGAGCGTTTTGTGGCTTACATGTTCACTAGTAAGCCTCAAAATGATTATACTAGTGAACTAGTGGGCGTTTTGTGGCTTACATGTCAAAGAGTAAGCCTCAAAATGATCTTACTAGTGAACTAGTGGGCACATTTATGGCCTTACATGTTCACTAGTAAGCCTCAAAATGATCTTACCAGTGAACTAGTGGGCGTTTTGCGGCTTACATGTCAACTAGTAAGCCTCAAAATAATCTTACTAGTGAACTAGTGGGGATTTTGTGGCTCACATGTCAACTAGTAAGCCCCAAAATGATCTTACGAGTGAACTAGTGGGCACATTTATGGCCTTACATGTTCACTTGTAAGCCTCAAAATGATCTTACTAGTATAGTAGTGGGCGTTTTGTGGCTTACATGTTCACGAGTAAGCGTCAAAATGATCTTACTAGTGAACTAGTGGGTGTTTTGCGGCTTGCATGTCAACTAGTAAGCCTCAAAATGATCTTACGAGTGAACTAGTGGGAGTTTTGCAGCTTACATGTCAACAAGTAAGCCTCAAAATGATCTTACTAGTGAACTAGTGGGCACATTTATGGCCTTACATGTTCACTAGTAAGCCTCAAAATGATCTTACCAGTGAACTAGTGGGCGTTTTGCGGCTTACATGTCAACTAGTAAGCCTCAAAATGATCTTACTAGTGAACTAGTGGGGATTTTGTGGCTTACATGTCAACTAGTAAGCCCCAAAATGATCTTACAAGTGAACTAGTGGGCACATTTATGGCCTTACATGTTCACTTGTAAGCCTCAAAATGATCTTACTAGTATAGTAGTGGGCGTTTTGTGGCTTACATGTTCACGAGTAAGCGTCAAAATGATCTTACTAGTGAACTAGTGGGTGTTTTGCGGCTTGCATGTCAACTAGTAAGCCTCAAAATGATCTTACGAGTGAACTAGTGGGCGTTTTGCGGCTTACATGTCAACAAGTAAGCCTCAAAATGATCTTACTAATGAACTAGTGGGCGTTTTGTGGCTTACATCTTCACTCGTAAGCCTCAAAATGATCTTACTAGTGAACTAGTGGGCACATTTATGGCCTTACATGTTCACTAGTAAGCCTCAAAATGATCTTACCAGTGAACTAGTGGGGATTTTGTGGCTTATATGTCAACTAGTAAGCCTCAAAATGATCTTACTAGTGAACTAGTGGGCGTTTTGTGGCTTAAATGTTCACTAGTAAGCCTAAAAATGATCTTACCAGTGAACTAGTGGGCGTTTTGCGGCTTACATGTCAACTAGTAAGCCTCAAAATGATCTTACTAATGAACTAGTGGGCGTTTTGCGGCTTACATGTCAACTAGTAAGCCTCACAATGATCTTACTAGTGAACTAGTGGGCATTTTGTGGCTTACAGGTCAACTACTAAGCCTCAAAATGATCTTACTAGTGAACTAGTGGGCACATTTATGGCCTTACATGTTCACTAGTAAGCCTCAAAATGATCTTACCAGTGAACTAGTGGGCGTTTTGCGGCTTACATGTCAACTAGTAAGCCTCAAAATGATCTTACGAGTGAACTAGTGGGCACATTTATGGCCTTACATGTTCACTTGTAAGCCTCAAAATGATCTTACTAGTATAGTAGTGGGCGTTTTGTGGCTTACATGTTCACGAGTAAGCGTCAAAATGATCTTATGTTTTGCGGCTTGCATGTCAACTAGTAAACCTCAAAATGATCTTACGAGTGAACTAGTGGGAGTTTTGCGGCTTACATGTCAACAAGTAAGCCTCAAAATGATCTTACTAATGAACTAGTGGGCGTTTTGTGGCTTACATGTTCACTAGTAAGCATCAAAATGACCTTACTAGTGAATTAGTGAGCGTTTTGTGGCTTACATGTTCACTAGTGAGCGTCAAAATGACCTTACTAGTAAACTAGTGGGCGTTTTGTGGCTTACATCTTCACTCGTAAGCCTATAAATGATCTTACTAGTGAACTAGTGGGCGTTTGTGGCTTACATGTCAACTAGTAAGCCTCAAAATGATCTTACTAGTGAACTAGTGGGCACATTTATGGCCTTACATGTTCACTAGTAAGCGTCAAAATGATCTTACTAGTGAACTAGTGGGCGTTTTGCGGCTTGCATGTCAACTAGTAAGCCTCAAAATGATCTTACGAGTGAACAAGTGGGTGTTTTGCGGCTTACATGTCAACAAGTAAGCCTCAAAATGATCTTACTAGTGAACTAGTGGCCGTTTTGTGGCTTACATGTTAACTAGTAAGCGTCAAAATGACCTTACTAGTGAACTAGTGACAATTTGTGGCTTACATGTTCACGAGTAAGCGTCAAAATGATCTTACTAGTGAACTAGTAGGTTTTTGCGGCTTACATGTCAACTAGTAAGCCTCAAAATGATCTTACGAGTGAGCTAAGGGGCGTTATGCGGCTTATATGTCAACTAGTAAGCGTCAAAATGATCTTACTAGTGAACTAGCAGGCACATTTATGGCCTTACATGTTCACTAGTAAGCGTCAAAATGATCTTACTAGTGAACTAGTAGGCGTTTTGCGGCTTACATGTCAACTAGTAAGCCTCAAAATGATCTTACTAGTGAACTAGTGTGCGTTTTGCGGCTTACATGTTCACTAGTAAGCCTCAAAATGATCTTACGAGTGAACTAGTGGGCGTTTGGCGGCTTACATGTCAACAAGTAAGCCTCAAAATGATCTTACTAATGAACTAGTGGGCGTTTTGCGGTTTACATGTCAACTAGTAAGCCTCACAATGATCTTACTAGTGAACTAGTGGGCACATTTATGGCCTTACATGTTCACTAGTAAGCCTCAAAATGATCTTACCAGTGAACTAGTGGGGGTTTTGCGGCTTATATGTAAACTAGTAAGCCTCAAAATGATCTTACTAGTGAACTAGTGGGGATTTTGTGGCTTACATGTCAACTAATAAGCCTCAAAATGATCTTACCAGTGAACTCTTGGGCGTTTTGTGGCTTACATGTTCACGAGTAAGCGTCAAAATGATCTTACTAGTGAACTAGTGGCCGTTTTGCGGCTTACATGTCAACAAGTAAGCCTCAAAATGATCTTACTAATGAACTAGTGGGCGTTTTGTGGCTTACATGTTCACTAGTAAGCGTCAAAATGATCTTACTAGTGAACTAGTGGGCGTTTTGCGGCTTGCATGTCAACTAGTAAGCCTCAAAATGATCTTACGAGTGAACTAGTGGGTGTTTTGCGGCTTATATGTCAACAAGTAAGCCTCAAAATTATCTTACTAGTGAACTAGTGGGCGTTTTGTGGCTTACATGTTAACTAGTAAGCGTCAAAATGATCTTACTAGTGAACAAGTGGGCGTTTTGTGGCTTACATCTTCACTAGTAAGCCTCAAAATGATCTTACTAGAGAACTAGTGGGCGTTTTGCGGCTTACATGTCAACTAGTAAGCCTCAAAATGATCTTACTAATGAACTAGTGGGCGTTTTGCGGCTTACATGTCAACTAGTAAGCCTCACAATGATCTTACTAGTGAACTAGTGGGCACATTTATGGCCTTACATGTTCACTAGTAAGCCTCAAAATGATCTTACCAGTGAACTAGTGGGCGTTTTGCGGCTTACATGTCAACTAGTAAGCCTCAAAATGATCTTACTAGTGAACTAGTGGGGATTTTGTGGCTTACATGTCAACTAGTAAGCCCCAAAATGATCTTACGAGTGAACTAGTGGGCACATTTATGGCCTTACATGTTCACTTGTAAGCCTCAAAATGATCTTACTAGTATAGTAGTGGGCGTTTTGTGGCTTACATGTTCACGAGTAAGCGTCAAAATGATCTTACTAGTGAACTAGTGGGCACATTTATGGCCTTACATGTTCACTAGTAAGCGTCAAAATGATCTTACTAGTGAACGTTTTGCGGCTTGCATGTCAACTAGTAAGCCTCAAAATGATCTTACGAGTGAACTAGTGGGCGTTTTGCGGCTTACATGTCAACTAGTAAGCGTCAAAATGATCTTACTAGTGAACTAGTGGGCACATTTATGGGTTTACATGTTCACTAGTAAGCCTCAAAATGATCTTACTTGTGAACTAGTGGGCGTTCTGTGGCTTACATGTTCAATAGTAAGCCTCAAAATGATCTTACTAGTGAACTAGTGGGCGTTTTGTGGCTTACATGTTCACGAGTAAGCGTCAAAATGACCTTACTAGTGAACTAGTGAGCGTTTTGTGGCTTACATGTTCACTAGTAAGCCTCAAAATGATCTTACGAGTGAGCTAAGGGGCGTTTTGTGGCTTACATGTCAACTAGTAAGCTTCAAAATGATCTTACTAGTGAACTAGTGGGTTCTTTTGTGGATGACATGTTCACTAGTAAGCGTCACAATGACCTTACTTGTGAACTAGTGAGCGTTTTGTGGCTTACATGTTCACTAGTAAGCGTCAAAATGATCTTACTAGTGAACTAGTGGGCGTTTTGTGGCTTACATCTTCACTCGTTAGCCTCAAAATGATCTTACTAGTGAACTAGTGGGCGTTTTGTGGCTTACATGTTCACGAGTAAGCGTCAAAATGATCTTACTAGTGAACTAGTGGGCGTTTTGCGGCTTGCATGTCAACTAGTAAGCCTCAAAATGATCTTACGAGTGAACTAGTGGGCGTTTTGCGGCTTACATGTCAACAAGTAAGCCTCAAAATGATCTTACGAGTGAACTAGTGGGTGTTTTGCGGCTTACATGTCAACAAGTAAGCCTCAAAATGATCTTACGAGTGAACTAGTGGGGGTTTTGTGGCTTACATGTTCACTAGTAAGCGTCAAAATGATCTTACTAGTGAACTAGTGGGCGTTTTGCGGCTTGCATGTCAACTAGTAAGCCTCAAAATGATCTTACGAGTGAACTAGTGGATGTTTTGCGGCTTACATGTCAACAAGTAAGCCTCAAAATTATCTTACTAGTGAACTAGTGGGCGTTTTGTGGCTTACATGTTAACTAGTAAGCGTCAAAATGATCTTACTAGTGAACAAGTGGGCGTTTTGTGGCTTACATCTTCACTAGTAAGCCTCAAAATGATCTTACTAGAGAACTAGTGGGTATTTTGTGGCTTACATGTCAACTAGTAAGCCTCAAAATGATCTTACTAGTGAACTAGTGGGCGTTTTGTGGCTTACATGTTCATGAGTAAGCGTCAAAATGATCTTACTAGTGAACTAGTGGGCGTTTTGCGGCTTGCATGTCAACTAGTAAGCCTCAAAATGATCTTACGAGTGAACTAGTGGGCGTTTGGCGGCTTACATGTCAACAAGTAAGCCTCAAAATGATCTTACTAATGAACTAGTGGGCGTTTTGCGGCTTACATGTCAACTAGTAAGCCTCACAATGATCTTACTAGTGAACTAGTGGGCATTTTGTGGCTTACAGGTCAACTACTAAGCCTCAAAATGATCTTACTAGTGAACTAGTGGGCACATTTATGGCCTTACATGTTCACTAGTAAGCCTCAAAATGATCTTACCAGTGAACTAGTGGGCGTTTTGCGGCTTACATGTCAACTAGTAAGCCTCAAAATGATCTTACTAGTGAACTAGTGGGCACATTTATGGCCTTACATGTTCACTAGTAAGCGTCAAAATGATCTTACTAGTGAACTAGTGGGCACATTTATGGCCTTACATGTCAACAAGTAAGCCTCAAAATGATCTTACTAATGAACTAGTGGGCGTTTTGTGGCTTACATGTTCACTAGTAAGCGTCAAAATGATCTTACTAGTGAACTAGTGGGCGTTTTGCGGCTTGCATGTCAACTAGTAAGCCTCAAAATGATCTTACGAGTGAACTAGTGGGTGTTTTGCGGCTTACATGTCAACAAGTAAGCCTCAAAATTATCTTACTAGTGAACCAGTGGGCGTTTTGTGGCTTACATGTTAACTAGTAAGCGTCAAAATGATCTTACTAGTGAACAAGTGGGCGTTTTGTGGCTTACATCTTCACTAGTAAGCCTCAAAATGATCTTACTAGAGAACTAGTGGGTATTTTGTGGCTTACATGTCAACTAGTAAGCCTCAAAATGATCTTACTAGTGAACTAGTGGGCGTTTTGTGGCTTACATGTTCACGAATAAGCGTCAAAATGATCTTACTAGTGAACTAGTGGGCGTTTTGCGGCTTACATGTCAACTAGTAAGCCTCACAATGATCTTACTAGTGAACTAGTGGGCACATTTATGGCCTTACATGTTCACTAGTAAGCCTCAAAATGATCTTACCAGTGAACTAGTGGGCGTTTTGCGGCTTACATGTCAACTAGTAAGCCTCAAAATGATCTTACTAGTGAACTTGTGGGGATTTTGTGGCTTACATGTCAACTAGTAAGCCCCAAAATGATCTTACGAGTGAACTAGTGGGCACATTTATGGCCTTACATGTTCACTTGTAAGCCTCAAAATGATCTTACTAGTATAGTAGTGGGCGTTTTGTGGCTTACATGTTCACGAGTAAGCGTCAAAATGATCTTACTAGTGAACTAGTGGGCACATTTATGGCCTTACATGTTCACTAGTAAGCGTCAAAATGATCTTACTAGTGAACGTTTTGCGGCTTGCATGTCAACTAGTAAGCCTGAAAATGATCTTACGAGTGAACTAGTGGGCGTTTTGCGGCTTACATGTCAACTAGTAAGCGTCAAAATGATCTTACTAGTGAACTAGTGAGTGTTTTGTGGCTTACATGTTCACTAGTAGGCGTCAAAATGATCTTACTAGTGAACTAGTGGGCACATTTATGGGTTTACATGTTAACTAGTAAGCCTCAAAATGATCTTACTTGTGAACTAGTGGGCGTTCTGTGGCTTACATGTTCACGGGTAAGCGTCAGAATGATCTTACTAGTGAACTAGTGGCCGTTTTGTGGCTTACATGTTCACGAGTAAGCGTCAAAATGACCTTACTAGTGAACTAGTGAGCGTTTTGCGGCTTACATGTCAACTAGTAAGCCTCACAATGATCTTACTAGTGAACTAGTGGGCACATTTATGGCCTTACATGTTCACTAGTAAGCCTCAAAATGATCTTACCAGTGAACTAGTGGGCGTTTTGCGGCTTACATGTCAACTAGTAAGCCTCAAAATGATCTTACTAGTGAACTAGTGGGGATTTTGTGGCTTACATGTCAACTAGTAAGCCCCAAAATGATCTTACGAGTGAACTAGTGGGCACATTTATGGCCTTACATGTTCACTTGTAAGCCTCAAAATGATCTTACTAGTATAGTAGTGGGCGTTTTGTGGCTTACATGTTCACGAGTAAGCGTCAAAATGATCTTACTAGTGAACTAGTGGGCACATTTATGGCCTTACATGTTCACTAGTAAGCGTCAAAATGATCTTACTAGTGAACGTTTTGCGGCTTGCATGTCAACTAGTAAGCCTCAAAATGATCTTACGAGTGAACTAGTGGGCGTTTTGCGGCTTACATGTCAACTAGTAAGAGTCAAAATGATCTTACTAGTGAACTAGTGAGTGTTTTGTGGCTTACATGTCAACTAGTAAGCCCCAAAATGATCTTACGAGTGAACTAGTGGGCACATTTATGGCCTTACATGTTCACTTGTAAGCCTCAAAATGATCTTACTAGTATAGTAGTGGGCGTTTTGTGGCTTACATGTTCACGAGTAAGCGTCAAAATGATCTTACTAGTGAACTAGTGGGCACATTTATGGCCTTACATGTTCACTAGTAAGCGTCAAAATGATCTTACTAGTGAACGTTTTGCGGCTTGCATGTCAACTAGTAAGCCTCAAAATGATCTTACGAGTGAACTAGTGGGCGTTTTGCGGCTTACATGTCAACTAGTAAGAGTCAAAATGATCTTACTAGTGAACTAGTGAGTGTTTTGTGGCTTACATGTTCACTAGTAGGCGTCAAAATGATCTTACTTGTGAACTAGTGGGCGTTCTGTGGCTTACATGTTCACGGGTAAGCGTCAGAATGATCTTACTAGTGAACTAGTGGCCGTTTTGTGGCTTACATGTTCAATAGTAAGCCTCAAAATGATCTTACTAGTGAACTAGTGGGCGTTTTGTGGCTTACATGTTCACGAGTAAGCGTCAAAATGACCTTACTAGTGAACTAGTGAGCGTTTTGTGGCTTACATGTTCACTAGTAAGCCTCAAAATGATCTTACGAGTGAGCTAAGGGGCGTTTTGTGGCTTACATGTCAACTAGTAAGCCTCAAAATGATCTTACTAGTGAACTAGTGGGTTCATTTGTGGATGACATGTTCACTAGTAAGCGTCACAATGACCTTACTTGTGAACTAGTGAGCGTTTTGTGGCTTACATGTTCACTAGTAAGCGTCAAAATGATCTTACTAGTGAACTAGTGGGCGTTTTGTGGCTTACATCTTCACTCGTTAGCCTCAAAATGATCTTACTAGTGAACTAGTGGGCGTTTTGTGGCTTACATGTTCACGAGTAAGCGTCAAAATGATCTTACTAGTGAACTAGTGGGCGTTTTGCGGCTTTCATGTCAACTAGTAAGCCTCAAAATGATCTTACGAGTGAACTAGTGGGCGTTTTGCGGCTTACATGTCAACAAGTAAGCCTCAAAATGATCTTACGAGTGAACTAGTGGGTGTTTTGCGGCTTACATGTCAACAAGTAAGCCTCAAAATTATCTTACTAGTGAACTAGTGGGCGTTTTGTGGCTTACATGTTAACTAGTAAGCGTCAAAATGATCTTACTAGAGAACTAGTGGGTATTTTGTGGCTTACATGTCAACTAGTAAGCCTCAAAATGATCTTACTAGTGAACTAGTGGGCGTTTTGTGGCTTACATGTTCACGAGTAACCGTCAAAATGATCTTACTAGTGAACTAGTGGGCGTTTTGCGGCTTGCATGTCAACTAGTAAGCCTCAAAATGATCTTACGAGTGAACTAGTGGGCGTTTGGCGGCTTACATGTCAACAAGTAAGCCTCAAAATGATCTTACTAATGAACTAGTGGGCGTTTTGCGGCTTACATGTCAACTAGTAAGCCTCACAATGATCTTACTAGTGAACTAGTGGGCATTTTGTGGCTTACAGGTCAACTACTAAGCCTCACAATGATCTTACTAGTGAACTAGTGGGCACATTTATGGCCTTACATGTTCACTAGTAAGCCTCAAAATGATCTTACCAGTGAACTAGTGGGCGTTTTGCGGCTTACATGTCAACTAGTAAGCCTCAAAATGATCTTACTAGTGAACTAGTGGGGATTTTGTGGCTTACATGTCAACTAGTAAGCCCCAAAATGATCTTACGAGTGAACTAGTGGGCACATTTATGGCCTTACATGTTCATTTGTAAGCCTCAAAATGATCTTACTAGTATAGTAGTGGGCGTTTTGTGGCTTACATGTTCACGAGTAAGCGTCAAAATGATCTTACTAGTGAACTAGTGGGCACATTTATGGCCTTACATGTTCACTAGTAAGCGTCAAAATGATCTTACTAGTGAACGTTTTGCGGCTTGCATGTCAACTAGTAAGCCTCAAAATGATCTTACGAGTGAACTAGTGGGCGTTTTGCGGCTTACATGTCAACAAGTAAGCCTCAAAATTATCTTACTAGTGAACTAGTGGGCGTTTTGTGGCTTACATATTCACTTGTAAGCCTCCAAATGATCTTACTAGTGAACTAGTGGGCGTTTTGTGGCTTACATGTCAACTAGTTAGCCTCAAAATGATCTTACTAGTGAACTAGTGGGCACATTTATGGCCTTACATGTCAACTAGTAAGCGTGAAAATGATCTTACTCGTGAACTAGTGGGCGTTTTGCGGCTTACATGTCAACTAGTAAGCCTCAAAATGATCTTAATAGTGAACTAGTGGGTTCTTTTGTGGCTTACATGTTCACTAGTAAGCGTCACAATGACCTTACTTGTGAACTAGTGAGCCTTTTGTGGCTTACATGTTCACTAGTAAGCCTCCAAATGATCTTACTAGTGAACTAGTGGGCACATTTATGGCCTTACATGTTCACTAGTAACCGTTAAAATGATCTTACTAGTGAACTAGTGGGCGTTTTGCGGCTCGCATGTCAACTAGTAAGCCTCAAAATGATCTTACGAGTGAACTAGTGGGTGTTTTGCGGCTTACATGTCAACAAGTAAGCCTCAAAATGATCTTACTAGTGAACTAGTGGGCGTTTTGTGGCTTACATGTTAACCAGTAAGCGTCAAAATGACCTTACTAGTGAACTAGTGGGCGTTTTGCGGCTTACATGTCAACTAGCAAGCCTCAAAATGATCTTACGAGTGAGCTAAGGGGCGTTTTGCGGCTTATATGTCAACTAGTAAGCCTCAAAATGATCTTACTAGTGAACTAGTGGGCACATTTATGGCCTTACATGTTCACTAGTAAGCGTCAAAATGATCTTACTAGTGAACAAGTGGGCGTTTTGCGGCTTACATCTTCACTAGTAAGCCTCAAAATGATCTTACTAGAGAACTAGTGGGCATTTTGTGGCTTACATGTCAACTAGTAAGCCTCAAAATGATCTTACTAGTGAACTAATGGGCACATTTATGGCCTTACATGTTCACTAGTAAGCGTCAAAATGATCTTACTAGTGAACTAGTGGGCACGTTTATAGCCTTACATGTTCACTAGTAAGCGTGAAAATGATCTTCATCGTGAACTAGTGGGCGTTTTGCGGCTTACATGTAAACTAGTAAGCCTCAAAATGATCTTACGAGTGAGCTAGTGGGCGTTTTGCGGCCTACATGTCAACTAGTAAGCCTCAAAATGATCTTAATAGTGAACTAGTGGGTTCTTTTGTTGCTTATATGTTCACTAGTAAGTGTCACAATGACCTTACTTGTGAACTAGTGAGCGTTTTGTGGCTTACATGTTCACTAGTAAGCCTCAAAATGATCTTACTAGTGAACTAGTGGGCATTTTGTGGCTTACATGTCAACTAGTAAGCCTCAAAATGATCTTACTAGTGAACTAGTGGGCACATTTATGGCCTTACATGTTCACTAGTAAGCCTAAAAATGATCTTACCAGTGAACTAGTGGGCGTTTTGCGGCTTACATGTCAACTAGTAAGCCTCAAAATGATCTTACTAGTGAACTAGTGGGCATTTTGTGGCTTACATGTCAACTAGTAAGCCTAAAAATGATCTTACTAGTGAACTAGTGGGCACATTTATGGCCTTAAATGTTCACTAGTAAGCCTCAAAATGATCTTACTAGTGAACTAGTGGGCGTTTTGTGGCTTACACGTTCACGAGTAAGCGTCAAAATGATCTTACTAGTGAACTAGTGGGCGTTTTGCGGCTTGCACGTCAACTAGTAAGCCTCAAAATGATCTTACGAGTGAACTAGTGGGCGTTTTGCGGCTTACATGTAAACAAGTAAGCCTCAAAATGATCTTACTAATGAACTAGTGGGCGTTTTGCGGCTTACATGTCAACTAGTAAGCCTCACAATGATCTTACTAGTGAACTAGTGGGCATTTTGTGGCTTACATGTCAAATACTAAGCCTCAAAATGATCTTACTAGTGAACTAGTGGGCACATTTATGGCCTTACATGTTCACGAGTAAGCCTCAAAATGATCTTACTAGTGAACTAGTGAGCGTTTTGTGGCTTACATGTTCACTAGTAAGCGTCAAAATGATCTTACTAGTGAACTAGTAGGCGTTTTGTGGCTTACATCTTCACTAGTAAGCCTCAAAATGACCTTACTAGTGAGCGTTTTGTGGCTTACATGTTCACGAGTAAGCCTCAAAATGATCTTACTAGTGAACTAGTGAGCGTTTTGTGGCTTACATGTTCACTAGTAAGCGTCAAAATGATCTTACTAGTGAACTAGTAGGCGTTTTGTGGCTTACATCTTCACTAGTAAGCCTCAAAATGACCTTACTAGTGGGCGTTTTGTGGCTTACATGTCAACTAGTAAGCCTCAAAATTATCTTACTAGTGAACTAGTGGGCACATTTATGGCCTTCAATGTTCACTAGTAAGCGTCAAAATGATCTTACTAGTGACCTAGTGGGCACATTTATGGCCTTACATGTTCACTAGTAAGCATAAAAATGATCTTACTAGTGAACTAGTGGGCGTTTTGCGGCTTACATGTCAACTAGTAAGCCTCAAAATGATCTTACTAGTGAACTAGTGGGCACATTTATGACCTAACATGTTCACTAGTAAGCGTCAAAATGATCTTACTAGTGAACTAGTAGGTGTTTTGCGGCTTACATGTCAACTAGTAAGCCTCAAAATGATCTTACTAGTGAACTAGTGTGCGTTTTGCGGCTTACATGTTCACTAGTAAGCGTCAAAATGATCTTACGAGTGAGCTAGTGGGCGTTTTGCGGCTTACATGTCAATTAGTAAGCCTCAAAATGATCTTACTAGTGAACTAGTGAGCGTTTTGTGGCTTACATGTTCACTAGTAAGCCTCACAATGATCTTACTAGTGAACTAGTGGGCATTTTGTGGCTTACATGTCAACTACTAAGCCTCAAAATGATCTTACTAGTGAACTAGTGGGCACATTTATGGCCTTACATGTTCACTAGTAAGCCTCAAAATGATCTTAATAGAGAGCGTTTTGTGGCTTACATGTTCACTAGTAAGTGTCAAAATGACTTTACTAGTGAACTAGTGAGTGTTTTGTGGCTTACATGTTCACTAGTAAGCGTCAAAATGATCTTACTAGTGAACTAGTGGGCACATTTATGGCCTAACATGTTCACTAGTAAGCGTCAAAATGATCTTACTAGTGAACTAGTTGGCGTTTTGCGGCTTACATGTCAACTAGTAAGCGTCAAAATGATCTTACTAGTGAACTAGTGAGCGGTTTGTGGCTTACATGTTCACTAGTATGCCTCACAATGATCTTACTAGTGAACTAGTGGGCATTTTGTGGCTTACATGTCAACTACTAAGCCTCAAAATGATCTTACTATTGAACTAGTGGGCACATTTATGGCCTTACATGTTCACGAGTAAGCCTCAAAATGATCTTACTAGTGAACTAGTGAGCGTTTTGTGGCTTACATGTTCACTAGTAAGTGTCAAAATGATCTTACTAGTGAACTAGTGGGCACATTTATGGCTTTACATGTTCACTCGTAAGCCTCAAAATGATCTTACTAGTGAACTAGTGGGCGTTCTGTGGCTTACATGTTCACCGGTAAGCGTCAGAATGATCTTACTAGTGAACTAGTGGCCGTTTTGTGGCTTACATGTTCAATAGTAAGCCTCAAAATGATCTTACTAGTGAACTAGTGGCCGTTTTGTGGCTTACATGTTCACGAGTAAGGGTCAAAATGACCTTATGTCAGGTTGGTCCAAATTGACACTCAAGAATAACCTAAAGGAGGAGACAGGGACTCGATTCTGGTACCAGGAGGGAACGAGGAGAAGCGTTCGGTTTCAGTTCTCCACACTTAACCCTAACGATCTCCCCCTTCACCTCCTCATTTATTTGGAAAAGCTACTACATAGGTGTGTCCAACCTAAAGGGTGGGGGCTGTTGAACACACACTGAACTTGTTTGACTATGTGTGTGTATGTGAGTGCAATTTACATACATGTGTGCAAATAGACAGAAACATCCCGTTGCAGCTGGTGTTGATGTCTCCATTCACGGTTCAGCCTTGCTCGCTGTTTAGTCTTAACAGTTATCTCTTCCCAGCCACGTCCTCGGAAAGGTGGTTGCGACCCTAACTTCTCACACAGTACAGCAAGCAAAAGTGAGCACATAATGAAGAACATATAATGATTATAGATGTGAGTAAATAATAAAGGATAAATCTTTATTGAAAGCATAAGCGTTCTTCATTGCAGGCAAAGCCAACTAATGATTGCAAGCATAAGCGTTCTTCTTTGCAAGCAAAATCAAACTATACTGACAGGCAGAAGCATTCTTCATTGCGAGCATAAAATGACGACACGAGAATCAACTGAATAATACGTGAATGTATGATTACTAAACAATAATAAATCCAACATTCCCCCCTGTTCATCCTACATTTGCACGTATCATCACACAGAACCTTCCCGACGGTCTTTATTCAGTGGAGTCAATGCCGCACACGCAAACATAGTTACACCCAGGGGCAGGGAGCAAAACGACTAAAAACCATCTATGACCCCCTGATGCCGAAGCGAAATCATGTCATCATCCGAAGAGGCATAATCAACCCCAGAATCACTGCCATCAAACAACAACAGAGGATACATCTCATTCACTTTAGACGTCGTGGGCGCCACAGCTGTAGTAATAAGCCGGATAAGCAGCACTCTGATACAGGGAATGCAACAGCATCCACACAACGTCAAGACAGCTGCAAAAAGAGCAAAAGAGATTAGTACATAAAACACCAAATCCTTGTACTCTCCGAAGGCCTCATGCCACCACTCCGCCCAGAAGGACGTATTCACGCCGGAATGGGCCCTTATTTGGCGAGTCAGGGTGCGGAGGCCTCCAATGGCCTTGGCGAGGGCGCCATCAGGCGCGGTGTTGTTAGGTATGAACGTACAACACTGGTCACCAAACATCGCACATACTCCATTGGTCTCTGCCAAGAGCATATCAACCGCGATGCGGTTCTGAAACGCCATCAGGGAGGTGGCCGCCAATTGCTCTTTTATAGCCAAAACGGCTTCCTCAGTAAAATTTCCGAGCTTCTGGACATTGTAGTGGGGGTAGTTGATCCTGTCAACATTCTTATTAGGGGTAACCCAAATGAAAATGGATTCCCAACCGGCAGCAATCTGGTTAACCAACTTATACTCATCTGGCACGCCACGAGGAACCCCAATTGCGTCTATATAGGTGGGATCGCCATCCCTCCAGGAGGCGTCACGCCGGAACCGGAGAAGGTTACTTCCTGTCATCGACGATAACGCAGCCCCCTGTATATCCTCCGCTGTTGATGGAAACACAGTTACTGGCAAAAGCAGTGATACCAATGCACAGACACCAGAAAATGAAAAACACTCGCCTGCGATAACCATAATTCGCCTTCAAAATCATTAGAAGTACACTACTTCATCACACCGTATCCGCAGTAACATAAAATAAAAATAAAATAACAAAAGAATGAAAAATAGCTCAACTTTCTGCAGAGAATAACTACATCACCGTCGGGTCGTTTTCCTTTTACCACCAAAGAAAAGATCGTAAACGCATAAAATCACCTAAGAAATGTATTTAAAATCCATATCTGAACCATTACGACCAAATCAATGCACCATTTGAACTAGAAATAAATCAATAAACGGTTATAAATTCAATTTCAGCCGAGCAACATCACCAGAGGAGCACAGTACACAAATCACTTCAATCTCCAAAACAAACCCAAATAAAAAAGTTGTGCTCTTTTCTACCACTCACGGTGTGTTCACTACTCCATTTTTATTTTCATAATGAGATCGACTAGATCGATTATAAATAAAATACTTTTGCCACAAAAACAAAAAAGTATACAACAATTTGTGCCGCAATGTGTTTCTTCATTTCCCTTCCCCAGATCATCCAGATCACAGGTGTCAAAGTCGAAACCCCATGTACTTATGTGGCCCATGAAAGCAATTGACGCGCATCAACTGCCATAAACCCTGCTAAAATCTGTACCGAAATGCCCAAATTCTATATGAATAATGTCGAGATTTTGTGATAATTTTGTTACCTGTTAAAACACTCAACCAAACAATAATTGAACAAAATATGACTGGCTTCAGAATTGGCACAATTCATCCATATGTAGTTGTTAGCAAATAATTTCATCATTGTATTTCTGATATATCCACTCCATGTACATATCTTTGTATACAGCGATGGTTGATTCAAGTTGCTCTATAAACACAGTTGAGTTGAGTTGTACAATTAATAAAATATAACCAATTAATCAAATTTCTCCGTCGTACCGGCCCATCGAAGGAAGGTGTAACCCCAAAGCGGCCTCAAAGATGAGTTTGACACCCCTGGTCTAGATCTATTCGCAAAATGTAGGTTATTATTAAAAAAAATACATCCCCATTCACATGTGCTAAAGGAGAGCACAAATACCATATAAAAAAGGAGAACAGTCGACCATGTGTTAGTGTGATCATATAACAGGAAATGACATACCACCACTGATATTCTAGCATGTCGACAGAAACACACCCTAAGTGAGTGCAAAGGTGTCTTGAAACTTCTTCCGCCGGTCGTTTGATGTTCCCAGTAACTAAAATACTGTGCCCATCGCGTCACCGGACTTCGCTCACCTTCCTCAGTGGTTGTTTCTGTCGAGATGACCTTTTCACAATGTCCATCAAACGGTGTGGTCATCAAAACTTCAAAGAAACACAATGTTTGTTTTTCATGTTTCGAATCAGAGCCATGTCTGCTGGAACCTACTGTGAAAAAGGCACAATCGTCCTACGGCAATCTCAATTCATTTTTTTTCTAAACATTCTCACATATTGTCAACCGAATCAGCTTAATTTCCTAGTTCACAATTTTGTAGAAATTATCAATAATATATATAGTCTCCCAAACAATATTTCGAACAAAGAAGAAAACACCATTCTCGTAATATTAACATATAAGTCAATTCAATTTCAATTCAATTTCTTTAATTGAATTTTAACCATATACTTTCAGACTTGCTACCAATCCTGCAGATTGTGGATGGCAGGAGCAATAGTGTCTCAAATAAAATGTGAAACATGCATTCCATTTTATCAATTTTCGACCCATTTTGGAAAAGCCTCAACCAAACCCCCTCATGAATTCAACGAAAACCATCTACATTATCTGAAATGGAGATGTAGTTCAAAATGTACCGTATTCCAACATTGGTTAAAACCATAGGTTGTATCATGTTTCCGAACCAGAGACACCATTCCCCCTGCCAATGCGTGAGATAATCCATGACACAAAAAGGAAGTTTGGACATATGTCCGCGTGGGTCCCAATTTGTTGCCGCATATAAAACAGAAGTGAACTGAAACCAAAACGTTATCATGTTGCTGTTAGTCAGCAAGTCCCCCCTAAAAAAAAGAAATCGTTGCCGTGTGAGCCGCGTAACTATCACAACATGATACAAAAACGAACAACATTCGTCACACTGAATTAACAATACTTCACGTGTTATACAACAACCGCAAACCGCAAAATAACTATACAAATCAGTTTTAAGCCAATAAACTGATGAGTTGCCGTAATGTAACGGGGCACCAATTTTGAAAAGCGACGCATAAATAGGCTCCCGTATATGCTCAAACAGTTTGTGCACAAACTGAAAGTCGCACAAACCCACCTAAATATAGCCCGCAAAACGCGCTTGTTTATATCAAGATTCCTCCCTTCGCCCGTTAAACCGAGATGTACCCAATAAAACGACCCATCACTATATGAAGCAATACATTCAGTCATTCAATGTCCGATCCGCTTTTATCCTCACGAGGTTCGCGAGGGTGAGTGGATTTTATTCCATCCAACTCCGGGCAGCAGGATGGGGACAACCCGAACCGGTCGCCAACCAATTACAGGGCACACAGACACAAGCACAACCACCCAAGCCCATGCTCACACCTAGGGACAATTTAGAGTTTCCAATCAGGCAGTCATGCAGGTCATCGCAATATTAATATGAAACAAACAACAAACAACACACACACAAAACGGGAGATAAGATGAGATGAGTTTGTTGTACTTCCTCCTACAACCTCTCAAATCACTATTACCTGTTCACATTCCAACAAACACACAGACAAACAAACAAACAATCAAAAAACAAACAAACAAACACCCATCAGGAAGCCACAACAAAGTAGCACGGTTAAGCACTGTGCATTTTTCCAGCGTTAAAGGGGATCGACATAACAACATAGACACACAAAATAAATGCCAAACAGGCGACAAAAAAACGTCATGCTAGTGTGCAACAGCTCATCGCTTTATCTTTTTTTTTTTCTAGCACTCTTCCAGCATGCAGAGTTCACACCATACACTGCTGCCAAAAGGCTTATCTATGCCACAACTGTCTTTGGTAAACACCACCTAGGGTGCGTGATACTCAAAAATGCCACTGTTGACCTTAAAACGTGCAGTCATACTAAGTTAACGAAGCCAATTGTAAATTATTCACACGTGACCCTGAAACGTGCTGATTAAAGCTGGAAGATTTTGCTCTTGTGACAAACGAAATTAGAAATCCAGCCTGTGTATGCACAAATGAGATGTGTCGTAAAATCTGACGGGTTTTTTTATGACTCAAACCAACAAGAATTTGTATGTTCGACGATAGCTTCAACTCTAGTCATTAAATTTCATAATGACGGAAGGCACAACACAATCCACGGATAGCAAAGTTGTAACAGAATTTTCCAAATTCATGAGACAAGACCATCATTCCTCCCACATCAGGAGCCGTGATGGCTCTTATCAGGTTTCAAGAGAAATGTGCATCTTATGAACGTAATCTAAAAAAAACATTGGAACATAATCGGAACATCCTGGCAATTAGCAGCATAACAGAAGCATTTATAAAACAAATAAGATAACTGAAACCCACAGACATTAACATTCACAAATCATCCAGATCAAGGCCTTCACTGTATACTTACACATTCTAACTCCTTCCAGAAAGTTAACAACGTCCCACACACGTCCACTGTTTACGACTTACAAACAACCATCTAAGCATCTCGTGACCTTCCGGCCCATTTCAACCTAAACACACGGTGACCTCCTCATTCGTAGCATCACTGTGTCAAACCTCACCTGCCTGTGCCTTTCTTTATTCTCAACATACTCAACTTCCATCATCACCTTACGTCTCACCATCAATATTTTCACTTGCCTGTGACCCACTATAAGTATCCAAAACTCTCTGTGTCACCACACCCATACTTAACCATTTTATTTCTTTACCTGATTTACACATACTTCATGTAGCGCCGGTTGAAATTATGAAGCTGAAGTGGTGTTAGGAATTATAATAAAAACAGTTTCAATTACAAGTACCGGTAATTATAATAGATGCCATACAAACCTTCTACACTGCAAAAGCCAGAAAACAAAACAAACAAGACTCCATGAGTCGCGCCAAGAGTCACGCTTATCTACACACCCACACGCAAAGACTAATTCAACACATGTTCGCAGACACAAGCCTACAGACAAACCAAAATATTCACCTTACTACCGCTCACAACCAAGTTAAGCACATCCAAACTTTTAATTTTGTCATCCGCGAGAAGACTTCACTCCATCCAAATATCGATACAGTATACACCATCAATTTACTGTCAAACAAGCCGCCATCCAAACTTGTTGCTCCTCAGCTCCATTTAGATGATATGATTTTCGCAGATCCTCCATTTCCTGGACAAATTGTACCACGTCAATTTTATGTGATGTAATGCCGTCTACGGCTTTTTTTTACATCTTCTTGTGTCCATGTTCTATAAACAAGAATGACAGGCGACTCACCTTTTATGTCTGGATCTGCAACTTCAATCATGGGAAAAGCGTCTCGTACCTCACTCCCGGATGAGTCAACCTTCGTCGCAGCAGGGGAAAAAACACTACTCCAATTTTTTGAAAATTCCACTCTGTAAGAGGGTGGAGAGGATGGTGGAAAAGGAGGAGATGTCGGAAGAGTCGGATATAACGGTGGTGTATTTTTCTATCCACGTATCTAAATGTTTTATCTTCGAAGGACATTGTCTCTCTACGAATCTCCAGTCCTTACATGTTAACTTCTTTTTGGGATCACCTCTCTCCATGGTCTTACTATTATGAACCCCCATTTGCGAATTAGGGGGTGGAACTTTGAGAATTTGAGAATTTTTTGTTTAGAGTCAGCGATTTACCTAGGGTAACTAGGCTGACTATTCCCTTGAACAGGGTGGCAATTTCTCCGACTGAGGTAATTTCCAACCTTCTACCACCACGGTGGCGGGAAATTCTTGCCTCTGCTTCCTCAGACAGTTGCCACAACAAATGTCCTGTTCAGATGAGGTAGCGAACCTCCACTCACACAGTTACACAGTCATACATTTATGCGCATTTAATTTGGTTTTATCCTATTACCTTGACCAGAGGTAACGCACTATATAGACATTATAAATGTCCCCACTTTGGGACGAATAAAGGATATCTTATCTTATTTATACCCGGGGTTTAACACACATTATTTACACACGGAGTTTAAGCACGTGCAGGACACCGTCGCCCTCATCAGTTTAGAGACTTGCACGGTCTGTATGCCTGATAGGGACTAGTATGGCTCAGGGCTTTACGGCTTAAAAAGACCTCGTCTTTTTGCCGGCGCGCAAACACTCAATCACCGTTGAAAGAGTTCCTTCTCAACAAACCCCTCTCAGGCTCACACAGGGTCTCGAACCAGGCGTTCGAACCAAACTACAACACCTGCCCTGAGAGTGTTTCAATTGAAAACGGGTTTAAAGACCCCGACCTCCGTCTTTACAAACCCGGCGCGCAAACACTCCTCGAGTGTCGATGCGGAGTTTAAGTACGTACAGGACACCGCCGCCCTACTTACCAAGAGTAGTCCTCTCTCCTCTGGGATTCGCGTCAACCCTCAGCCCCCAGACGAGGAGCCGAAACCCAGTCCCAGAAAGGGTGTCTTTGCCATGGCCACGGTCTTCCTGGCCGTCGACTCAGCGTCTGGAGGCGTCAGGTATGTTGCGATCCCGGACGAGCCCCCAAAAATGTCAGGTTGGTCCAAATTGACACTCAAGAATAACCTAAAGGAGGAGACAGGAGACTCGATTCTGGTACCAGGAGGGAATGAGGAGAAGCGTTCGGTTTCAGTTCTCCACACGTAACCCTAACGATCTCCCCCTTCACCTCCTCATTTATTGGGAAAAGCTACTACATAGGTGTGTCCAACCTAAAGGGTGGGGGCTGTTGAACACACACTGAACTTGTTTGACTATGTGTGTGTATGTGAGTGCAATTTACGTACATGTGTGCAAATAGACATAAACATCCCGTTGCAGCTGGTGTTGATGTCTCCATTCACGGTTCAGCCTTGCTCGCTGTTTAGTCTTAACAGTTATCTCTTCCCAGCCACGTCCTCGGAAAGGTGGTTGCGACCCTAACTTCTCACACAGTACAGCAAGCAAAAGTGAGCACATAATGAAGAACATATAATGATTATAGATGTGAGTAAATAATAAAGGATAAAACTTTATTGAAAGCATAAGCGTTCTTCATTGCAGGCAAAGCCAACTAATGATTGCAAGGATAAGCGTTCTTTGCAAGCAAAATCAAACTATACTGACAGGCAGAAGCATTCTTCATTGCGAGCATAAAATAACGACACGAGAATCAACCGAATAATACGTGAATGTATGATTACTAAACAATAATCAATCCAACACCTTACTAGTGAACTAGTGAGCGTTTTGTGGCTTACATGTTCACTAGTAAGCCTCAAAATGATCTTACGAGTGAGCTAAGGGGCGTTTTGTGGCTTACATGTCAACTAGTAAGCCTCAAAATGATCTTACTAGTGAACTAGTGGGTTCTTTTGTGGATGACATGTTCACTAGTAAGCGTCACAATGACCTTACTTGTGAACTAGTGAGCGTTTTGTGGCTTACATGTTCACTAGTAAGCGTCAAAATGATCTTACTAGTGAACTAGTGGGCGTTTTGTGGCTTACATGTTCACTAGTAAGACTCAAAATGATCTTACTAGTGAACTAGTGGGCGTTTTGTGGCTTACATCTTCACTCGTTAGCCTCAAAATGATCTTACTAGTGAACTAGTGGGCGTTTTGTGGCTTACATGTGAACTAGTAAGCCTCAAAATGATCTTACTAGTGAACTAGTGGGCACATTTATGGCCTTACATGTTCACTAGTAAGCCTCAAAATGATCTTACCAGTGAACTAGTGGGGGATTTGCGGCTTATATGTCAACTAGTAAGCCTCAAAATGATCTTACTAGTGAACTAGTGGGGATTTTGTGGCTTACATGTCAACTAGTAAGCCTCAAAATGATCTTACCAGTGAACTAGTGGGCACATTTATGGCCTTACATGTTCACTAGTAAGCCTCAAAATGATCTTACCAGTGAACTAGTGGGGGTTTTGCGGCTTATATGTCAACTAGTAAGCCTCAAAATGATCTTACTAGTGAACTAGTGGGGATTTTGTGGCTTACATGTCAACTAGTAAGCCTCAAAATGATCTTACCAGTGAACTCTTGGGCGTTTTGTGGCTTACATGTTCACGAGTAAGCGTCAAAATGATCTTACTAGTGAACTAGTGGCCGTTTTGCGGCTTACATGTCAACAAGTAAGCCTCAAAATGATCTTACTAATGAACTAGTGGGCGTTTTGTGGCTTACATGTTCACGAGTAAGCGTCAAAATGACCTTACTAGTGAATTAGTGAGCGTTTTGTGGCTTACATGTCAACGAGTAAGCCTCAAAATGATCTTACTAGTGAACTAGTGGGCACATTTATGGCCTTACATGTTCACCAGTAAGCGTCAAAATGATCTTACTAGTGAACTAGTGGGCGTTTTGCGGCTTGCATGTCAACTAGTAAGCCTCAAAATGATCTTACGAGTGAACTAGTGGGCATTTTGCGGCTTACATGTCAACAAGTAAGCCTCAAAATTATCTTACTAGTGAACTAGTGGGCGTTTTGTGGCTTACATGTTAACTAGTAAGCGTCAAAATGATCTTACTAGTGAACTAGTGGGCGTTTTGTGGCTTACATGTTAACTAGTAAGCCTCAAAATGATCTTACTAGAGAACTAGTGGGCACGTTTATGGCCTTACATGTCAACTAGTAAGCGTGAAAATGATCTTACTCGTGAACTAGTGGGCGTTTTGCGGCTTACATGTCAACTAGTAAGCCTCAAAATGATCTTACTAGTGAACTAGTGGGCACGTTTATGGCCTTACATGTCAACTAGTAAGCGTGAAAATGATCTTACTCGTGAACTAGTGGGCGTTTTGCGGCTTACATGTCAACTAGTAAGCCTCAAAATGATCTTACCAGTGAACTAGTGGGCGTTTTGCGGCTTACATGTCAACTAGTAAGCCTCAAAATGATCTTACTAGTGAAGTAGTGGGCACATTTATGGCCTTACGTGTTCACTAGTAAGCGTCAAAATGATCTTACTAGTAAACTAGTGGGCGTTTTGTGGCTTACATCTTCACTTGTAAGCCTCAAAATGATCTTACTAGTGAACTAGTGGGCGTTTTGTGGCTTACATGTTCACTAGTTAGCCTCAAAATGATCTTACTAGTGAACTAGTGAGCGTTTTGTGGCTTACATGTTAACTAGTAAGCGTCAAAATGACCTTACTAGTGAACTAGTGACAATTTGTGGCTTACATGTTCACGAGTAAGCGTCAAAATGACCTTACTAGTGAACTAGTGAGCGTTTTGTGGCTTACATGTTCACTAGTAAGCGTCAAAATGATCTTACTAGTGAACTAGTGGGCGTTTTGTGGCTTACATGTTCACTAGTAAGCCTCAAAATGATCTTACTAGTGAACTAGTGGGCGTTTTGTGGCTTTTATGTCAAATAGTAAGCCTCAATATGATCTTACTAGTGAACTAGTGGGCACATTTATGGCCTTACGTGTTCACTAGTAAGCGTCAAAATGATCTTACTAGTAAGCGTCAAAATGATCTTACTAGTAAACTAGTGGGCGTTTTGTGGCTTACATATTCACTTGTAAGCCTCCAAATGATCTTACTAGTGAACTAGTGGGCGTTTTGTGGCTTACATGTCAACTAGTTAGCCTCAAAATGATCTTACTAGTGAACTAGTGGGCACATTTATGGTCTTACATGTTCACTAGTAAGCCTCAAAATGATCTTACCAGTGAACTAGTGGGCGTTTTGTGGCTTACATGTCAACTAGTAAGCCTCAAAATGATCTTACTAGTGAACTAGTGGGGATTTTGTGGCTTACATGTCAACTAGTAAGCCCCAAAATGATCTTACGAGTGAACTAGTGGGCACATTTATGGCCTTACATGTTCACTTGTAAGCCTCAAAATGATCTTACTAGTATAGTAGTGGGCGTTTTGTGGCTTACATGTTCACGAGTAAGCGTCAAAATGATCTTACTAGTGAACTAGTGGGTGTTTTGCGGCTTGCATGTCAACTAGTAAGCCTCAAAATTATCTTACGAGTGAACTAGTGGGAGTTTTGCAGCTTACATGTCAACAAGGAAGCCTCAAAATTATCTTACTAATGAACTAGTGGGCGTTTTGTGGCTTACATGTTCACTAGTAAGCGTCAAAATGACCTTACTAGTGAATTAGTGAGCGTTTTGTGGCTTACATGTCAACTAGTAAGCCTCAAAATGATCTTACTAGTGAACTAGTGGGCGTTTTGTGGCTTACATGTCAACTACTAAGCCTCAAAATGATCTTACTAGTGAACTAGTGGGCATATTTATGGCCTTACATGTTCACGAGTAAGCCTCAAAATGATCTTACTAGTGAACTAGTGAGCGTTTTGTGGCTTACATGTTCACTAGTAAGCGTCAAAATGATCTTACTAGTGAACTAGGAGGCGTTTTGTGGCTTACATCTTCACTAGTAAGCCTCAAAATGACCTTACTAGTGAGCGTTTTGTGGCTTACATGTTCACTAGTACGCGTCAAAATGACCTTACTAGTGAACTAGTGGGCACATTTATGGCCTTACATGTTCACTAGTAAGCGTCAAAATGATCTTACTAGTGAACTAGTAGGCGTGTTGCGGCTTACATGTCAACTAGTAAGCCTCAAAATGATCTTACTAGTGAACTAGTGTGCGTTTTGCGGCTTACATGTTCACTAGTAAGCGTCAAAATGATCTTACGAGTGAGCTAGTGGGCGTTTTGCGGCTTACATGTCAACTAGTAAGCCTCAAAATGATCTTACTAGTGAACAAGTGGGCATTTTGTGGCTTACATGTCAACTACTAAGCCTCAAAATGATCTTACTAGTGAACTAGTGGGCACATTTATGGCCTTACATGTTCACTAGTAAGCCTCAAAATGATCTTACTAGAGAGCGTTTTGTGGCTTACATGTTCACTAGTAAGCCTCAAAATGATCTTACTAGAGAGTGTTTTGTGGCTTACATGTTCACTAGTAAGCGTCAAAATGATCTTACTAGTGAACTAGTGGGCGTTTTGTGGCTTACATGTTCACTAGTAAGCCTCAAAATGATCTTACTAGTGAACTAGTGGGCGTTTTGTGGCTTACATGTCAAATAGTAAGCCTCAATATGATCTTACTAGTGAACTAGTGGGCACATTTATGGCCTTACGTGTTCACTAGTAAGCGTCAAAATGATCTTACTAGTAAACTAGTGGGCGTTTTGTGGCTTACATCTTCACTTGTAAGCCTCAAAATGATCTTACTAGTGAACTAGTGGGCGTCAAAATGATCTTACTAGTGACTTAGTGGGCACATTTATGGCCTTACATGTTCACTAGTAAGCATAAAAATGATCTTACTAGTGAACTAGTGGGCGTTTTGCGGCTTACATGTCAACTAGTAAGCCTCAAAATGATCTTACTAGTGAACTAGTGGGCACATTTATGACCTAACATGTTCACTAGTAAGCGTCAAAATGATCTTACTAGTGAACTAGTAGGCGTTTTGCGGCTTACATGTCAACTAGTAAGCCTCAAAATGATCTTACTAGTGAACTAGTGTGCGTTTTGCGGCTCACATGTTAACTAGTAAGCGTCATAATGATCTTACGAGTGACCTAGTGGGCGTTTTGCGGCTTACATGTCAACTAGTAAGCCTCAAAATGATCTTACTAGTGAACTAGTGGGAATTTTGTGGCTTACATGTCAACTACTAAGCCTCAAAATGATCTTACTAGTGAACTAGTGGGCACATTTATGGCCTTACATGTTCACTAGTAAGCCTCAAAATGATCTTACTAGAGAGCGTTTTGTGGCTTACATGTTCACTAGTAAGTGTCAAAATGACTTTACTAGTGAACTAGTGAGTGTTTTGTGGCTTACATGTTCACTAGTAAGCGTCAAAATGATCTTACTAGTGAACTAGTGGGCACATTTATGGCCTAACATGTTCACTAGTAAGCGTCAAAATGATCTTACCAGTGAACTAGTGGGCGTTTTGCGGCTTACATGTCAACTAGTAAGCCTCAAAATGATCTTACTAGTGAACTAGTGGGGATTTTGTGGCTTACATGTCAACTAGTAAGCCCCAAAATGATCTTACGAGTGAACTAGTGGGCACATTTATGGCCTTACATGTTCACTTGTAAGCCTCAAAATGATCTTACTAGTATAGTAGTGGGCGTTTTGTGGCTTACATGTTCACGAGTAAGCGTCAAAATGATCTTACTAGTGAACTAGTGGGTGTTTTGCGGCTTGCATGTCAACTAGTAAGCCTCAAAATTATCTTACGAGTGAACTAGTGGGAGTTTTGCGGCTTACATGTCAACAAGGAAGCCTCAAAATTATCTTACTAATGAACTAGTGGGCGTTTTGTGGCTTACATGTTCACTAGTAAGCGTCAAAATGACCTTACTAGTGAATTAGTGAGCGTTTTGTGGCTTACATGTCAACTAGTAAGCCTCAAAATGATCTTACTAGTGAACTAGTGGGCGTTTTGTGGCTTACATCTTCACTCGTAAGCCTCAAAATGATCTTACTAGTGAACTAGTGGGCGTTTGTGGCTTACATGTCAACTAGTAAGCCTCAAAATGATCTAACTAGTGAACTAGTGGGCGTTTTGTGGCTTAAATGTTCACTAGTAAGCCTCAAAATGATCTTACCAGTGAACTAGTGGGCGTTTTGCGGCTTGCACGTACACTAGTAAGCCTCAAAATGATCTTACGAGTGAACTAGTGGGCGTTTTGCGGCTTACATGTCAACTAGTAAGCCTCAAAATGATCTTACTAGTGAACTAGTGGGGATTTTGTGGCTTACATGTCAACTAGTAAGCCCCAAAATGATCTTACGAGTGAACTAGTGGGCACATTTATGGCCTTACATGTTCACTTGTAAGCCTCAAAATGATCTTACTAGTATAGTAGTGGGCGTTTTGTGGCTTACATGTTCACGAGTAAGCGTCAAAATGATCTTACTAGTGAACTAGTGGGTGTTTTGCGGCTTGCATGTCAACTAGTAAGCCTCAAAATTATCTTACGAGTGAACTAGTGGGAGTTTTGCGGCTTACATGTCAACAAGGAAGCCTCAAAATTATCTTACTAATGAACTAGTGGGCGTTTTGTGGCTTACATGTTCACTAGTAAGCGTCAAAATGACCTTACTAGTGAATTAGTGAGCGTTTTGTGGCTTACATGTCAACTAGTAAGCCTCAAAATGATCTTACTAGTGAACTAGTGGGCGTTTTGTGGCTTACATCTTCACTCGTAAGCCTCAAAATGATCTTACTAGTGAACTAGTGGGCGTTTTGTGGCTTAAATGTTCACTAGTAAGCCTCAAAATGATCTTACCAGTGAACTAGTGGCCGTTTTGTGGCTTACATGTTCACGAGTAAGCGTCAAAATGATCTTACTAGTGAACTAGTGGGCGTTTTGCGGCTTGCACGTACACTAGTAAGCCTCAAAATGATCTTACGAGTGAACTAGTGGGCGTTTTGCGGCTTACATGTCAACAAGTAAGCCTCAAAATGATCTTACTAATGAACTAGTGGGCGTTTTGCGGCTTACATGTCAACTAGTAAGCCTCACAATGATCTTACTAGTGAACTAGTGGGCATTTTGTGGCTTACATGTCAACTACTAAGCCTCAAAATGATCTTACTAGTGAACTAGTGGGCACATTTATGGCCTTACATGTTCACGAGTAAGCCTCAAAATGATCTTACTAGTGAACTAGTGAGCGTTTTGTGGCTTACATGTTCACTAGTAAGCGTCAAAATGATCTTACTAGTGAACTAGGAGGCGTTTTGTGGCTTACATCTTCACTAGTAAGCCTCAAAATGACCTTACTAGTGAGCGTTTTGTGGCTTACATGTTCACTAGTAAGCGTCAAAATGACCTTACTAGTGAACTAGTGGGCACATTTATGGCCTTACATGTTCACTAGTAAGCGTCAAAATGATCTTACTAGTGACTTAGTGGGCACATTTATGGCCTTACATGTTCACTAGTAAGCATAAAAATGATCTTACTAGTGAACTAGTGGGCGTTTTGCGGCTTACATGTCAACTAGTAAGCCTCAAAATGATCTTACTAGTGAACTAGTGGGCACATTTATGACCTAACATGTTCACTAGTAAGCGTCAAAATGATCTTACTAGTGAACTAGTAGGCGTTTTGCGGCTTACATGTCAACTAGTAAGCCTCAAAATGATCTTACTAGTGAACTAGTGTGCGTTTTGCGGCTTACATGTTCACTAGTAAGCGTCAAAATGATCTTACGAGTGAGCTAGTGGGCGTTTTGCGGCTTACATGTCAACTAGTAAGCCTCAAAATGATCTTACTAGTGAACTAGTGGACATTTTGTGGCTTACATGTCAACTACTAAGCCTCAAAATGATCTTACTAGTGAACTAGTGGGCACATTTATGGCCTTACATGTTCACTAGTAAGCCTCAAAATGATCTTACTAGAGAGCGTTGTGGCTTACATGTTCACTAGTAAGTGTCAAAATGACTTTACTAGTGAACTAGTGAGTGTTTTGTGGCTTACATGTTCACTAGTAAGCGTCAAAATGATCTTACTAGTGAACTAGTGGGCGTTTTGTGGCTTACATGTTCACTAGTAAGCCTCAAAATGATCTTACTAGTGAACTAGTGGGCGTTTTGTGGCTTACATGTCAACTAGTAAGCCTCAGAATGATCTTACCAGTGAACTAGTGGGCACATTTATGGCCTTACATGTTCACTAGTAAGCCTCAAAATGATCTTACCAGTGAACTCGTGGGCGTTTTGTGGCTTACATGTTCACGAGTAAGCGTCAAAATGATCTTACTAGTGAACTAGTGGCCGTTTTGCGGCTTACATGTCAACAAGTAAGCCTCAAAATGATCTTACCAGTGAACTAGTGGGGGTTTTGCGGCTTATATGTCAACTAGTAAGCCTCAAAATGATCTTACCAGTGAACTAGTGGGCACATTTATGGCCTTACATGTTCACTAGTAAGCCTCAAAATGATCTTACTAGTGAACTAGTGGGCGTTTTGTGGCTTACATGTCAAATAGTAAGCCTCAATATGATCTTACTAGTGAACTAGTGGGCACATTTATGGCCTTACGTGTTCACTAGTAAGCGTCAAAATGATCTTACTAGTAAACTAGTGGGCGTTTTGTGGCTTACATCTTCACTTGTAAGCCTCAAAATGATCTTACTAGTGAACTAGTGGGTGTCAAAATGATCTTACTAGTCACTTAGTGGGCACATTTATGGCCTTACATGTTCACTAGTAAGCATAAAAATGATCTTACTAGTGAACTAGTGGGCGTTTTGCGGCTTACATGTCAACTAGTAAGCCTCAAAATGATCTTACTAGTGAACTAGTGGGCACATTTATGACCTAACATGTTCACTAGTAAGCGTCAAAATGATCTTACTAGTGAAATAGTAGGCGTTTTGCGGCTTACATGTCAACTAGTAAGCCTCAAAATGATCTTACTAGTGAACTAGTGTGCGTTTTGCGGCTCACATGTTCACTAGTAAGCGTCATAATGATCTTACGAGTGACCTAGTGGGCGTTTTGCGGCTTACATGTCAACTAGTAAGCCTCAAAATGATCTTACTAGTGAACTAGTGGGCATTTTGTGGCTTACATGTCAACTACTAAGCCTCAAAATGATCTTACTAGTGAACTAGTGGGCACATTTACGGCCTTACATGTTCACTAGTAAGCCTCAAAATGATCTTACTAGAGAGCGTTTTGTGGCTTACATGTTCACTAGTAAGCCTCAAAATGATCTTACTAGTGAACTAGTGTGCGTTTTGCGGCTTACATGTTCACTAGTAAGAGTCAAAATGATCTTACGAGTGAGCTAGTTGGCGTTTTGCGGCTTACATGTCAACTAGTAAGCCTCAAAATGATCTTACTAGTGAACTAGTGAGCGTTTTGTGGCTTACATGTTCACTAGTAAGCCTCACAATGATCTTACTAGTGAACTAGTGGGCATTTTGTGGCTTACATGTCAACTACTAAGCCTCAAAATGATCTTACTAGTGAACTAGTGGGCACATTTATGGCCTTACATGTTCACGAGTAAGCCTCAAAATGATCTTACTAGTGAACTAGTGAGCGTTTTGTGGCTTACATGTTCACTAGTAAGTGTCAAAATGATCTTACTAGTGAACTAGTGGGCACATTTATGGCTTTACATGTTCACTAGTAAGCCTCAAAATGATCTTACTAGTGAACTAGTGGGCGTTCTGTGGCTTACATGTTCACCGGTAAGCGTCAGAATGATCTTACTAGTGAACTAGTGGCCGTTTTGTGGCTTACATGTTCAATAGTAAGCCTCAAAATGATCTTACTAGTGAATTAGTGGCCGTTTTGTGGCTTACATGTTCACGAGTAAGGGTCAAAATGACCTTACTTGTGAACTAATGAGCGTTTTGTGGCTTACATGTTCACTAGTAAGCCTCAAAATGATCTTACGAGTGAGCTAAGGGGCGTTTTATGGCTTACATGTCAACTAGTAAGCCTCAAAATGATCTTACTAGTGAACTAGTGGGTTCTTTTGTGGATGACATGTTCACTAGTAAGCGTCACAATGACCTTACTTATGAACTAGTGAGCGTTTTGTGGCTTACATGTTCACTAGTAAGCGTCAAAATGATCTTACTAGTGAACTAGTGGGCGTTTTGTGGCTTACATGTTCACTAGTAAGACTCAAAATGATCTTACTAGTGAACTAGTGGGCATTTGTGGCTTACATGTCAACTAGTAAGCCTCAAAATGATCTTACTCGTGAACTAGTGGGCACATTTATGGCCTTACATGTTCACTAGTAAGCCTCAAAACGATCTTACCAGTGAACTAGTGGGGGTTTTGCAGCTTATATGTCAACTAGTAAGCCTCAAAATGATCTTACTAGTGAACTAGTGGGGATTTTGTGGCTTACATGTCAACTAGTAAGCCTCAGAATGATCTTACCAGTGAACTAGTGGGCACATTTATGGCCTTACATGTTCACTAGTAAGCCTCAAAATGATCTTACCAGTGAACTCGTGGGCGTTTTGTGGCTTACATGTTCACGAGTAAGCGTCAAAATGATCTTACTAGTGAACTAGTGGCCGTTTTGCGGCTTACATGTCAACAAGTAAGCCTCAAAATGATCTTACCAGTGAACTAGTGGGGGTTTTGCGGCTTATATGTCAACTAGTAAGCCTCAAAATGATCTTACCAGTGAACTAGTGGGCACATTTATGGCCTTACATGTTCACTAGTAAGCCTCAAAATGATCTTACCAGTGAACTCGTGGGCGTTTTGTGGCTTACATGTTCACGAGTAAGCGTCAAAATGATCTTACTAGTGAACTAGTGGCCGTTTTGCGGCTTACATGTCAACAAGTAAGCCTCAAAATGATCTTACTAATGAACTAGTGGGCGTTTTGTGGCTTACATGTTCACTAGTAAGCGTCAAAATGACCTTACTAGTGAATTAGTGAGCGTTTTGTGGCTTACATGTCAACGAGTAAGCCTCAAAATGATCTTACTAGTGAACTAGTGGGCACATTTATGGCCTTACATGTTCACTAGTAAGCGTCAAAATGATCTTACTAGTGAACTAGTGGGCGTTTTGCGGCTTGCATGTCAACTAGTAAGCCACAAAATGATCTTACGAGTGAACTAGTGGGCATTTTGCGGCTTACATGTCAACAAGTAAGCCTCAAAATTATCTTACTAGTGAACTAGTGGGCGTTTTGTGGCTTACATGTTAACTAGTAAGCGTCAAAATGATCTTACTAGTGAACAAGTGGGCGTTTTGTGGCTTACATCTTCACTAGTAAGCCTCAAAATGATCTTACTAGAGAACTAGTGGGCATTTTGTGGCTTACATGTCAACTAGTAAGCCTCAAAATGATCTTACTAGTGAACTAGTGGGCACGTTTATGGCCTTACATGTCAACTAGTAAGCGTGAAAATGATCTTACTCGTGAACTAGTGGGCGTTTTGCGGCTTACATGTCAACTAGTAAGCCTCAAAATGATCTTAATAGTGAACTAGTGGGTTCTTTTGTGGCTTACGTGTTCACTAGTAAGCGTCACAATGACCTTACTTGTGAACTAGTGAGCGTTTTGTGGCTTACATGTTCACTAGTAAGCGTCAAAATGATCTTACTAGTGAACAAGTGGGCGTTTTGTGGCTTACATGTTCACTAGTAAGCCTCAAAATGATCTTACTAGTGAACTAGTGGGCGTTTTGTGGCTTATATGTCAAATAGTAAGCCTCAATATGATCTTACTAGTGAACTAGTGGGCACATTTATGGCCTTCCGTGTTCACTAGTAAGCGTCAAAATGATCTTACTAGTAAACTAGTGGGCGTTTTGTGGCTTACATCTTCACTTGTAAGCCTCAAAATGATCTTACTAGTGAACTAGTGGGCGTTTTGTGGCTTACATGTCAACTAGTTAGCCTCAAAATGATCTTACGAGTGAACTAGTGGGCATTTTGCGGCTTACATGTCAACAAGTAAGCCTCAAAATTATCTTACTAGTGAACTAGTGGGCGTTTTGTGGCTTACATGTTAACTAGTAAGCGTCAAAATGATCTTACTAGGGAACAAGTGGGCGTTTTGTGGCTTACATCTTCACTAGTAAGCCTCAAAATGATCTTACTAGAGAACTAGTGGGCATTTTGTGGCTTACATGTCAACTAGTAAGCCTCAAAATGATCTTACTAGTGAACTAGTGGGCACGTTTATGGCCTTACATGTCAACTAGTAAGCGTGAAAATGATCTTACTCGTGAACTAGTGGGCGTTTTGCGGCTTACATGTCAACTAGTAAGCCTCAAAATGATCTTAATAGTGAACTAGTGGGTTCTTTTGTGGCTTACGTGTTCACTAGTAAGCGTCACAATGACCTTACTTGTGAACTAGTGAGCGTTTTGTGGCTTACATGTTCACTAGTAAGCGTCAAAATGATCTTACTAGTGAACAAGTGGGCGTTTTGTGGCTTACATGTTCACTAGTAAGCCTCAAAATGATCTTACTAGTGAACTAGTGGGCGTTTTGTGGCTTATATGTCAAATAGTAAGCCTCAATATGATCTTACTAGTGAACTAGTGGGCACATTTATGGCCTTCCGTGTTCACTAGTAAGCGTCAAAATGATCTTACTAGTAAACTAGTGGGCGTTTTGTGGCTTACATCTTCACTTGTAAGCCTCAAAATGATCTTACTAGTGAACTAGTGGGCGTTTTGTGGCTTACATGTCAACTAGTTAGCCTCAAAATGATCTTACTAGTGAACTAGTGGGCACATTTATGGCCTTACATGTTCACTAGTAAGCCTCAAAATGATCTTACCAGTAAACTAGTGGGCGTTTTGCGTCTTACATGTCAACTAGTAAGCCTCAAAATGATCTTACTAGTGAACTAGTGGGGATTTTGTGGCTTACATGTCAACTAGTAAGCCCCAAAATGATCTTACGAGTGAACTAGTGGGCACATTTATGGCCTTACATGTTCACTTGTAAGCCTGAAAATGATCTTACTAGGATAGTAGTGGGCGTTTTGTGGCTTACATCTTCACTAGTAAGCGTGAAAATGATCTTACTAGTGAACTAGTGGGTGTTTTGCGGCTTGCATGTCAACTAGTAAGCCTCAAAATTATCTTACGAGTGAACTAGTGGGAGTTTTGCGGCTTACATGTCAACAAGGAAGCCTCAAAATTATCTTACTAATGAACTAGTGGGCGTTTTGTGGCTTACATCTTCACTCGTAAGCCTCAAAATGATCTTACCAGTGAACTAGTGGGCGTTTGTGGCTTACATGTCAACTAGTAAGCCTCAAAATGATCTTACTAGTGAACTAGTGGGCACATTTATGGCCTTACATGTTCACTAGTAAGCCTCAAAATGATCTTACCAGTGAACTAGTGGGCGTTTTGCGGCTTACATGTCAACTAGTAAGCCTCAAAATGATCTTACTAGTGAAATAGTGGGGATTTTGTGGCTTACATGTCAACTAGTAAGCCTCAAAATGATCTTACTAGTGAACTAGTGGGCCTTTTGTGGCTTAAATGTTCACTAGTAAGCCTCAAAATGATCTTACCAGTGAACTAGTGGCCGTTTTGTGGCTTACATGTTCACGAGTAAGCGTCAAAATGATCTTACTAGTGAACTAGTGGGCGTTTTGCGGCTTACATGTCAACAAGTAAGCCTCAAAATGATCTTCCTAATGAACTAGTGGGCGTTTTGTGGCTTACATGTTCACTAGTAAGCGTCAAAATGACCTTACTAGTGAACTAGTGGGCGTTTTGTGGCTTACATGTTCACGAGTAAGCGTCAAAATGATCTTACTAGTGAACTAGTGGGCGTTTTGCGGCTTGCATGTCAACTAGTAAGCATCAAAATGATCTTACGAGTGAACTAGTGGGCGTTTTGCGGCTTACATGTCAACAAGTAAGCCTCATAATGATCTTACTAATGAACTAGTGGGCGTTTTGCGGCTTACATGTCAACTAGTAAGCCTCACAATGATCTTACTAGTGAACTAGTGGGCATTTTGTGGCTTACATGTCAACTACTAAGCCTCAAAATGATCTTACTAGTGAACTAGTGGGCACATTTATGGCCTTACATGTTCACTAGTAAGCCTCAAAATGATCTTACTAGTGAACTAGTGAGCGTTTTGTGGCTTACATGTTCACTAGTAAGTGTCAAAATGACCTTACTAGTGAACTAGTGAGTGTTTTGTGGCTTACATGTTCACTAGTAGGCGTCAAAATGATCTTACTAGTGAACTAGTGGGCACATTTATGGCCTTACATGTTCACTAGTAAGCCTCAAAATGATCTTACTAGTGAACTAGTGGGCGTTCTGTGGCTTACATGTTCACGGGTAAGCGTCAAAATGACCTTACTAGTGAACTAGTGACAATTTGTGGCTTACATGTTCACGAGTAAGCGTCAAAATGACCTTACTAGTGAACTAGTGGGCGTTTTGTGGCTTACATGTTCACTAGTAAGCCTCAAAATGATCTTACTAGTGAACTAGTGGGCGTTTTGTGACTTACATGTCAAATAGTAAGCCTCAATATGATCTTACTAGTGAACTAGTGGGCACATTTATGGCCTTACGTGTTCACTAGTAAGCGTCAAAATGATCTTACTAGTAAACGAGTGGGCGTTTTGTGGCTTACATCTTCACTTGTAAGCCTCAAAATGATCTTACTAGTGAACTAGTGGGCGTTTTGTGGCTTACATGTCAACTAGTTAGCCTAAAAATGATCTTACCAGTGAACTAGTGGGCGTTGTGCGGCTTACATGTCAACTAGTAAGCCTCAAAATGATCTTACTAGTGAACTATTGGGTATTTTGTGGCTTACATGTCAACTAGTAAGCCCCAAAATGATCTTACGAGTGAACTAGTGGGAACATTGATGGCCGTACATGTTCACTTGTAAGCCTCAAAATGATCTTACTAGTATACTAGTGGGCGTTTTGTGGCTTACATGTTCACGAGTAAGCGTCAAAATGATCTTACTAGTGAACTAGTGGGTGTTTTGCCGCTTGCATGTCAACTAGTAAGCCTCAAAATGATCTTACGAGTGAACTAGTGGGAGTTTTGCGGCTTACATGTCAACAAGTAAACCTCAAAATGATCTTTTTAATGAACTAGTGGGCGTTTTGTGGCTTACATGTTCACTAGTAAGCGTCAAAATGACCTTACTAGTGAATTAGTGAGCGTTTTGTGGCTTACATGTCAACTAGTAAGCCTCAAAATGATCTTACTAGTGAACTAGTGGGCGTTTTGTGGCTTACATCTTCACTCGTAAGCCTCAAAATGATCTTACTAGTGAACTAGTGGGCGTTTGTGGCTTACATGTCAACTAGTAAGCCTCAAAATGATCTTACTAGTGAACTAGTGACAATTTGTGGCTTACATGTTCACGAGTAAGCGTCAAAATGACCTTACTAGTGAACTAGTGGGCGTTTTGTGGCTTACATGTTCACTAGTAAGCCTCAAAATGATCTTACTAGTGAACTAGTTGGCGTTTTCTGGCTTACATGTTCACTAGTAAGCCTCAAAATGATCTTACTAGTGAACTAGTGGGCGTTTTGTGACTTACATGTCAAATAGTAAGCCTCAATATGATCTTACTAGTGAACTAGTGGGCACATTTATGGCCTTACGTGTTCACTAGTAAGCGTCAAAATGATCTTACTAGTAAACGAGTGGGCGTTTTGTGGCTTACATCTTCACTTGTAAGCCTCAAAATGATCTTACTAGTGAACTAGTGGGCGTTTTGTGGCTTACATGTCAACTAGTTAGCCTCAAAATGATCTTACCAGTGAACTAGTGGGCGTTTTGCGGCTTACATGTCAACTAGTAAGCCTCAAAATGATCTTACTAGTGAACTCGTGGGGATTTTGTGGCTTACATGTCAACTAGTAAGCCCCAAAATGATCTTACGAGTGAACTAGTGGGAACATTGATGGCCGTACATGTTCACTTGTAAGCCTCAAAATGATCTTACTAGTATACTAGTGGGCGTTTTGTGGCTTACATGTTCACGAGTAAGCGTCAAAATGATCTTACTAGTGAACTAGTGGGTGTTTTGCGGCTTACATGTCAACAAGTAAACCTCAAAATGATCTTACTAATGAACTAGTGGGCGTTTTGTGGCTTACATGTTCACTAGTAAGCGTCAAAATGACCTTACTAGTGAATTAGTGAGCGTTTTGTGGCTTACATGTCAACTAGTAAGCCTCAAAATGATCTTACTAGTGAACTAGTGGGCGTTTTGTGGCTTACATCTTCACTCGTAAGCCTCAAAATGATCTTACTAGTGAACTAGTGGGCGTTTGTGGCTTACATGTCAACTAGTAAGCCTCAAAATGATCTTACTAGTGAACTAGTGGGCACATTTATGGCCTTACATGTTCACTAGTAAGCCTCAAAATGATCTTACCAGTGAACTAGTGGGCGTTTTGCGGCTTACATGTCAACTAGTAAGCCTCAAAATGATCTTCCTAGTGAACTAGTGGGGATTTTGTGGCTTACATGTCAACTAGTAAGCCTCATAATGATCTTACTAGTGAACTAGTGGGCGTTTTGCGGCTTACATGTCAACAAGTAAGCCTCAAAATGATCTTACTAATGAACTAGTGGGCGTTTTTGTGGCTTACATGTTCACTAGTAAGCGTCAAAATGACCTTACTAGTGAATTAGTGAGCGTTTTGTGGCTTACATGTCAACTAGTAAGCCTCAAAATGATCTTACTAGTGAACTAGTGGGCACATTTATGGCCTTACATATTCACTAGTAAGCGTCAAAATGATCTTACTAGTGAACTAGTGGGCATTTTGCGGCTTGCATGTCAACTAGTAAGCCTCAAAATGATCTTACGAGTGAACTAGTGGGCGTTTTGCGGCTTACATGTCAACAAGTAAGCCTCAAAATGATCTTACTAGTGAACTAGTGGGCGTTTTGTGGCTTACATGTTCACTAGTAAGCCTCAAAATGATCTTACTAGTGAAATAGTGGGCACATTTATGGCCTTACGTGTTCACTAGTAAGCGTCAAAATGATCTTACTAGTGAACTAGTGGGCGTTTTGTGGCTTACATCTTCACTCGTAAGCCTCAAAATGATCTTACTCGTGAACTAGTGGGCGTTTTGTGGCTTACATGTCAACTAGTAAGCCTCAAAATGATCTTACTCGTGAACTAGTGGGCGTTTTGTGGCTTACATGTCAACTAGTAAGCCTCAAAATGATCTTACGAGTGAGCTAAGGGGCGTTTTGTGGCTTACATGTCAACCAGTAAGCCTCAAAATGATCTTACTAGTGAACTAGTGGGCACATTTATGGCCTTACATGTTCACTAGTAAGCCTCAAAAGTATCTTACCAGTGAACTAGTGGGCGTTTTGTGGCTTACATGTTCACGAGTAAGCGTCAAAATGATCTTACTAGTGAACTAGTCTGCGTTTTGCGGCTTACATTTCAACAAGTAAACCTCAAAATGATCTTACTAATGAACTAGTGGGCGTTTTGTGGCTTACATGTTCACTAGTAAGCGTCAAAATGACCTTACTAGTGAATTAGTGAGCGTTTTGTGGCTTACATGTCAACTAGTAAGCCTCAAAATGATCTTACTAGTGAACTAGTGGGCACATTTATGGCCTTACATGTTCACTAGTAAGCGTCAAAATGATCTTACTAGTGAACTAGTGGGCGTTTTGTGGCTTACATGTCAACTAGTAAGCCTCAAAATTATCTTACTAGTGAACTAGTGGGCACATTTATAGCCTTACATGTTCACTAGTAAGCGTCAAAATGATCTCACTAGTGAACTAGTGGGCACATTTATAGCCTTACATCTTCACTAGTAAGCCTCAAAATGATCTTACTCGTGAACTAGTGGGCGTTTTGCGGCTTACATGTCAACTAGTACGCCTCAAAATGATCTTACTAAACTAGTGGGCGTTTTGTGGCTTACATGTCAATTAGTAAGCCTCAAAATGATCTTACTAGTGAACTAGTGGACACATTTATGGCCTTACATGTTCACTAGTAAGCGTCAAAATGATCCTACGAGTGAACTAGTGGGCACATTTATGGCCTTACATGTTCACTAGTAAGCGTCAAAATGATCTTACTAGTGAACTAGTGGGCATTTTGTGGCTTACATGTCAACTAGTAAGCCTCAAAATGATCTTACTAGTGAACTAGTGGGCGTTTTGTGGCTTACATGTCAATTAGTAAGCCTCAAAATGATCTTACTAGTGAACTAGTGGGCACATTTATGGCCTTACATGTTCACTAGTAAGCGTCAAAATGATCTTACTAGTGAAATAGTGGGCACATTTATGGCCTTACATGCTCACTAGTAAGCGTCAAAATGATCTTACTAGTGAACTAGTGGGCACATTTATGGCCTTACATGTTCACTAGTAAGAGTCAAAATGATCTTACTAGTGAACTAGTGGGCGTTTTGTGGCTTACATGTTCACTAGTAAGCGTCAAAATGACCTTACTAGTGAACTAGTGAGCGTTTTGTGCCTTACATGTTCACTAGTAAGCGTCAAAATGATCTTACTAGTGAACTAGTAGGCGTTTTGTGGCTTACATCTTCACTAGTAAGCCTCAAAATGACTTTACTAGTGAACTAGTGGGCGTTTTGTGGCTTACATGTCAACTAGTAAGCCTCAAAATGATCTTACGAGTGAGCTAAGGGGCGTTTTGTGGCTTACATGTCAACCAGTAAGCCTCAAAATGATCTTACTAGTGAACTAGTGGGCACATTTATGGCCTTACATGTTCACTAGTAAGCCTCAAAAGTATCTTACCAGTGAACTAGTGGGCGTTTTGTGGCTTACATGTTCACGAGTAAGCGTCAAAATGATCTTACTAGTGAACTAGTCGGCGTTTTGCGGCTTACATGTCAACAAGTAAACCTCAAAATGATCTTACTAATGAACTAGTGGGCGTTTTGTGGCTTACATGTTCACTAGTAAGCGTCAAAATGACCTTACTAGTGAATTAGTGAGCGTTTTGTGGCTTACATGTCAACTAGTAAGCCTCAAAATGATCTTACTAGTGAACTAGTGGGCACATTTATGGCCTTATATGTTCACTAGTAAGCGTCAAAATGATCTTACTAGTGAACTAGTGGGCGTTTTGTGGCTTACATGTCAACTAGTAAGCCTCAAAATTATCTTACTAGTGAACTAGTGGGCACATTTATAGCCTTACATCTTCACTAGTAAGCCTCAAAATGATCTTACTCGTGAACTAGTGGGCGTTTTGCGGCTTACATGTCAACTAGTACGCCTCAAAATGATCTTACTAGTGGGCGTTTTGTGGCTTACATGTCAATTAGTAAGCCTCAAAATGATCTTACTAGTGAACTAGTGGGCACATTTATGGCCTTACATGTTCACTAGTAAGCGTCAAAATGATCCTACTAGTGAACTAGTGGGCACATTTATGGCCTTACATGTTCACTAGTAAGCGTCAAAATGATCTTACTAGTGAACTAGTGGGCATTTTGTGGCTTACATGTCAACTAGTAAGCCTCAAAATGATCTTACTAGTGAACTAGTGGGCGTTTTGCTGCTTACATGTCAACTAGTAAGCCTCAAAATGATCTTACTAGTGAACTAGTGGGCACATTTATGGCCTTACATGTTCACTAGTAAGCGTCAAAATGATCTTACTAGTGAACTAGTGGGCACATTTATGGCCTTACATGCTCACTAGTAAGCGTCAAAATGATCTTACTAGTGAACTAGTGGGCACATTTATGGCCTTACATGTTCACTAGTAAGAGTCAAAATGATCTTACTAGTGAACTAGTGGGCGTTTTGTGGCTTACATGTTCACTAGTAAGCGTCAAAATGACCTTACTAGTGAACTAGTGAACGTTTTGTGCCTTACATGTTCACTAGTAAGCGTCAAAATGATCTTACTAGTGAACTAGTAGGCGTTTTGTGGCTTACATCTTCACTAGTAAGCCTCAAAATGACCTTACTAGTGAACTAGTGGGCACATTTATGGCCTTACATGCTCACTAGTAAGCGTCAAAATGATCTTACTAGTGAACTAGTGGGCACATTTATGGCCTTACATGTTCACTAGTAAGAGTCAAAATGATCTTACTAGTGAACTAGTGGGCGTTTTGTGGCTTACATGTTCACTAGTAAGCGTCAAAATGACCTTACTAGTGAACTAGTGAGCGTTTTGTGCCTTACATGTTCACTAGTAAGCGTCAAAATGATCTTACTAGTGAACTAGTAGGCGTTTTGTGGCTTACATCTTCACTAGTAAGCCTCAAAATGACCTTACTAGTGAGCGTTTTGTGGCTTACATGTTCACTAGTAAGCGTCAAAATGACCTTACTAGTGAACTAGTGGGCACATTTATGGCCTTACATGTTCACTAGTAAGCGTCAAAATGATCTTACTAGTGACCTAGTGGGCACATTTATGGCCTTACATGTTCACTAGTAAGCATAAAAATGATCTTACTAGTGAACTAGTGGGCGTTTTGCGGCCTACATGTCAACTAGTAAGTCTCAAAATGATCTTACTAGTGAACTAGTGGGCACATTTATGACCTAACATGTTCACTAGTAAGCGTCAAAATGATCTTACTAGTGAACTAGTAGGTGTTTTGCGGCTTACATGTCAACTAGTAAGCCTCAAAATGATCTTACTAGTGAACTAGTGTGCGTTTTGCGGCTTACATGTTCACTAGTAAGAGTCAAAATGATCTTACGAGTGAGCTAGTGGGCGTTTTGCGGCTTACATGTCAACTAGTAAGCCTCAAAATGATCTTACGAGTGAACTAGTGAGCGTTTTGTGGCTTACATGTTCACTAGTAAGTGTCAAAATTACCTTACTAGTGAACTAGTGAGTGTTTTGTGGCTTACATGTTCACTAGTAGGCGTCAAAATGATCTTACTAGTGAACTAGTGAGCGTTTTGTGGCTTACATGTTCACTAGTAAGCGTCAAAATGACCTTACTAGTGAACTAGTGAGTGTTTTGTGGCTTACATGTTCACTAGTAAGCGTCAAAATGATCTTACCAGTGAACTAGTGGGCGTTTTGCGGCTTACATGTCAACTAGTAAGCCTCAAAATGATCTTACTAGTGAACTAGTGGGCATTTTGTGGCTTGCATGTCAACCAGTAAGCCTCAAAATGATCTTACTAGTGAACAAGTGGGCACATTTATGGCCTTACATGTTCACTAGTAAGCGTCAAAATGATCTTACTAGTGAACCAGTGGGCGTTTTGTGGCTTACATCTTCACTAGTAAGCCTCAAAATGATCTTACGAGTGAACTAGTGGGCGTTTTGTGGCTTACATGTCAACTAGTAAGCCTCAAAACGATCTTATTAGTGAACTAGTGGGCACATTTATGGCCTTACATGTTCACTAGTAAGCGTCAAAATGATCTTACTAGTGAACTAGTATTTATTTGTATTTTTTTTAGCATTACTACTATGCATACAGTGCATCATCCTATGTATGTTTGCCTGCTCTAATTCCTGATAGCCAAGCAGAGCTGCTCCTGTTCCCTTTATGTGTGCTTAACATTTTGTAATGCATATTCTACTTGGCAGTATTTTTCTTTATTTTCAAGTTCAACATTAGATGTTTTATTTTTACGTCACATGTTAAATTTACCTTGAGCATTGTAAAAAGTGGTTTCATTTAATTTCTAAAACTCAATTGAAAATGTTTCGATATAATATCCTCATCAAACACACCAGTCTTTTTTGTCTCTTATCTGTGACAAGCATGCACATACACTCATCCTGGGATTTGCTCTTTCTTATTAAATCTTGTTAATTACTTTGCACTTTGTGAATGTTTTACAAGATAACCAGCACAAACTAAAACCAACCAGCAAACATACATGCTCACCTTGGTGAGTTTTACCAGGTCACCATACTAGTACATACTGCCACTAAATGGATAGCGGAAAACAAAAAAAGGCCCATTTATCACTACACTATAAATGGGCTATAGTGTTGACGGTGAGTCTTTGTAAATGGTTGTCTGTCTCTGAGTCCTAAAACAGTGTATGGTTTATGAAATAAATATATTTTTTCCCAATTGCAAAGCAGAGACAATCTTTTTTTTTTACAACTGAGACTGTTACGGCTTTGTAATACACATTTCCCTTTGTATATGGGGAGTCACTATTTTTCATGTCATCAAAGGGATTAAAGCCTACTCCAATAATTTAGTCATTCAAACTTGCATCATAAACTGAACTTTCTTGCTGTGGAAAAAAAATACCACAAACCACAGGCAGCATTGTGACTTTCCCAATTTTCTTTTCATAAAATGACAACTAGTCAAACTAAAACAATGCCCTAAGTAATTGGAATGCCATTGTCATTAAACCAAAAGATAGGTTTAGAGTAGGTAGAGTGGTTTCTGGTAGTGGTGGGTGTGTGTAGGAAATGGGGGTGTCCTTTTCAAATCGGCAGAAAAACATGTTTAGTTCATTAGCAAGACCCTTATTGTTCACTGTTTGGGGGGGGGGGGGCATTCTATAGTTAGTGATTGCTTTCAGGCCATTCCATACAGATGCAGAGTCTTTAGCAGATAACTGGTTTTTCAGACTCTCTGCATAGCTTCTCTTAGCGATGTTAACTTCCTTTGTCAATTGGTTTCGGGCGTGTTTGTACAGTGCCCGATCTCCACTTCTAAATGCAGCCTCTTTCTCTTTCCTGAGTTGCCCGAGTTTGGGAGTAAACCATGGCGGAAGAACTTCGTTGGTACACACATGTGCTCACAGAAACTGATGTATGATGTTACAGTGTCTGTGTATTCATCCAGTGTGCCCGTTGAAGTTTCAAAGACGCCCCAATCAGTGCAGTCTAAGCATTCTTGTAGAGCTAGCTTTGCTTCATCCGTCCATTTTTTTTCACAGTCTTAACAACCGGTTTAACACATTTGAGTTTCTGTCTGTATGTAGGTATTAAGTGGATTACATTGTGGTCAGAAAGACCCAATGCTGCACGGGCGACCGATCGGTATGCATTTTTTATTGTTGTATAGCAGTGGTCTAGAATGTTGCCTTCTCTGGTGAAACAGTCGATGTGCTGCTTATATCTGGGAAGTTCACGGTTAAGATGTGCTCTATTAAAATCGCCCAAAATGATCAGGGGTGACTCTGGGTATTTTAGTTCGAGTTTGTTTACTTGTTTGGCTAGCGTTTGTATCGCCGTGTTAGCGTTAGCTTGTGGCGCAATGAAAACACCGACTAGTAAAAAGGAGGTGAACTCACGTGGCGAGTAGAATGGCTTGCAGTTTAAAGACAGCGACTCCAGGTCCGGGCTGCAGTGTGCGTCGAGCTTCGTGACATCAGTGCACCATTCTTCGTTTATATAGAAACAAATCCCACCACCTCTCGTTTTCCCTGATAGCTCCGTGTCGCGGTCGGCTCGGAGAAGGCGGAAGCTGGGTAGATGTAGCGTGCAAAGGTTTTGTTGGTCTTTGTGAGAAAAAGTCCATCCATCTTAGTTGGCAGAGATCGTAGATTAGCAAGATGGATCGATGGGAGCGGGGTTTGAAATCCGCGCTGCCGGAGCTTAACGAGCACGCCGGCTCGCTTCCCCCTCCTCCGGCGGCGTTTCCATGCTCCGTACAGCGCAGCCGCTCCGCTCGCGATTAGCTCCGAAAAACCTTGTGGATTTTCGTGTGCTGGTGAAAAAAGACCTAGCGTAGCCTCCCCAATGCGCAGCAACTTTTCCCTCGTGTAAGTAAGCCGCTCAGGGTCGCCAAAAACAAACGAAAATGACAAAAACAGGGATAATACTAGGGAGCGTGTGACTGAGGCTGCCATACCTGTCGGCGCCTGATGGCTCCTCTGAAATGAAAGTGTGCCCATACATTAGCGTCGGCATATACGATGCGCTGATTGGCTCATTTGAATTTAAGGTGTGCCCATACCTAAGCGTCAGCATATACGATGCGCTGATTGGCCCATTTGAATTTAAGGGTGCCCATACCTAAGCGTCAGCATATACGATACGCTGATTGGCTCATTTGAATTTAAGGTGTGCCCATACGTAACCGTCAACACGCGTCTATCCCAATACATACGCATTCAAAATGCCTCGGACGAGTAGAGAGAGGGGGGCGGCGGGAGGGCAAATGATTTTATTTTTCATTTCAGACGACAACACAAGGTGCGTACATTTCGAATCCCGCACGCGGCTTTCGCGCACATGGCTAATTTGCATGCGCGCTGGGGCGTTCCGAGCCCTTGTCTGACAGTGCGTTGCAAGCTGGCGCGGTCGGAGCCGGGCAGCGGCGGCCATCGACCCGCCGCGCGCGGCGACCCGAAGGGCGCGCCTCGGACGATACCCGCCGTCGAACCCGAGCGTCGCGGGGAGCAAAAACGAGACGGCCTGCGCAACCCGAAGGGCGCGCCTCGGACGATACCCGCCGTCGAACCCGAGCGTCGCGGGGAGCAAAAACGAGACGGCCCTACACCCGCATAGTGCGCAGGATTTTCCAACAAACTGCAAGCCATTCTACTCGCTACGTGAGTTCACCTCCTTTTTACTAGTCGGTGTTTACATTGCGCCACAAGCTAACGCTAACACGGCGATTCAAAATTGAGGATTGTGTCCGGAAACAGACGCATGCGCGACGCCACAGTGTGCTCACAGCTTCAGCCCAGGAGAGCCGCACATAGACAATTAGACAAAACGAATCGCGGGAGGTTTCCATTGTGTGCAGTTCTGCTCCCTTCTACCCGGGGTTATTTTCATGCACCCCATTATTGATTGGTTGTGAGGAGTGTTGTTTTGTATAAGCTTGGCTTTACCATACTAAATGGGCATATAGCCCTGCTACCCATGATTCCCGTGCATGAAATCGGACCTTGGTCTTATTAAAAAAAACAAAAGTGGACCTTCAGCATTTCTAGTTGAGGACCACTGGCCCATTAGATCATGCTGCAACAGCGGATAGAGGTAACCTAAAAAATAAATAAATAAATAAATAAAAAACTTGAGTAACTTTTTAATGCCTTTGAAAATTATACATTTTTTAAAAAGTATTTACAGTATGTGAACTGAATAAAAAAGTTACTCATTAAGGTCAAAGTAAAATTATATATAATATGGTGTGGTCACTTAACAGTCCTGAGGTTGGTTGTTAGAATCCAAGCTTGGGCCTCCAGAAGTTTGCATGCCCTCTCCATGCTTTTCGGGATTTTATGCCAGTACTCTGGCTTCCTCCTGCATTCCAAAACCACACTTTTTGGGTTAATTGAAAACTAAAAACAAATCCTTAGGTGTGAATGGATGTTTGTCGATAAGTGCCCTGCAATAGAGACGCGGCCAGTCCAGGGTTTATCATGCCTAATCGGGATTGAGCTGTGATAGGATCCAGGTCACCTGTGACTCTCATGAGCAATATAGAGAATAGGTGAACGAATGTTACAGTTGTGTTTCCTTCAATTACACACCTTAGGCAAGTTAAAAAATCATTTCCAGAACATTTAAAAAAATGTTTTTACGGTGTTTTAACACATTTTTTAAATGATCAAACACAGTTAAAATGTATCATACAGTCTATTAAGAGAGACATATCAACAAATAAAAATATTTGTACTCATAACGACTCACAACGGCGATGATGAAGCAGCCATAACACAGTACAAGGCTGAAATAAAGGTGTTTTCTTTGTAAAAAAAATATGACCAACCTGGTGTTGAAATTGACCATTGAAAATGTCAAGTATGCATGAGCATATAGTACGTCTGCATATAAACATAGTCTCTGTGCTTTTGCATCGGTGACTTGTTATATTTCTCACAAACATCTTTTTGGGCAGGTGTTGGCTGCTTGTGTTTTTTTTTTCTGTTGCAAACCCGGGTGGCTCCGCCATTGTTGTTTTGGAACTGCAGTGCATCACCATGTCAGCAAGCCACCACTCCGTTAACATTGCATTCCATAGGGAAAGCATGAACGCTGAAGTAATCAGCAATGTTTGTGCTGTATCTCAAGAACACAATAGTCAATCAGGGACTGTATATATTTAAAAAAAAAATCCTCGTCTCACCCACCCTCGGGTGCTGTCTGTCCCTCATTCAGCTCGGGTCCTCTACCAGAGGCCAGGAAGCTTGAGGGTTCTGCGCAGTATCCTTGCTGTTCCCAGCACTCCACATTTCTGGACTGAGATGTCCGATGTTGTTCCCGGGATCTGTTGCAACCACTCATCATCTAGTTTGGGGGTCACTGCCCCGAGTGGTCCGACCACCACAGGCACGACTGTCACCTTTACCTTCCAGGCTCTCTCCAGCTCCTCTCTGAGCCCTTGGGATTTCTCGAGTTTCTCGTGTTCCTTCTTTCTGATGTTTCCATCACTTGGGACCGCTACATCCACTACAACGGCTTTCCTCTGCCCTTTATCTATGATCAGGATATCTGGTTGGTTCGCCATTACCATCTTGTCAGTCTGGATCTGGAAGTCCCACAGGATCTTCGCTCTGTCATTCTCCACCACCTTCGGAGGTGTTTCCCATTTTGACCTTGGGGTGTCCAGTCCATACTCTGCACAGATGTTTCGGTAGACTATGCCAGCCACCTGGTTATGGCGTTCCATATAGGCTTTCCCTGCCAGCACCTTACACCCTGCAGTTATGTGTTAGATCGTCTCAGGTGCCTCTTTGCACAACCTACACCTTGGGTCTTGGCTGGTGTGGTATATCTAGGCCTCGATGGCTCTGGTGCTCAGGGCCTGCTCCTGAGCAGCCAGTATGAGTGCCTCTGTGCTGTCCTTCAGGCCAGCCCTCTCTAGAACTCTGATAGGACTTCTTGAGATTGGCCACGGCAGTTATTGTCCGGTGGTACATCCCGTGTAGGGGCTTGTCCTCCCATGATGGTCCCTCTTCCAGCACCTCATCTTCTGTTCCCCATTGTCTGAGACATTCTCTGAGTACATCATCCGTTGGTGCCTTCTCCTTGATGTATTTGTGGAGCTTGGATGTTTCATCCTGGACAGTGGCTCTCACACTCACTAGTCCCCGGCCTCCTTCCTTTCGGCTTGTGTACAGTCTCAGGGTGCTGGACTTGGGATGGAACCCTCCATGCATGGTATCAAGCTTTCGGGTCTTAACATCCGTGGTCTGAATCTCTTCCTTTGGCCACCTTATTTTTCCTGCAGGGTATCTGATCACTGGAAAGGGCATAGCTGTTTATTGCCCGGGTCTTATTCTTGCCATTGAGCTGGCTTCTTAGGACTTGCCTCACTCGCTGGAGGTATTTGGCCGTAGCCGCTTTCCTTGTTGCCAGTTTGAGGTTGCCATTGGCTTATGGTATACCGAGGTACTTGTAGCTGTCCTCAATGTCTGCTATTGTTCCTTCAGGGAGTGAGACCCCTTCAGTGCGGACTACCCTTCCTCTCTTAGTCACCATCCGACTACATTTCTCCAGCCCGAATGACATCCCGATGTCGCTGCTGTAGATCCTGATTGTGTGGATCAGGGAGTCTATGTCCCTTTCGCTCTTAGCAAACAGCTACATGTCATCCTTGTAGAGGAGGTGACTGATCGTAGCTCCATTTCTGAGGCGGTATCCATGGCCTGTCTTGGTGATTACTTGGCTTAGGGGGTTCAGTCCTATGCAGAACAGCAGTGGGGAGAGTGCATCACCTTGGTATATGCCACATTTGATGGACACTTGGGTAAGTGGCTTGCCATTGGCTTCAAGTGTGGTTTTCCACATCCTCATCAAGTTCGCAACGAAGGCTCTTAGGGTCCTGTTCAACTTATACATATCCAAGCATTCAGTGATCCATGTATGTGGCATCGAGTCGTAGGCTTTCTTGTAATCAATCCAGCCTGTGCACAGGTTGGTACATCGGGACCTGCAGTCTTGTGCGACTGTTCTGTCAACCAGGAGCTGATGTTTGGCTCCCCTGGTATCTCTACCAATGCCCTTCCGTGCTTCGCTCATGTATTGATCCATGTGTGCACTTATCTTAGCCGCAACATGAGCTTCCATGTTGTGGAGAGACAGGTTAATGGCCGATAGTTGGATGCGACTGCACCCTTTGAGGGATCCTTCATGATCAGTATCGTTCGCCCTTCGGTTAGCCATCCCGGGTATGTCCCATCCCTCAGCAGCTGGTTCGTTTATGCTGCTCGACGCTCATGGAGTGCTGTGAGTTTCTTTAGCCAGTAGGTGTGGACCATGTCCGGGCCTGGTGCTGTCCATTTCTTCATATCTGAGACTCTTTCCTGTATGTCTGCCACTGTTATGGTAACTGGATTCTGTTCAGGGAGGTGTCTGTGCTCCTCTCTCAGGGAGACCAGCCATTGTGCACTGCTGTTATGTGCAACCTCCTTCTCCCATATGCCTTTCCAGTACCTTTTAGGACCCTGCCACTGAGCGTACACTTTCGCAGGTTGTGTTGTGAACAGCCTGTTTATTCGTCTGGCCTCATTCTCTTTCGTGTACCGCTTTAGGCGGCTGGACAAGGCTTGGAGCCTTTGTTTGGCAGTTTCGAGTGCTTCAGGTATGGTCATCTGGATGTACCTCTCAGGTATCGGCCTTTTCATCACACCTCTCTGGGCCTCCGTCAATGGACTCACATCTTTCTGAGCCGCCTTGATCTTAGCCTCCAACCGTCTTTTCCATGGTCGGTAATGTATCTCATGACTTCCATGGTTGCTCTTATAGCCAAGCATCTCAAGGATCACTGATGCTGAAGCGCATATCAGTTCATTTCCGTGATTGTTACGGTAGGGTTCGCCCTCAGAGCTGCATTCACACTTTCCATGAGACTTTCAGGTGGTACTTCACATAGCCGTTGTAATCGGTTTCTAGGTTTCCCAGCTTTCATTCTTGCCATGATCTTAGCTTTCAGGTCAGTTGCTGCCTCGCTCAGCATTTCATTCATTCACAGCACTCCCAATCTCATCATCTGCATTCACTCTGGTATGAACTCCTCTGATCTGGCAGCCTGAGGCCCCTCACCATGGAACCTGCGTTGTACCTCATCAATCTCAAGTTGTGACAGCAGTTGCCGTTTGTGGATGTTGGAACACTGAGTTACTAGTTGTTTCGTGGTCACCCGTGACTGTGGGTTTTGAAGTAACCATTTAGCCCAGATTCTCTGCATGTAACCTCTCTGACTAGGCTTGCTTGAGTAGTAGCAGTAGTAGTAGTAGCCGAGGGGAGGGAGGCCGGGGACTGGTGGGTGTCGGCGCCGCTTTCTGGGATGGGACATCCGGGCTCCATGAATGCATCGGGGGGCGGGGGCTCCGGCGGGTGACGTGCTTGGAGAGTGTCTCGGACAGTGGGGAGCGGAGGGACGGGCGCTGGGGGGGGGGGGGGGTATCGTGGGGGGGCGGGCCCCTACGCGGGATGTGCCACCGGACCATGGCTGAGGTGGCTGATCTCAAGAAGTCCTATCGGTGGCTGGAGGGGGCTTGCCTGGGGGACAGCGCAGGGGCGCTCATCCTGGCTGCTCAGGAGCGGGCCTTGGGCGCCGGAGCCGTCGAGGCCCGGATGTGCCGCGCCGGACAGGACCCGGGGTGTGGGTTGTGCGGGGAGGCGCCTGGGACGATCCGGCACGTGGCTGCGGGGTGTGGGATGCTGGCAGGGGGGGCCTGCGTGGAGCGCCATGGCCAGTTGGCTGGCGTGGTCTGCCGAGGCATCTGTGCGGAGTGTGGACTGGGGGCCCCGGGGTCGGAGTGGCGGGCACCTACGAATGGTGGTGGAGGGTGGCGGAGCGGGGATCCTGTGGAACTTCCGGATCCAGACTGGCGGGATGATGGTGGCGAGTCAACCAGATGTCGTGGTCGTGGATGGGGGGCAGAGGAGGGCCGTTGCGGTGGATGTGGCGGTCCCAGGTGGTGGAGGCATCGGAAGGGGGGAGCATGGGGGGCTCGGGGGGTACCAGGGGCTCGGGGAGGGGCTGGGGAGGGCCTGGGGGGTGGGGGTGGCGGTCGTGCCTGTGGTGGTCGGGGCGCTCAGGGCAGTGACCCCCGGACTGGATGGGTGGTTTTCGACGGATCCCGGGAGCAGCGTCGGACATCTCGGTCCGGAGGTGTGCGGTGCTGGGAGCGGCGGGGGTACTGCGCGGGGCCCTCGGGCTTCCTGGCCTCTGGTGGAGGACCCGAGCTGAATGAGGGACGGGCACCACCCGAGGACACCTCCTATTGGCTCCATGATAAGAGCTCCACCCAGCAAAGAATTAACCCTTTTAGACCTGATTCTGAGCTTTCACAATTATTTACCGCCATTTGCGTAATATCTACAGTATACAGAAATTTGTGGTGTAGATGCGAATTTAGGAGAGCAGGACAATATATCGCATTGCAATTGGAGCAGCAGCTTGGTTGATGATGTCCCCAAACCGGCTCATCTATTATATTTGTCGTGCAATACAATGAAAATGAGCACAATTGCAAAACATAGGCTTCTTATATTTTAAAATAAAATAATCACATGTTTACCGTTCTGGGGTTTCTACAATCATGAATGGAGGCATTATTTACAGCAGGTTGACAGCAGTGTGATCGAGCAGATTAGATGGAGTAGAATTTGAATGGGGCTTCACTGATTTATTTCATACAATTCATATCTAAAACACAGTTGAAAAATATTTGATTGTTAAAATATTTAAATACAAGAACTATATCAAGAAATTAACAAAACATACAGTTTTTTTAATTAGGAGAAAAGTCTAAAAACATATCACAAATGACAAATGTTGTGCCTCTCCTCCTCCTGTTCTTCAATGAAGCTGATCACCCTCCAGCTCCCGTTAGAAACATCGTGCTGCTGAAGGTGTGCCGGCAGAATGGTTGTGATACAGGTGGTGCTGTGGACTCTCCCAGAAACGAGGACCTAGTTTAGTTGTAGATCCAGTAAAACATAGTGCAAATGTGACATTATTTATAATGCACAGTTACAGTCTTGTGAATATTAAAAAATGTACTTCATGTAATGCAGGAAGCGAATAATTCAAACGAACTAAGGCAGCAAACAGTAAGAGCAAAATCGTGTTCCAAACATTAACTTTAACTCTTTTTTAAATGTCAATTAGCTTGTGAGTAATAAGACAAAATGTGACTGTCAGACAGAGAACTGTCAGAGCAAACGGCAGATTTTGGAAAGTCCTGCCGAAATAAATCTGTACCCGACTGCGACTGTCAGCGTTGAACTGCCGCCATTGCTGTCAAAGTCAGACACATCTCCGAAATCGTTGGAGCAAATTTTTAAGCAGGCTTCATCTTGATAAATTGACCACGTATTTGACATTTACACCATAACGTTACCGCCTAAAATAATCGTAAAACAAAATTTTGTGTAACAACAAGAGTAATATGTACCCCATAAGCTTTTAAAGCGTCTGAAAGTTTTCTCCTCCGTTTTTGTTGGGGCTTGGCTCGAAATGCATCATGATTGGCTGCCCGAAGTCCACGTGTCTGTCGGACGTGCTCTCATTGGTCTACAATACCCTCACGGATGAATAAATACTCAAAGGGCTTGCCAGGCAAGCCCTTTGAGTATTTATTCCATATTGCCCACTAGTTCACTAGCAAGGTCATTTTGACGCTTACTAGTGAACATGTAAGGCCATAAATGTGCCCACTAGTTCACTAGTAAGATCATTTTGAGGCTTCTAGTGAACATGTAAGCCACAAAACGCCCACTAGTTCACTAGTAAGATAATTTTGACGCTTACTAGTGAACATGTAAGCCACAAAACGCTCACTGGTTCACTAGTAAGGTAATTTTGACGCTTACTAGTGAACATGTAAGCCACAAAACGCCCACTAGTTCCCTAGTAAGATCATTTTGACGCTTACTAGTGAACATGTAAGCCACAAAACGCTCACTAGTTCACTAGTAAGGTCATTTTGACGCTTATTTATGAACATGTCAGCCACAAAACGCTCACTGGTTCACTAGTAAGGTAATTTTGACGCTTACTAGTGAACATGTAAGCCACAAAACGCTCACTAGTTCACTAGTAAGGTCATTTTGACGCTTACTAGTGAACATGTAAGCCACAAAACGCTCACTGGTTCACTAGTAAGGTGATTTTGAGGCTTACTAGTTGACATGTAAGCCGATAAACGCCCACTAGTTCACTCGTAAGATCATTTTGAGGCTTACTCATTGACATGTAAGCCGCAAAACGCCCACTAGTTCACTAGTAAGGTCATTTTGAGGCTTACTAGTTGACATGTAAGCCGCAAAACGCCCACTAGTTCACTAGTAAGATCATTTTGAGGCTTACTAGTGAACATGTAAACCACAAAACGCCCACTAGTTCACTAGTAAGATCATTTTGACGCTTACTAGTGAACATGTAAGCCACAAAACGCCCACTAGTTCACTAGTAAGGTCATTTTGACGCTTACTAGTGAACATGTAAGCCACAAAACGCCCACTAGTTCACTAGTAAGATCATTTTGAGGCTTACTAGTTGACATGTAAGCCGCAAAACGCCCACTAGTTCACTAATAAGGTCATTTTGACGCTTACTACTGAACATGTAAGGCCATAAATGTGCCCACTTGTAGTGCTAGTGACATTACACTGTACTTGCATTAAATGCAAATAAGGATGATTACGAAAACATGTAACGGTATCCTATTGGCTGTACGTTTCAAAATAGTATCATCCCACCAGTCAGGGCTCATGATTTTGGAAATTCTGTGCCCACTTAGTTTTTTAAAACAACAATGGCGGACAGCGTCCTGAGACGTATTCGGCGAAGGTGCAGGGCAATAGAGAGTGCCTGTCGTCAAGGGTCTGCCGGTGAAAGTGAAGCACGCGCGATAAACATTTCAATTGCTAATTTAAGAAGAGTTATTGACCAGTTTAGCGCTGATACTATTCAAAATTTGATTCAAAGTCTAATAGATCTCCGATCTGTCATCATTGCGGGACCCGTTCCTAATGGTGGATGTGTTTGTTCCCGTGTGGCACATCGTTTGCACACAGGTAAAATGGCTACCATTTTTTTGTCATTGCTTTTTTGTATGTGTTTTTATTCGAACTACACACGGGTTTTACTGACGACTTGCTGTGACTTACCTTCTACCACCCTGTCAAACGTCGTTTTATACCAGTGGTTTTCCTGCAAATCAGTAGACTATTAAGTAACGCGATGGCTATACACTTATAAGCAATAACTAGTGATCTTTTAGTTATTCAATTATAAGTTTGAATTATTTTTTTCTTGAGTAAAATGGTTAGAGAAAATAGCTGCTCGCGCTTTTGAAGCTGCATATACTTTTATGTACATCTGTGTCTATATGCCTGTACTGTATACAGTACTGTATATAAAAAACACGTAGTGATTCATTTGCTTGAATTCCTTAATCCTTTTATTTCCATACTTTAGGTAGACGAGGAAGACCAGCACTTGACATTACAACGGATCAAATTGAACTGCTCCCCACTCAGGGCTTTACAGTGAGAGCCATCACGGAGATGTTGTGTTGTTCCTCTTCATATCTGCATAAAAAAATGAAGTTTTTTCAGATTTCAGCCAGAAATAGATTTACTCCCATTCATGATGTTGACCTGGAAGAGCATGTCAGAAGATTGCACAGCCAATTTCCCAGATCAGGCTCGGAAGCAAGTGTTCTGCTACATACTCTTGTCCCTTCATGTATATATCATTATATTCATTGTGAAAGTGTACTTTCTTTATTGTGTTGTTTTATGAACCTGTTGCAGATGATGAGGGCATACCTGCGTGCTGATGGTATTGTAGTACAAAGAAAAAGAGTTCGAGAAATCCTCAACCGTATTGAGCCAGCTGCTGCAGCCCAGAGATGGAGCCAGACTGTGGCTAGAAGAACATACTATGTGCCATTCCCCAATAGTTTATGGCACATAGATGGGCCTATGCGTCTCATTCGGTAATAAGGGATCATCTTATATTTGTACTTGTGGGAGCATTAGAAAGCCATATTGTATGGACAGCACAGATTAAATTGAATTTTATCATTTGTATATCCAAGTTACACAAACTCCAAATTGCCTCCATGTAGTCTTAAGTGCACAGCAATACCTTCTCTACCGAGATGATATTTCAAACAAGATATGAAACTTGATTGTTTTCTTGTATTTAATCATTATTCTTTTCATGTTTGTTTTACAGGTGGGGGTTTGTGACACACGCTGGCATTGATGGGAATTCCAGGCTAATAACGTACCTTCAACTGGAGCACAGACAACACAGCTTTGACAGTGTTTAAATATTTTGTCCAAGCCACCTGCCTGTATGGGTTACCCTCCAGAGTAAGATCCGACCATGGTGGTGAAAAGACTGGTTGCTCTTTTAATGAACCTACTGCAGGGACAAGAAACCAAAATTATTTCTAGCTCCAGCCAACACCCCCTCACAATTTACTCACACCTCCCATGGCCTGATTATCCACCAACAGGGGCCCTTTTTGGATTATCATTTTGGCATAGGAACTTTCCTTTCCTATCCTAACCGAGTGAGATGAGCCGGTAGCACCTGGAGCAAAGATCGTCTAAATTTTAATAATGCTTAGGAAAGGTTCTGACCATCCTTTACGAAAGGAAAGGAGATATATTATGCAGCAGGAATATTTAAAGGGGAAGTCTTTTTTATTTTCAATGCCTTTACAATCATACATTCTACGCACATGCACTGGTCTAAACATGGTATTCAGATTAATTTTACCTTTGTGGAATATGAATTATGCAGAAAATCTCACTTGTTTTTACCCAAATCAGGGGCCTAACATTTTGTACTTGCTATTGACCGAACAGTACATCACAGTTTCTGTGAGGACAAAAATTCTGGTTCTGTCACAGTCCACCGGAATCAGAAATTGCTTTCACATTGCGCAGCCGTAACTTGGGCCGATCACAAGTGCTGCTTAACTTGTTAAACTAAATGAAGAGATGCCTCCGTGCAATACTCAGAGTAAGATGACATTGTGTAAAGGAAGTGGCATGATTTATAGAAGTTAATGGAGTGCTGTGTCTGTCTCCTAAATACAATAAGGACTTTTTAAATGGCTTTTCAATGTTTCTTGCAGGGAAAAATGTACATCTATATATCCACTGTATATCTATAAAAAAAACTCCTCGTCTCACCCCTCAGGTGGTGTCCATCCCTCATTCAGCTGGGGTCCTCTACCCGAGGCCAGGAAGCTTGAGGGTTCTGCGCAGTATCCTTGCTGTTCCCAGCACTGCACGTTTCTGGACTGAGATGTCCGATGTTGTTCCCGGGATCTGTTGCAACCACTCATCATCTAGTTTGGGGGTCACTGCCCCGAGTGCTCCGACCACCACAGGCACGACTGTCACCTTTACCTTCCAGGCTTTCTCCAGCTCCTCTCTGAGCCCTTGGGATTTCTCGAGTTTCTCGTGTTCCTTCTTTCTGATGTTTCCATCACTTGGGACCGCTACATCCACTACAACGGCTTTCCTCTGCCCTTTATCGATGATCAGGATATCTGGTTGGTTCGCCATTACCATCTTGTCAGTCTGGATCTGGAAGTCCCACAGGATCTTCGCTCTGTCATTCTCCACCACCTTCGGAGGTGTTTCCCATTTTGACCTTGGGGTGTCCAGTCCATACTCCGCACAGATGTTTCGGTAGACTATGCCAGCCACCTGGTTATGGCGTTCCATATAGGCTTTCCCTGCCAGCACCTTACACCCTGCAGTTATGTGTTAGATCGTCTCAGGTGCCTCTTTGCACAACCTACACTTTGGGTCTTGGCTAGTGTGGTATATCTAGGCCTCGATGGCTCTGGTGCTCAGGGCCTGCTCCTGAGCAGCCAGGATGAGTGCCTCTGTGCTGTCCTTCAGGCCAGCCCTATCTAGAACTCTGATAGGACTTCTTGAGATTGGCCGCGGCAGTTATTGTCCGGTGGTACATCCCGTGTAGGGGCTTGTCCTCCCATGATGGTCCCTCTTCCAGCACCTCATCTTCTGTTCCCCATTGTCTGAGACATTCTCTGAGTACATCATCCGTTGGTGCCTTCTCCTTGATGTATTTGTGGAGCTTGGATGTTTGTGGCTTGGATGGCTTGTGTACAGTCTCAGGGTGCTGGATTTGGGATGGAACCCTCCATGCATGGTAACGAGCTTTCGGGTCTTAACATCCGTGGTCTGAATCTCTTCCCTTGGCCACCTTATTTTTCCTGCAGGGTATCTGATCACTGGAAAGGGCATAGCTGTTTATTGCCCGGGTCTTATTCTTGCCATTGAGCTGGCTTCTTAGGACTTGCCTCACTCGCTGGAGGTATTTGGCCGTAGCCGCTTTCCTTGTTGCCAGTTTGAGGTTGCCATTGGCTTGTGGTATACCGAGGTACTTGTAGCTGTCCTCAATGTCTGCTATTGTTCCTTCAGGGAGTGAGACCCCTTCAGTGCGGACTACCCTTCCTCTCTTAGTCACCATCCGAATACATTTCTCCAGCCCGAATGACATCCCGATGTCGCTGCTGTAGATCCTGATTGTGTGGATCAGGGAGTCTATGTCCCTTTCGCTCTTAGCAAACAGCTACATGTCATCCTTGTAGAGGAGGTGACTGATCGTAGCTCCATTTCTGAGGCGGTATCCATGGCCTGTCTTGGTGATTACTTGGCTTAGGGGGTTCAGTCCTACGCAGAACAGCAGTGGGGAGGGTGCATCACCTTGGTATATGCCACATTTGATGGACACTTGGGTAAGTGGCTTGCCATTGGCTTCAAGTGTGGTTTTCCACATCCTCATCAAGTTCGCAACGAAAGCTCTTAGGGTCCTGTTCAACTTATACATATTCAAGCATTCAGTGATCCATGTATGTGGCATCGAGTCATAGGCTTTCTTGTAATCAATCCAGCCTGTGCACAGGTTGGTACATCGGGACCTGCAGTCTTGTGCGACTGTTCTGTCAACCAGGAGCTGATGTTTGGCTCCCCCGGTATCTCTACCAATGCCCTTCCGTGCTTCGCTCATGTATTGATCCATGTGTGCACTTATCTTAGCCGCAGCATGAGCTTCCATGTTGTGGAGAGACAGGTTAATGGCCGATAGTTGGATGCGACTGCACCCTTTGAGGGATCCTTCATGATCAGTATCGTTCGCCCTTCGGTTAGCCATCCCTCAGCAGCTGGTTCGTTTATGCTGCTCGACGCTCATGGAGTGCTGTGAGTTTCTTTAGCCAGTAGGTGTGGACCATGTCCGGGCCTGGTGCTGTCCATTTCTTCATATCTGAGACTCTTTCCTGTATGTCTGCCACTGTTATGGTAACTGGATTCTGTTCAGGGAGGTGTCTGTGCTCCTCTCTCAGGGAGACCAGCCATTGTGCACTGCTGTTATGTGCAACCTCCTTCTCCCATATGCCTTTCCAGTACCTTTTAGGACCCTGCCACTGAGCGTACACTTTCGCAGGTTGTGTTGTGAACAGCCTGTTTATTCGTCTGGCCTCATTCTCTTTCGTGTACCGCTTTAGGCGGCTGGACATGGCTTGGAGCCTTTGTTTGGCAGTTTCGAGTGCTTCAGGTATGGTCATCTGGATGTACCTCTCAGGTATCGGCCTTTTCATCACACCTCTCTGGGCCTCCGTCAATGGACTCACATCTTTCTGAGCCGCCTTGATCTTAGCCTCCAACCGTCTTTTCCATGGTCGGTAATGTATCTCATGGCTTCCATGGTTGCTCTTATAGCCAAGCATCTCAAGGATCACTGATGCTGAAGCGCATATCAGTTCATTTCCGTGATTCTTACGGTCGGGTTCGCCCTCAGAGCTGCATTCACACTTTCCATGAGACTTTCAGGTGGTACTTCACATAGCCGTTGTAATCGGTTTCTAGGTTTCCCAGCTTTCATTCTTGCCATGATCTTAGCTTTCAGGTCAGTTGCTGCCTCGCTCAGCATTTCATTCATTCACAGCACTCCCAATCTCATCATCTGCATTCACTCTGGTATGAACTCCTCCTCTGATCTGGCAGCCTGGGGCCCCTCACCATGGAACCTGCGTTGTACCTCATCAATCTCAAGTTGTGACAGCAGTTGCCGTTTGTGGATGTTGGAACACTGAGTTACTAGTTGTTTCGTGGTCACCCGTGACTGTGGGTTTTGAAGTAACCATTTAGCCCAGATTCTCTGCATGTAACCTCTCTGACTAGGCTTGCTTGAGTAGTAGCATTCCAACAGAGCCATGTTATTGCATCTTGCCCATCTCCGCTCCATTTTTCATCAAGGTGCTCTGGTTCCCCAGCACCTGACGCAGACCTTGTTTGGCCGGGCGACCTCTGAGCTGGCATGTCATTCATTTTATTGTCTCTCATCATTGTATGAGGTACGCATTAGCGTGAAGGCTCTTGCCCAAGGACCCACACTGGATGGTGTTATGTGCTCATTTTTTGCCCCAAGCGGGACCCAAGCGAACCAGCGTCTCCCGTACGCCAAACCTTACCAACTGAGCTATCCAGCTATATATATAGAGACTGTGTGCGCGGGCCGAGGGGAGGGAGGCCGGGGACTGGTGGGTGTCGGCGCCGCTTTCTGGGATGGGACATCCGGGCTCCATGAATGCATCGGGGGCCGGGGGCTCCGGCGGGTGACGTGCTTGGAGAGTGTCTCGGACAGTGGGGAGCGGAGGGACGGGCGCTGGGGGGGGGGGACCATCGTGGGGGGGCGGGCCCCTACGCGGGATGTGCCACCGGACCATGGCTGAGGTGGCTGATCTCAAGAAGTCCTATCGTGGCTGGAGGGGGCTTGCCTGGGGGACAGCGCAGGGGCGCTCATCCTGGCTGCTCAGGAGCGGGCCTTGGGCGCCGGAGCCGTCGAGGCCCGGATGTGCCGCGCCGGACAGGACCCGGGGTGTGGGTTGTGCGGGGAGGCGCCTGGGACGATCCGGCACGTGGCTGCGGGGTGTGGGATGCTGGCAGGGGGGGCCTGCGTGGAGCGCCATGGCCAGGTGGCTGGCGTGGTCTGCCGAGGCATCTGTGCGGAGTGTGGACTGGGGGCCCCGGGGTCGGAGTGGGGGGCACCTACGAGGGTGGTGGAGGGTGGCGGAGCGGGGATCCTGTGGGACTTCCGGATCCAGACTGGCGGGATGTTGGTGGCGAGTCAACCAGATGTCGTGGTCGTGGATGGGGGGCAGAGGAGGGCCGTTGTGGTGGATGTGGCGGTCCCAGGTGGTGGAGGCATCGGGAGGGGGGAGCATGGGGGGCTCGGGGGGTACCAGGGGCTCGGGGAGGGGCTGGGGAGGGCCTGGGGGGTGGGGGTGGCGGTCGTGCCTGTGGTGGTCGGGGCGCTCGGGGCAGTGACCCCCTTACTGGAGGGGTGGTTGCGACGGATCCCGGGAGCAGCGTCGGACATCTCGGTCCGGAGGTGTGCGGTGCTGGGAGCGGCGGGGGTACTGCGCGGGGACCTCGGGCTTCCTGGCCTCTGTTGGAGGACCCGAGCTGAATGAGGGACGGACACCACCCGAGGACACCTCCTATTGGCTCCATGATAAGAGCTCCACCCAGCAAAGAATTAACCCTTTAAAACCTGATTCTGAGCTTTCACAATTATTTACCGCCATTTGTGTAATAACTACAGTATACAGAAATTTGTGGTGTAGATGCGAATTTAGGAGAGCAGGACAATATATCGCATTGCAATTGGAGCAGCAGCTTGGTTGATGATGTCCCCAAACCGGCTCATCTATTATATTTGTCGTGCAATACAATGAAAATGAGCACAATTGCAAAACATAGGCTTCTTATATTTTAAAATAAAATAATCACATGTTTACCGTTCTGGGTTTTCTACAATCATGAATGGAGGCATTATTTACAGCAGGTTGACAGCAGTGTGATCGAGCAGATTAGATGGAGTAGAATTTGAATGGGGCTTCACTGATTTATTTCATACAATTCATATCTAAAACACAGTTGAAAAATATTTGATTGTTAAAATATTTAAATACAAGAACTATATCAAGAAATTAACAAAACATACAGTTTTTTTAATTAGGAGAAAAGTCTAAAAACATATCACAAATGACAAACGTTGTGCCTCTCCTCCTCCTGTTCTTCAATGAAGCTGATCACCCTCCAGCTCCCGTTAGAAACATCGTGCTGCTGAAGGTGTGCCGGCAGAATGGTTGTGATACAGGAGGTGCTGTGGACTCTCCCAGAAACGAGGACCTAGTTTAGTTGTAGATCCAGTAAAACATAGTGCAAATGTGACATTATTTATAATGCACAGTTACAGTCTTGTGAATATTAAAAAATGTACTTCATGTAATGCAGGAAGCGAATAATTCAAACGAACTAAGGCAGCAAACAGTAAGAGCAAAATCGTGTTCCAAACTTTAACTTTAACTCTTTTTTAAATGTCAATTAGCTTGTGAGTAATAAGACAAAATGTGACTGTCAGACAGAGAACTGTCAGAGCAAACGGCAGATTTTGGAAAGTCCTGCCGAAATAAATCTGTACCCGACTGCGACTGTCAGCGTTGAACTGCCGCCATTGCTGTCAAAGTCAGACACATCTCCGAAATCGTTGGAGCAAATTTTTAAGCAGGCTTCATCTTGATAAATTGACCACGTATTTGACATTTACACCATAACGTTACCGCCTAAAATAATCGTAAAACAAAATTTTGTGTAACAACAAGAGAAATATGTACCCCAAAAGCTTTCAAAGCGTCTGAAAGTTTTCTCCTCCGTTTTTGTTGGGGCTTGGCTCGAAATGCATCATGATTGGCTGCCCGAAGTCCACGTGTCTGTCGGACGTGCTCTCATTGGTCTACAATACCATCACGGATGAATAAATACTCAAAGGGCTTGCCAGGCAAGCCCTTTGAGTATTTATTCCATATTGCCCACTAGTTCATTAGTAAGGTCATTTTGACGCTTACTAGTGAACATGTAAGGCCATCAATGTGCCCACTAGTTCACTAGTAAGATCATTTTGACGCTTACTAGTGAACATGTAAGCCACAAAACGCTCACTAGTTCACTAGTAAAGTCATTTTGACGCTTACTAGTGAACATGTAAGCCACAAAACGCTCACTGGTTCACTAGTAAGGTAATTTTGTCGCTTACTAGTGAACATGTAAGCCACAAAACGCTCACTAGTTCACTAGTAAGGTCATTTTGACGCTTATTTATGAACATGTCAGCCACAAAACGCTCACTGGTTCACTAGTAAGGTAATTTTGACGCTTACTAGTGAACATGTAAGCCACAAAACGCCCACTAGTTCCCTAGTAAGATCATTTTGACGCTTATTTATGAACATGTCAGCCACAAAACGCTCACTAGTTCACTAGTAAGGTCATTTTGACGCTTACTAGTGAACATGTAAGCCACAAAACGCTCACTGGTTCACTAGTAAGGTAATTTTGAGGCTTACTAGTTGACATGTAAGCCGATAAACGCCCACTAGTTCACTCGTAAGATCATTTTGAGGCTTACTCATTGACATGTAAGCCGCAAAACGCCCACTAGTTCACTAGTAAGGTCATTTTGAGGCTTACTAGTTGACATGTAAGCCGCAAAACGCCCACTAGTTCACTAGTAAGATCATTTTGACGCTTACTAGTGAACATGTAAGGCCATAAATGTGCCCGCTAGTTCACTAGTAAGTTCATTTTGAGGCTTACTAGTTGACATGTAAGCCACAAATCGCCTACTAGTTCACTAGTAAGTTCATTTTGAGGCTTACTAGTTGACATGTAAGCCACAAATCGCCTACTAGTTCACTAGTAAGATCATTTTGAGGCTTACTAGTGAACATGTAAGCCACAAAACGCCCACTAGTTCACTAGTAAGATCATTTTGACGCTTACTAGTGAACATGTAAGCCACAAAACGCTCACTAGTTCACTAGTAAGGTCATTTTTACGCTTACTAGTGAACATGTAAGCCACAAAACGCTCACTAGTTCACTAGTAAGGTCATTTTGACGCTTACTAGTGAACATGTAAGCCGCAAAACGCCCACTAGTTCACTAGTAAGATCATTTTGACGCTTACTCGTGAACATGTAAGCCACAAAACGCTCACTAGTTCACTAGTAAGGTCATTTTGACGCTTAAAAAAAAAGCCGGGCCGTCTTTTTTTTTAATCTCTCAATCTGCTGCCCGGCCGCCGAGCCGGCCCGCTCTCCGACGCCGTTAAAATTAATGGCCTTTTGCCTACTACACCGCCCTCTGGCGGACACAAGCGCTATTGCCGAGAATGAATGACGGGATTTTTCAATTTCATCTGCAAACTAAATACATGTTGAAATGTGTGCATAAGTCCTTTGGTTTAGGCGTGACACTCAATTTGAGTTTTATTGCTTTAAATGCATTTTCAGGCCGAGTTGTGCACGTTTTCTGAGCTTGAATGTATCTTTATGGGAATGAGTTGTATAGTCAAATTAGTCATCCTGAACTAAATAAATGTTGAAATGTGTGCATAAGTCCTTTGGTTTAGGCGTGACACTCATTTAGAGTATTTATTGCTTTAAATGCATTTTCAGGCCGAGCTGAGAAGGTTTTCAAAAGATGTCCTGATTCATGTTATGGTCTGTGTCGCCCTCTTCTGACCAATATCCGATATTGTCTCCGAGGCCTGAAACTATTTTCATTTATATGACTGTATAACTGTACTCTTCAGCCAATTATTCCATGACTCTTTGTTCTTGAACTAATTATAACTCAACGCGGGTAACATGACTATACTCAATTTCAGTTTTTATTGCTTTAAGTGCAGTTTCAGTCTGAGCTGAGCTCGTTTTCTGAGTTTGAATGTTTTTTAATAGGAATGAGTTGTGTGATCAAATTAATGCTCATTTAGGCTTCAGGAGGTCATCCTGAACTAAATTCATGTTGATGTGTGCGCATAAGTCCTTTGGTTGAGGCGTGACACTCAATTTGAGTTTTTATTGCTTTAAATGCATTTTCAGGCCGAGTTGACCACGTTTTCTGACTTTTAATGTATCTTCATAGGAATGAGTTGTGTGGTCAAATTAATGCTCATTTAGCCTTCAGGAGGTCATCCTGAACTAAATTCATGTTGAAATGTGGCCATAAGTCCTTTTGTTTAGGCGTGACACTCAATTTGAGTTTTTATTGCTTTAAATGCATTTTCAGGCCGAGCTGAGCACGTTTTCTGACTTTGAATGTATCTTTGTAGGAATGAGTCGTGTAGTCAAATTAATAGTCATTTAGGCGTCAGGAGGTCAACCTGAACTAAATACATGTTGAAATGTGTGCATAAGTCCTTTGGTTTATTCGTGACACTCAATTTGAGTTTTTTATTGCTTTAAATGCATTTTCAGGCCGCACTGAGCGTGTTTTCTGAGTTTGTATTTATCTACATAGGAATGAGTTGTGTAGTCAAATGAATGCTCATTTAGGCTTCAGGAGATCATCCTGAACTAAATTCATGTTGAAATGTGTGCACAAGTCCTTTGGTTTAGGTGTGACACTCAATTTTAGTTTTTATTGCTTTAAATGCATTTTCTGGCCGAGCTGAGTACGTTTACTGACTTTGAATGTATCTTCATAGGAATGAGTTGTATAGTCAAATTAATGGTCATTTAGGCTTCAGGAGGTCATCCTGAACTAAATAAATGTTGAAATGTGTGCATATGTCCTTTGGTTTAGGCGTGACACTCATTTTCAGGCCGAGCTGAGAAGGTTTTCAAAAGATGTCTTGAATCATGTTATGGTCTGTGTCGCCCTCTACTGACCAAATTCCGATATTGTCTCCGAGGCCTGAAACCATTTTCATTTATATGACTGTATAACTGTACTCTTCAGCCAATTATTCCATGACTCTTTGTTCTTGAACTAATTATAACTCAACGCGGGTACCATGACTATACTCAATTTCAGTTTTTATTGCTTTAAGTGCAGTTTGAGTCGGAGCTGAGCTCGTTTTCTGAGTTTGAATGTTTTTTAATAGGAATGAGTTGTGTGATCAAATTAATGCTCATTTAGGCTAGAGGAAGTCTCCTGAACTAAATACATGTTGAAATGTGTGCATAAGTCCTACGGTTGAGGCGTGACACTCAATTTGAGTTTTTATTGTTTTAAATGCATTTTCAGGCCGAGTTGAGCACGTTTTCTGACTTTGAATGTATCTTCATAGGAATGAGTTGTGTGTTCAAATTAATGCTCATTTAGGCTTCAGGAGGTCATCCTGAACTAAATTAATGTTGAAATGTGTGCATAAGTCCTTTGGTTTAGGTGTGACGCTCGATTTGACTTTTCATTGCTTTAAATGCATTTTCAGGCCGAGTTGAGCACGTTTTCTGAGTTTGAATGTATCTTCATAGGAATGAGTTGTGTGGTGAAATTAATGCTCATTTAGGCTTCAGGACATCAACCTGACCTAAATACATGTTGAAATGTGTGCATAAGTCCTTTGGTTTAGGCGTGACGCTCAATTTGAGTTTTATTGCTTTGAATGCATTTTCGGGTCGAGCTGAGCACATTTTGTGACTTTGAATGTATCTTCATAGGAATGAGATCTTAGGTCAAATTAATGCTCATTTAGGCTTCAGGAGGTCAACCTGAACTAAATACATGTTGAAATGTTTACATAATGTTTTGGTTTAGGCGTGACACTCAATTTAACTTTTATTGCTTTAAATGCATTTTCAGGCCGAGCTTAGCGCGTTTTCTGAGTTTGAACATATCTTCATAGAATGAGTTGTGTGATCACATTAATGGTCATTTAGGCTTCAGGAGGTCAACCTGAACTTAATACATGTTGAAGTGTGTGCATGAGTTGTCTGATCAAATTAATGGTCATTTAGGCTTCAGGTGGTCATCCTGAACAAAATACATGTTGAAATGTTTACATAATGTTTTGGTTTAGCCGTGACACTCAATTTGAGTTTTATTTATTTTAAATGCATTTTCAGGCCGAGCTGAGCACGTTTTTTGACTTGGAATGTATCTTCATGGGACTGAGTTGTGTGATCAAATTAAAGGTGAGTTAGGCTTCAGGAAGACATCCTGAACTAAATTCATGTTGAAATGTGTGCATAAGTCCTTTGGCTTAGGCGTGACGCTCAACTTGAGTTTTTATTGCTTTAAATGCATTTTCAGGCCGAGCTGAGCACGTTTTCATAGTTTGAATGTATCTTCATAGGAATGAGTTCTGTGGTCAAATTATTGCTCATTTAGGCTTCAGGGGGTCATCCTGAACAAAATACATGTTGAAGTGTGTGAATAAGTCCTTTGGTTTAGGCGTTACACTCAATTAGAATTTTTATTGCTTTAAATGCATTTTCAGGCTGAGCTGAGCACGTTTTTTGATAATGAATGTATCTTCATAGGAATGAGTTGTGTGGTCAAAGTAATGCTCATTTAGGCTTCAGGAGGTTAACCTGAACTAAATACGTGTTGAAATGTGTACATAAAACCTTTGGTTTACGCGTGACACTCAATTTGAGTTTTATTTATTTTAAATGCATTTTCAGGCCGAGGTGAGCACATTTTCTGACTTTAAATGTATCTTCATAGGAATGAGTTGTGTGGTCAAATTAATGCTCATTTAGGCTTCAGGAGGTCAACCTGAACTAAATACGTGTTGAAATGTGTGCATAAAACCCTTGGTTTACGTGTGACACTCAATTTGAGTTTTATTTATTTTAAATGCATTTTCAGGCCGAGCTGAGCACATTTTCTTACTTTGAATGTATATTCATAGGAATGAGTTGTGTGGTCAAATTAATGCTCATTTAGGCTTCAGGAGGTCAACCTGAACTAAATACATGTTGAAGTGTGTGCATAAGTCATTTGGTTTTGGCGTTACACTCAATTAGAAATTTTATTGCTTTAAATGCATTTTCAGTCCGAGCTGAGCACGTTTTTTCATTTTGAATGTATCTTCATAGGAATGAGTTGCGTAGTCAAATTAATTGTCATTTAGGCTTCAGGAGGTCAACCTGAACTAAATACGTGTTGAAATGTGTGCATAAAACCTTTGGTTTACGCGTGACACTCAATTTGAATTTTATTTATTTTAAATGCATTTTCAGGCCGAGCTGAGCACATTTTCTGAGTTTGAATGTATCTTCATAGGAATGAGTTGTGTGGTCAAATTAATGCTCATTTAGGCTTAAGGAGGTTATCCTGAACTAAATACATGTTGAAGTGTGTGCATAAGTCCTTATGTTTAGGCGTGACACTCAATTTTGAGATTTTATTGCTTTAAATGCACTTTCAGGCCGAATTGAGCACGTTTTCTGAGTTTGAATGTATCTTCATAGGAATGAGTTGTGTGGTCAAATTAATGCTCATTTAGGCTTCAGGAGGTCAACCTGAACAAAATGCATGTTCAAATGTGTGCATAAAACCTTTGGTTTATGCGTGACACTCAATTTGAGTTGTATTTGTTTTAAATGCATTTTTAGGCCGAGCTGAGCCCGTTTTTTGATTTTGAATGTATCTTCATAGGAATGAGTTGTGTAGTCAAATTAATTGTCATTTAGGCTTCAGGAGGTCAACCTGAACTAAATGCGTGTTGAAATGTGTGCATAAAACCTTTGGTTTACGCGTGACACTCAATTTGAGTTTTATTTATTTTAAATGCATTTTCAGGCCGAGCTGAGCCCATTTTCTGAGTTTGAATGTATCTTCAGAGGAATGAGTTGTGTGGTCAAATTAATGCTCATTTAGGTTTCAGGAGGTCAACCTGAACTAAATACATGTTGAAATGTGTGCACAATTCCATTGGTTTAGGCGTGACACTCAATTTGAGTTTTTATTGCTTTAAATGCATTTTCAGGCCGAGCTGAGCACGTTTTATGACTTTGAATGTATCTTCATAAAAATGAGTTGTGTGATCAAATTAATTGTCATTTAGGCTTCAGGAGGCCAACCTGAACAAAATACATGTTGAAGTGTGTGCATAAGTCCTTTGCTTTAGGCGTGACACTCAATTTGAGTTTTTATTGCTTTAAATGCATTTTCAGACCGAGCTGAGCACATTTTTTGACTTTGAATATATCTTCATAGGAATTAGTTTTGCGGTCAAATTAATGCTCATTTAGGCTTCAGGAGGTCAACCTGAACTAAATACATGTTGACTGTATGCATAAGTCCTTTGGTTTTGGCGTGACACTCAATTTGAGTATTATTGCTTAAAATGTATTTTCAGGCCGAGCTGAGCACATTTTCTGAGTTTGAATGTATCTTCATAAAAATGAGTTGTGTGATCAAATTAATTGTCATTTAGGCTTCAGGAGGTCAACCTGAACAAAATGCATGTTCAAATGTGTGCATAAAACCTTTGGTTTATGTGTGACACTCAATTTGAGTTGTATTTGTTTTAAATGCATTTTCAGGCCGAGCTGAGCACGTTTTCTGAGTTTGAATGTATCTTATAGGAATGAGTTGTGTGGTTAAATTAATGCTCATTTAGGCTTCAGGGGATCATCCTGAACAAAATACATGTTGAAGTGTGCGCATAAGTCCTTTGCTTTAGGCGTGAGACTCAATTTGAGTTTTTATTGCTTAAAATGCATTTTCAGACCGAGTTGAGCACATTTTCTGAGTTTGAATGCATCTTCATAGGAATGAGTTGTGTGCTCAAATTAATTGTCATTTAGGCTTCAGGAGGTCAACCTGAACTAAATACGTGTTGAAATGTGTGCATAAAACCTTTGGTTTACGCGTGACACTCAATTTGATTTTTATTTATTTTAAATGCATTTTCAGGCCGAGCTGAGCACATTTTCTGAGTTTGAATGTATCTTCATAGGAATGAGTTGTGTGGTCAAATTAATGCTCATTTAGGCTTCAGGAGGTTATTCTGAACTAAATACTTGTTGAAGTGTGTGCATAAGTCCTTATGTTTAGGCGTGACACTCAATTTTGAGTTTTTATTGCTTTAAATGCACTTTCAGGCCGAATTGAGCACGTTTTCTGAGTTCTAATGTATCTTCATAGGAATGAGTTGTGTGGTCAAATTAATGCTCATTTAGGCTTCAGGAGGTCAACCTGAACTAAATACATGTTTAGTGTGTGCATAAGTCCTTTGGTTTAGGCGTGACACTCAATTTGAGTTTTATTGCTTAAAATGTATTTTCAGGCCGAGCTGAGCACGTTTTCTGAGTTTGAATGTATCTTCTTAGGAATGAGTTGTGTGGTCAAATTAGTGATCATTTAGGCTTCAGGAGGTCAATCTGAACAAAATGCACGTTCAAATGTGTGCATAAAACCTTTGGTTTATGCGTGACACTCAATTTGAGTTTTATTTATTTTAAATGCATTTTTAGGCCGAGCTGAGCACATTTTCTGATTTTGAATGTATCTTCATAGGAATGAGTTGTGTGGTCAAATTAATGCTCATTTAGTCATCAGGAGGTCAACCTGAACAAAATGCACGTTCAAATGTGTGCATAAAACCTTTGGTTTATGCGTGACACTCAATTTGAGTTTTATTGCTTTAAATGCATTTTCAGGCCGAGTTGAGCGCGTTTCTGACTTTGAATGTATCTTCATAGGAATGAGTTGTGTAGTCAAATTAATGCTCATTTAGGCTTCAGGACGTCAACCTGAACAGAATACATGTTGAAGTGTGTGCATAAGTCCTTTGGTTTAGGCGTGACACTCAATTTGAATTTTTATTGCTTTAAATGCATTTTAAGGCCGAGCTGAGCACGTTTTTTTGACTTTGAATGTATCTTCATAGGAATAAGTTGTGAGGTCAAAGTAATTGTCATTTAGGCTTCAGGAGGTCAAACTGAACTAAATACGTGTTGAAATGTGTGCATAAAACCTTTGGTTTACGCGTGACACTCAATTTGAGTTTTATTTATTTTAAATGCATTTTCAGGCCGAGCTGAGCACATTTTTTGAGTTTGAATTTATCTTCATAGGAATGAGTTGTGTGGTCAAATTAATGCTCATTTAGGCTTCAGGAGGTCAACCTGAACTAAATACATGTTGAAATGTGTGCATAAGTCATTGGTTTAGGCATGACACTCAATTTGAGTTTTTATTGCTTTAAATGCATTTTCAGGCTGAGTCGAGCACGTTTTCTGAGTTTGAATGTATCTTCATAAAAATGAGTTGTGTGATCAAATTAATTGTCATTTGGGCTTCAGGAGGTCAACCTGAACAAAATACATGTTGAAGAGTGTGCATAAGTCCTTTGCTTTAGGCGTGATACTCAATTTGAGTTTTTATTGCTTTAAATGCATTTTCAGGCTGAGTCGAGCACGTTTTCTGAGTTTGAATGTATCTTCATAAAAATGAGTTGTGCGGTCAAATTAATGCTCATTTAGGCTTCTGGAGGTCAACCTGAACTAAATACATGTTGATTGTGTGCATAAGTCCTTTGGTTTAGGCGTGACACTCAATTTGAGTTTTATTGCTTAAAATGTATTTTCAGGCCGAGCTGAGCACATTTTCTGAGTTTGAATGTATCTTCATAGGAATGAGTTGTGTGGTCAAATTAATGCTCAGCTGAGCATGTTTTCTGACTTTGAATGTATCTTTATAGGAATGAGTTGTGTGGTCAAATTAAGGCTCATTTAGTCATCAGGAGGTCAACCTGAACAAAATGCACGTTCAAATGTGTGCATAAAACCTTTGGTTTATGCGTGACACTCAATTTGAGTTTTATTTATTTTAAATGCATTTTTAGGCCGAGCTGAGCACATTTTCTGATTTTGAATGTATCTTCATAGGAATGAGTTGTGTGGTAAAATTAATGCTCATTTAGGTTTCAGGAGGTCAACCTGAACTAAATACATGTTGAAATGTGTGCATAAGTCCTTATGTTTAGGCGTGACACTCAATTTTGAGTTTTTATTGTTTTAAATGCACTTTCAGGCCGAATTGAGCACGTTTTGTGAGTTTGAATGTATCTTCATAGGAATGAGTTGTGTGGTCAAATTAATGCTCATTTAGGCTTCAGGAGGTCAACCTGAACTAAATACATGTTGAAATGTGTGCACAAGTCCTTTGGTTTAGGCGTGACACTCCATTTGAGTTTTTATTGCTTTAAATGCATTTTCAGACCGGGCTAAGCACATTTTTTGACTTTGAATGTATCTTCATAGGAATGAGTTGTGCAGTCAAATTAATTTTCATTTAGGCTTCAGGAGGTCAACCTGAACAAAATACATGTTGAAGTGTGTGCATAAGTCCTTTGCTTTAGGCGTGACACTCAATTTGAGTTTTTATTGCTTTAAATGCATTTTCAGACCGAGCTGAGCACATTTTTTGACTTTGAATGTATCTTCATAGGAATGAGTTTTGCGGTCAAATTAATGCTCATTTAGGCTTCAGGAGGTCAACCTGAACTAAATACATGTTGACTGTATGCATAAGTCCTTTGGTTTTGGCGTGACACTCAATTTGAGTTTTATTGCTTAAAATATATTTTCAGGCCGAGCTGAGCACATTTTCTGAGTTTGAATGTATCTTCATAGGAATGAGTTGTATGGTCAAATTAATGCTGAGCTGAGCACGTTTTCTGACTTTGAATGTATCTTTATAGGAATGAGTTGTGTGGTCAAATTAATGCTCATTTAGTCATCAGGAGGTCAACCTGAACAAAATGCATGTTCAAATGTGTGCATAAAACCTTTGGTTTATGCGTGACACTCAATTTGAGTTGTATTTGTTTTAAATGCATTTTCAGGCCGAGCTGAGCACGTTTTCTGAGTTTGAATGTATCTTATAGGAATGAGTTGTGTGGTTAAATTAATGCTCATTTAGGCTTCAGGGGATCATCCTGAACAAAATACATGTTGAAGTGTGCGCATAAGTCCTTTGCTTTAGGCGTGACACTCAATTTGAGTTTTTATTGCTTAAAATGCATTTTCAGACCGAGTTGAGCACATTTTCTGAGTTTGAATGCATCTTCATAGGAATGAGTTGTGTGCTCAAATTAATTGTCATTTAGGCTTCAGGAGGTCAACCTGAACTAAATACGTGTTGAAATGTGTGCATAAAACCTTTGGTTTACGCGTGACACTCAATTTGAGTTTTATTTATTTTAAATGCATTTTCAGGCCGAGCTGAGCCCATTTTCTGAGTTTGAATGTATCTTCAGAGGAATGAGTTGTGTGGTCAAATTAATGCTCATTTAGGTTTCAGGAGGTCAACCTGAACTAAATACATGTTGAAATGTGTGCACAAGTCCATTGGTTTAGGCGTGACACTCAATTTGAGTTTTTATTGCTTTAAATGCATTTTCAGGCCGAGCTGAGCACGTTTTATGACTTTGAATGTATCTTCATAAAAATGAGTTGTGTGATCAAATTAATTGTCACTTAGGCTTCAGGAGGCCAACCTGAAAAAAATAAATGTTGAAGTGTGTGCATAAGTCCTTTGCTTTAGGCGTGACACTCAATTTGTGTTTTTATTGCTTTAAATGCATTTTCAGACCGAGCTGAGCACATTTTTTGACTTTGAATGTATCTTCATAGGTATGAGTTTTGCGGTCAAATTAATGCTCATTTAGGCTTCAGGAGGTCAACCTGAACTAAATACATGTTGACTGTATGCATAAGTCCTTTGGTTTTGGCGTGACACTCAATTTGAGTTTTATTGCTTAAAATGTATTTTCAGGCCGAGCTGAGCACATTTTCTGAGTTTGAATGTATCTTCATAAAAAAGAGTTGTGTGATCAAATTAAATGTCATTTAGGCTTCAGGAGGTCAACCTGAACAAAATGCATGTTCAAATGTGTGCATAAAACCTTTGGTTTATGCGTGACACTCAATTTGAGTTGTATTTGTTTTAAATGCATTTTCAGGCCGAGCTGAGAACGTTTTCTGAGTTTGAATGAATCTTATAGGAATGAGTTGTGTGGTTAAATTAATGCTCATTTAGGCTTCAGGGGATCATCCTGAACAAAATACATGTTGAAGTGTGCGCATAAGTCCTTTGCTTTAGGCGTGACACTCAATTTGAGTTTTTATTGCTTAAAATGAATTTTCAGACCGAGTTGAGCACATTTTCTGAGTTTGAATGCATCTTCATAGGAATGAGTTGTGTGGTCAAATTAATTGTCATTTAGGCTTCAGGAGGTCAACCTGAACTAAATACGTGTTGAAATGTGTGCATAAAACCTTTGGTTTACGCGTGACACTCAATTTGATTTTTATTTATTTTAAATGCATTTTCAGGCCGAGCTGAGCACATTTTCTGAGTTTGAATGTATCTTCATAGGAATGAGTTGTGTGGTCAAATTAATGCTCATTTAGGCTTCAGGAGGTTATCCTGAACTAAATACTTGTTGAAGTGTGTGCATAAGTCCTTATGTTTAGGCGTGACACTCAATTTTGAGTTTTTATTGCTTTAAATGCACTTTCAGGCCGAATTGAGCACGTTTTCTGAGTTTGAATGTATCTTCATAGGAATGAGTTGTGTGGTCAAATTAATGCTCATTTAGGCTTCAGGAGGTCAACCTGAACTAAATACATGTTTAGTGTGTGCATAAGTCCTTTGGTTTAGGCGTGACACTCAATTTGAGTTTTATTGCTTAAAATGTATTTTCAGGCCGAGCTGAGCACGTTTTATGACTTTCAATGTATCTTCATAAAAATGAGTTGTGTGATCAAATTAATTGTCACTTAGGCTTCAGGAGGCCAACCTGAAAAAAATACATGTTGAAGTGTGTGCATAAGTCCTTTGCTTTAGGCGTGACACTCAATTTGTGTTTTTATTGTTTTAAATGCATTTTCAGACCGAGCTGAGCACATTTTTTGACTTTGAATGTATCTTCATAGGTATGAGTTTTGCGGTCAAATTAATGCTCATTTAGGCTTCAGGAGGTCAACCTGAACTAAATACATGTTGACTGTATGCATAAGTCCTTTGGTTTTGGCGTGACACTCAATTTGAGTTTTATTGCTTAAAATGTATTTTCAGGCCGAGCTGAGCACATTTTCTGAGTTTGAATGTATCTTCATAAAAATGAGTTGTGTGATCAAATTAAATGTCATTTAGGCTTCAGGACGTCAACCTGAACAAAATGCATGTTCAAATGTGTGCATAAAACCTTTGGTTTATGTGTGACACTCAATTTGAGTTGTATTTGTTTTAAATGCATTTTCAGGCCGAGCTGAGAACGTTTTCTGAGTTTGAATGAATCTTATAGGAATGAGTTGTGTGGTTAAATTAATGCTCATTTAGGCTTCAGGGGATCATCCTGAACAAAATACATGTTGAAGTGTGCGCATAAGTCCTTTGCTTTAGGCGTGACACTCAATTTGAGTTTTTATTGCTTAAAATGCATTTTCAGACCGAGTTGAGCACATTTTCTGAGTTTGAATGCATCTTCATAGGAATGAGTTGTGTGGTCAGATTAATTGTCATTTCGGCTTCAGGAGGTCAACCTGAACTAAATACGTGTTGAAATGTGTGCATAAAACCTTTGGTTTACGCGTGACACTCAATTTGATTTTTATTTATTTTAAATGCATTTTCAGGCCGAGCTGAGCACATTTTCTGAGTTTGAATGTATCTTCATAGGAATTAGTTGTGTGGTCAAATTAATGCTCATTTAGGCTTCAGGAGGTTATCCTGAACTAAATACGTGTTGAAGTGGGTGCATAAGTCCTTATGTTTGGGCGTGACACTCAATTTTGAGTTTTTATTGCTTTAAATGCACTTTCAGGCCGAATTGAGCACGTTTTCTGAGTTTGAATGTATCTTCATAGGAATGAGTTGTGTGGTCAAATTAATGCTCATTTAGGCTTCAGGAGGTCAACCTGAACTAAATACATGTTTAGTGTGTGCATAAGTCCTTTGGTTTAGGCGTGACACTCAATTTGAGTTTTATTGCTTAAAATGTATTTTCAGGCCGAGCTGAGCACATTTTCTGAGTTTGAATGTAT